>NW_006203500.1:2183238-2186848 GCF_000334495.1 Tupaia belangeri chinensis
GAATGCCACCCAGGACCCCAGAGCAGTGCCCTGCCCCAGCCTGCGGCTTCTGTCTGGAAGACAGGGCACTCAAAGCATCCTCACTGCCCTGTCCCGCCCTGCCACGCGCTGCCCCGGATGATAGCCAGGTCCATGCTGAGGTCCTGATGGGCTTTGCTCCTGGCCCTGGGCACTGAGCTCAGCCTCTGGGGGACATACAAGAAGAGCTAGGGCTTTGGGCCGACGGCTCCACCCAGGCCCACTGTGTAGACCACCCCAGTGCTTTGTAGACCAAAGCCCTCGGCCACACCAAGTCCCTACCCTCCAACTGCCCAGCCTGGCCTTGGCCCCACCTGGATTCTCACCTCCTTTCTCTGCCAGATTTCTGCTCACTTCCCAGACTCAGGTCCAGATCCCCTCTTCCAGGGAGCCTTCCCTGCCTCCTCTCTGGGCAAAGTGCTAACAAGAGAGGCCCAGGTTCCTGCCTGGAGACATGGGAAGGCTTCCTGGAGGAGGTGCTGATGGAGCAAAGGTTACAGCAGGAGAGGGCAGGAAGGGCTTCTATTGGGATCTCTGAGGGTCTGGCACAGACACTGCCCAGCAGGGGCCTGGCCCCTCTGTCTGCAGGGGGACGAAGGGGGAAGAGGGAGGTGGAGGTCGGGATGCCCACGGAAGGTGGCCTGGATGCCCAGGCACCCTGCTGTAGTAACAGGAAGTGGGCTGGGGCCTCCCTGGTTCCGGCTTCTCCTTCCTCCTTCCACGCCCGTTGGGTTGGAGTGCGGGGACGGTGTATGAAGCACTTTAACCGAGGTGGCTTTAGTAAACGCTCGGTGACACTGAGCTGGGGTGACAATGTCATGTCATGACAGTATGGTAGGGACTCACATGGTGAGGTTATTTTTGTCCAGGGCATTGAGAGACCCCAGATGCCTGTCCAGGTGGGGCCAGCTCAGAACTTGGGTCCCAAAACCCTCACTGCCCCAGTGCATCCCGGAGTGGGGGGAGGTCCCAGGGGAGGGGCGGAGGCCCCAGGGGGAGGCATGGGACCCCCAGGGGGTGGGATGGGGCTCCCAGGGGGAGGGATGGGCACCCTGAGGAGGGATGGAGTCCTCAGGGGAGGGGTAGCAGTCCCAGGAGTCCCGAGGAAAGAGTAGAAGGGACTGTACAGGCCGATGGATGCCCAGATGGCCTAGGAGCCCACTGTGGGCCAATGGGCATGGTGCCCGGCCTGCGGGCAGGCCCCTCTAAGTAGGGGAACAAGTAATTTATCATCCAGATGAGGATACTTTTTGAGAAAGAAAAAAATGAGGGGCACTAAAAATCATTTGAATGACCTGCTCGTTTGCATGTGTATTTGTTTACTTTGAGAGTGGGAGCAAGCAGTGCCCACGCCCCGGGGGCGCACACTGCCTCAGCCAGCCAGGATCATAGGCATGCACATCTGCCAGGGCACAAGGAGCCCTCGGGACAAGGACCCGGGCCCTTCCATGTCGGTTTGCACTGCATCGCTGCTGCACCGCAGGGGCTAACCCTGACTAACTGGCCAACAAATTCGTCCATGTGGGTGGACCTATGCAATAGTTCTCCTTGAAACATTTTTTAAAATCATGCAATGCTGACATATTTTAAATGAGTCATGTCAGTGCACATGCAAGCACTTTCGAAACATAGGTCCAGGGGGCTGGCAGGTAGCTTGGTGGTTAAAGGTGCTGGATTCCCACATGGTCAACTGTGGTTCGAGTCCTGGACCTGGTGGCTTGCTTTCTCACTCTCTCGCTCTCTTTCTCTCTCTTTCTGTCCCTATCTGGTAACATTGAAATGAACAAATTAATAAATAAAAGTTAAATAAAATAATTCTTTAAAAAAACAAAAACAAAAACATAGGTCCCTCTTAGCAATCACCGGAACGTGAAGACAGAAGCACACACAGAATGTTGGCTCTCGGCTCATCATCTCTGTCAGCCCCTGGCGTTTCTCTGCACGCCGTGTTTGGGAAAGATGGCCTTCTTGTTCTGAAGATTCGTCCCCACCAGTGTGCCTGCAGTCACCTTCCGGGCGGTGCTGTAACAGCCCAGACAGGGGTCGGTGCCTTCAAGCCTGGCTCCTTGGTGGACTAGAACAGTGAACTAAGACACACTGTCTCTGCAGGCCTGGGGCTCAGGGAGGCTCAGAGCTAGGTCTGGAAGTGGAGGAGCTTATCCACTCCAACCTGTTGCATTGAAATATGTTAATATTCCAGCCCAAATATTCCTACAAGGGAGATGGAGACCCCAAGAGGTATGGTGACCCTAGGAGGGATGGAGACCCCAGGATGGACAGAGACCCCAGGAGGGACAGGGACCCCAGGAGGAGTGGAGACCCCAGGAGGGATGGAGATCTAGGATGGATGGAGACCTAGGAGGGACAGAGACCCCAGGAGAGATGGAAACCCAGGAGGCATGGAGACCCAGGAGGAATGGAGATCACAGGGGAGGATGGAGACCCAGGAGTGATGGAGAGCCAGGAGAGAACTAGGAGGATGGAGACCCAAGTGAGATGGAGACCCAGGAGGGATGAAGACCCCAGGGGAGGACGGAGACCCAGGAAGGATGGAGACCCAGAAGGGATGGAGACCCAGGAGGGATGGAGCACCTCTGGGCTCCCTTCCGGTGGCCAGTATTCAACAACTGTTTGTACAGGACAAGCCTTGTCATGGGAATTCTCAATGATTCTTTTTAATGACTCTTTAAATTTAGATGCTGCAAATTCATGGGCCCCTCAATTCCATTTATTTCTATCCAGAGTACAGATTCACCCAGTTCATCTCAGGACAGCCTCTCTGGTCACTTCCCACAGGGCCAGATGCTCTCAGGGCCATGAGCGTCTCCCGGACGAGGTGGCCCGGACCTCTCACCAGCCCTCCCGCGCTCTCGTGGGAGGGATGGACACAGGTTGGAGCCTCTGACTCGCAAGCCCGTTTCCCAGCAGTCCGGCGCTCCGTTCGTTAAAATCTTTCATTAAAGACTTCTTCCCGATTTTTAAATAAACCACAAGCAAAATGTAGAGAATTCGTTTTCAAGAACACTTGTGAATCGCACAGGGCTCACAGGCTCCAGCGCCTAGCAGGGCGCTGAGGTTCCCCAGCAGCTCTGGGCTCCATGTTGGGAAGGGCTCGGGGGCAGCCGTGACAGGCACGCCACAGTCCTGGGGGGCAGCGCTCTCACTGCCGGATCCCCTCCCGCGCTGCTGAAGTGCGGGTAACGTCTTCCTCCTCAACTTGTCTCCTTTCGTGAGAGAGGGGAGAGAGACGCACCTTCGACCCGAGGGTCTCACGCAGCACTCAGCAGCCAGCATCTTGGGCGCTCTGGCTGGACGGGTGACAGGCACTGACCCATGGCTGTTGGACGGATCCCAGGTCCCTCGGTCAGTGCGTTCTGCTGCGGGCTGAGCTGCCCGTGTGGCACCTTGTGACTGGGTCTCTCGGGTGCTCAGTCCGGTCACGGGTCACCTCGACACCTTGATTGCACACGGGTGCAGACTGTCCCTGCTGCCGTCCCTTGCAGTGTGCTGGCCTCGTCCCGGGAGATGGGGTGTCGGCCGACCCCGCCCCATCCTATGGCCCTCGCGCTGCCCAGGCACCCGTTCCGGAAGT
>NW_006203500.1:2187712-2188489 GCF_000334495.1 Tupaia belangeri chinensis
TCCCGCACCCCTCACCAGCCAGCATCTTGGGCGCTCTGGCTGGGCGGTGACAGGCACCGACCCATGGCTGTTGGACGGATCCCAGGTCCCTCGGTCAGTGCGTTCTGCTGCGGGCTGAGCTGCCCGTGTGGCACCTTGTGACTGGGTCTCTCGGGTGCTCAGTCCGGTCACGGGTCACCTCGACACCTTGATTGCACACGGGTGCAGACTGTCCCTGCTGCCGTCCCTTGCAGTGTGCTGGCCTCGTCCCGGGAGATGGGGTGTCGGCCGACCCCGCCCCATCCTATGGCCCTCGCGCTGCCCAGGCACCCGTTCCGGAAGTACAGGCTGCTAGAGTGCTGCCGGGGCCGCCAGCCCTGGGCCCCAGGGAGACTCCGGGCATATTCCCCGGCTCCTGGCCCCACAGTCCTGGGCTTAGCCCCCCGAGAGGCACACGGGAAACAGGCTTGAGGCAGCAGGCACCTCAGTGGCTGCGCCGCGGAGCAAGGGTGGCACAGGGGCGGTGCCCAGGCCTGAGCCCCTGCCCGGCGAGGTGCGAGGAGGACTGCGCACGGATGCGGTGGTCTCCCTGGGTGTCCTAGCTCTCGAGCCACTTCTCCCACCAGCCGGACGTGTCTCCAGGCCCCGGTCTGGCGTTCCGCGTGTTGCTCTGAACCTTTGTGGCCACATCCAGTTGCTGAGGGCCTCAGGACTTGTGGGGTTCCATGGGACACAGTTCTGGAATCGAGGGATCACCCTGCCGTTATCCTCTGCGGCACGGAGGGGTCCCAGGAGCTC
>NW_006203500.1:2189742-2192896 GCF_000334495.1 Tupaia belangeri chinensis
TCTTGAGGCAGCAGGCCCCTCAGTGGCTGCGCCGCGGAGCAAGGGTGGCACAGGGGCGGTGCCCAGGCCTGAGCCCCTGCCCGGCGAGGTGCGAGGAGGACTGCGCACGGATGCGGTGGTCTCCCTGGGTGTCCTAGCTCTCGAGCCACTTCTCCCACCAGCCGGACGTGTCTCCAGGCCCCGGTCTGGCGTTCCGCGTGTTGCTCTGAACCTTTGTGGCCACATCCAGTTGCTGAGGGCCTCAGGACTTGTGGGGTTCCATGGGACACAGTTCTGGAATCGAGGGATCACCCTGCCGTTATCCTCTGCGGCACGGAGGGTTCCCAGGAGCTCACATGCTGGCCCGGCGATCACCTGCTCAGGGGGTGGCAGCCAGGTTTCTCGGCCTGCGTGGTCTCCAGCTGGTGCCCGCCTCTGCCTCGGTTTCCTCACTTGTAAAATGAGGGCTCGCCTGCAGGCTGCTGGGGGTCAATTCCTTGGGCTGTGGGCAGAAGGGACAAAGAGGCCTCTGTCAGGTCTGCCCGGCGGGAGCCGCTCATACCACCCAGCAGGACCCTCCACTCACTGCGGGCCCCCAAGTCGCAGCACCGAGGCCTCCAGAGACGCCCAGTGGCCCAGGGCCCTGAGCAGACAGGGAAGCCTGGTGTAGACGGAGCATCACCCCGTGCTGCTCGGGAAGTCCAGGGGCCACCCCGCAGAGCGCTGTTAGGGCAGCTGTGTGGCCTTGGGCCTCCGTGTCCAGGTCTGGAACCCTGGGCTGGCACCTCCCTTCTCCGGGCCTGCCTGCCCGCAGACACAGTGCCTGTGAAGGGGTGTCATCAGTGGTTCTGGTACCAGGGGACCAGCAGGGTGTCCTGTCCTGGGGGAGTGCCGAGGGCTCCAGGGAGGCTGCTGTCCTCAGGAGGGGAGGCGGTGGCTAGGACTAGGCCGCAGAGGTGTCCTGTCCCAGTCTAAGGCAGAAGATCCATGGCTGCGCTGTGGGCCAGGGGTGGGGCCGGACCCCGTTCTCGCTGGAGGAAGGTCGCCGCCTGGGCTGGCAGCTGCTTTGGGGTCAGATGGGACAGTGGAGGGACAGGGGGAGGGCTCACCCCAGGCCCAACGCCCACAGCACCAGCACCCCTCACGCTCGCGCCTTCATGTGTAGCCATGGGGCCATGGGAGGAAGCACTGGCCTCTCCCGATTGCCGGCCGTGGGTTACCCCAGTCTGAGCCCTCAGCCTGCTGGTCCCCTGGGATGCAGACAGGACTTAGCCCCCTCGGTACAGACCATGCAGCTGAGCCAAGGCCATGGCGGGGTGCGGGGACAGTGGCTTGCCCAAGGGGAGACAAGAGGGGGGCAGCACCCCGCCCCTGCTCTGGGGGAGCCTCTTACCCTGTTTCCCAGATGGGGAGTCATTGCTGCCCTGGCCACAGAGCCAGTGGGATTTGCATAGGGTGTCTGAGGCCAAAGCCGCCGTTTTCCCAGGGCTCCTGCAGCCCAGGCCTGTGGGAATTCTCTCCCTAGAGCCCCAGGAGCCGTGGGGGCGGGGTGCCAAGGCCAGCCGTGGCGGAAGGGCCGCCTGTTTCTGTGGTCGAATTATCCAAACAGTGACTCGCCCCATCCTTTGTCCACGACACCAGCGTGGCGCGGGCAGACAAAGCCTGCGCTGACGCGGCCTTTTCCACGGTTCGCAGAGAAAGGCCGGCCGGCACAAAGCGCTTCCCGCCAGGATTGGGACAGTGAGTGGCCTTGTGGGGGCCGAGCTGCAGGTGGCCCCTCAGAGGGGCTGGTCTCGGCCTGGCCCGTCATCGTGCCCTACAGCCCCTAGCTCCAGAGGGGCTAGACCAGCGGGCTCCCTGCATTGCCCCAGAGTGGCCCCAAGACCCAGCCGAGCACCCAACTCGCCTCACCAGGGTGAGAGAGGCCTCTCCTCTGAGGGGCCCACCCAGGGTGCCAATCCTGGTGGCTTCAGTAGAGGCATGAGTTCCGGGCGAGGCCGAGTACCAGAAGGCAGTGTGGGCAGTGGGCCTGTCCTCACCCAGGCTCCTGCTCACCTCTGCTTGCCGGCTGCTGGGGGCCCAGTGCTGCCCAGGCTTGGCAGGAATCCTCTGCTCCAGGTGGCCAGCCTGCTAGGGCCAGGGGACAGCTGAGGTTGCAGGAAGGATGAGTGAGGACCCAGGGGAGAGGACTCCCATGAGAAACGAGGGCCTGAGCTGGCTTGGCCACCAGGACTGGGCCTCCCTCAATCTGACCTTCAGGTTCCCAAGGGTCATCTGAGGGTCAGTGACATGGGGACCAAGCCCTGGGCCTATCAGCAAGGAGGTGGCCACACAGCTATGCTGGAGGCCCTGAGCTCCTCCCCCTAAGACCCTGCGGCTGTAGTGGGCTAGGCAGGGTCGGGAGGAGGAGGGCGCCTGGGAAGGCACCTCTGCCCATGAGCCTGGGAAGGGGCCTGTGGCCAGGAGCACCGAGCAGACCAGTGAGCCTGGAAAACTTCCTACGGTGATGGGCGGACCCAGGGGCTGGGCCGGGGCCGCTGCGATGTCTACGGGTGAGCACCAGCCAGGGTGAGGGACGGTGGCAGCAGGCGCCCCAGCAGAGCCAGCAGCGTCAGTTCTGTGCTGACTGAGGGGCGCTGCTGGGGTGGGGTGCCCCAGGAGCCAGAAGAGCACACCCTGGAAATGAGGCCTGACCTGGGACGGCCTCACATGTCACAGTTACACCATCTAAGCCCAAACTGCACGCGGGTGGCATGTCGTTTACACCCAGGGAAACGGCACGGGGCTCAGCGTGCCAGTATCAGGCCGAGCGCCAGGCAGGCTCTCCCCATGGTGCCAGGAGGCCATTCGACCAACCCCAGCCTCGCTGACCCCGAGACCCCTTGCCAAGGCTGGCCAAGGCTGGGTCCCTGCGGCCCATACGGGAAGACCCCTGGGCCCCAGCCAGGGTGACGTCACCTCCCTGGGCAGAGCGGGGCCTAACCAGAGGTGGGGCCCTGGGCTTGGCCTGCTCCAGCCCATCTGGCTCCCATCAGCTGAGCCCTTGGCCCAGACGGTGTGGGGAGGAGGGGGACAGCCGCAGGGGGCCGCTCCCACGGACTGGCTTGGCCCCAGCAGGGCCAGTGGTTCCTAAGGAGGAACCCTCGGCTGCCCCAGCCTCCCAGGTGGTGCTGGA
>NW_006203500.1:2193613-2197921 GCF_000334495.1 Tupaia belangeri chinensis
TCCCAAGGGGGGACCCCTCGGCTCCCCCAGCCTCCCAGGTGGTGCTGGAGGGGCTATCCAGCCCCTGCCCGGCCCCTCCCGGCCCAGCCACCAGGCTCAAGCCACGATCTTCCGCCAGGATGTGACTAAAGGCCCCACCGGGTCTGTGGGCCGCGGGGTCACTGGGCGGGGAGGGTGCGTGCTAATGTGAGCGTGTGGGTGTGTGGCCCCACGTGGGTCTTCTGTGGCCTGCCTGCTTCCATGCAGGATCTGCTCCTGTGGTCCCCAAGTCACTTGGGAAGTGACCTATGACCTGAGCCCCCCACTACCTGCCCCCTTGCTGCTGTGAGAGGCAGAAAGGCAGATGTGAAACGTCACAGCACGGCCTGGGCCCGCAGCACGGACCGCGGCTCGCCTCTGAGCCGTCCTGGGCTCCAGGGACCAGCTGCAACCCCTGCAGGGGAGCAGCTTGGAATCAGCCCCACAGCTCAGGTCCTCCACAGGGACAGAGCAGACAGTCCCCGGGGCCCCCCCAACAAGCCCTGGGTCTGACTAAGGCCAAGGATGTCAAGGTGACACAGTGTGGTTCCTGCTCTGGGGGAGCTCAGGCCAGTGGGGGGCTATGAAGCCTCACCAACCTCCGGATCCTACCTTTGGTGGACTGAGTTCAGTCAGAGAGGGCTTCCTGGAGGAGGACACATTTGAGTGAGTATCTAGAATGAGCCTGGTTGGCAGAGCAGGAAGGACTCCTGGGAGTAGGACTGACGTGTTGAGGCCTAGAGGAAGGAGTGTGTTATACCTGTGTGTGGATCAAGCAGGGAGGTGGCAGGAAGGAGGGTGGGGCAGTGGCAGGTGAACCTCTGCCCTCTGTGCCCACCCTCGCCCTGGCACCCATGTGGAGAGTCTTACAGCTCGTGCTCACAGGTCCCCTCTGTGGGTGGCTTGGGCAGATGCATGAGTCCCCCCGTGTGGTGGAGGCAGAGCAGACCCTGTGGGCTTGGGCCCTCCCCCAGGTGGTGCTGAGGCAGTCCTGCGGCCCGGGCTGGGTCCCATTGCAGTGGGCATTCGCCAGAGCTGAGTCACGGGCATGGCATCTGTGGGGCAGATAACGCGGGCGGGGTGGGGGCGGGGGCTGCATCTCTGCAAAGCCCTCTCTAATGTGCTCGGCGTGAGCAGGCCGGCGGCTGGGGAGCTCTCACCACTGGCCACGGACCACCAGGCTTTGTTCTGCCCAGGCCTCTGGGTGTCACGTGGTGTCCTCGCAGTCAGAACTGGACTCTGCTGCCACTGCAGGTCCTGCTCAGACAAGGACGGGGACCATAGCCCCTCCCGGCACCTGGGGGCTCCTCCTCCAGCCCCACCTACTGCAGGGCAGCAGGGAGCGCAGGCAGGGCGCCCACCAGTGGCAGGTGGGGGTGAAAATGGCGAGTGCTGTGAAGGCGACAGGTGGTGGCAGTGGGGACAGAGGGGACACCCTGCAGGCAGAGTGTGGAGGGGCAGCTCTCTGGGGGCAGAGAGCTGGGGTGGCAAGGCGTAGCCCTGGCCCACCAAGAGCTCACTCAGCCTGAGCTGCGGCCACAGTCTGGCTACCCAACCTCTGCCCAGCACCAAGGGCCCCGCGGGACTCAGGCAGGATCAAGCAGGCAGGTCCAGGAAGGCCACAGGACAGCGTAGGACCGAGCCGTGCAGGGCAGACTTCGTGGGGAGACCAAGGCAAAGCCATTCCAGAGAGGGTACAGCCACACGTGGGGGCTCCCGGCAAGGGCTCCCAGTGTGAAACTCCCTTTTCTGAAGCCCCTGAAGTCTGCACTGTCCAAACGAACGGCCCCAATCGGAGAGCTTGTGCCCTGTTACTCAGCCAGCCCAGCCACCCACCTCCTCCCACTGCCCTGCCTGGCCACCCGCCCCAGGCTGCAGATGGCAGGGACAAGGCCAGCCACTCCTGGTGGCTCCTCAGGGACAAGACCCGCACAGGGGAAGGCCCCTGGTCTGCTCGGGCCCCATTCTCCTCCACCCAGCTCACCGCCACTCCCTTGCTGACTAGTTGTAAGGGCTCGAGGTGGGCACCAGCGACACCCTGTCACTGTGAGCAGAGACCATCGCTGTCCTGAGGCTTGCCCAGGTCCTCAGGGTGAAGGGCAGCCTGGCTCAGGGCCCTAGACCTCCATGCCACAGTGCCTCAAATGGGCTAAGTTTGGGGACAACCTGGTATGCTGCGAGGTTGTTTGCTCTCCTTCCAGCATGCTCTGAAGCAGCTCTTGCCGCAGCAGGAGTGTGGCCTCAGGAGCTGGGTCCCTACCCAGGCCTGCCCAGCCCCTCCTGTTCCTGGAGCAGGTCGGAGCTCTCTCTGGGGCATAGCGCAGGTTCAAGTGGAGCGTACTGGTTTGGGCCCACTCTGGTGTGGGCCTTTGGCCCTTTGCACCCCCAGGGCCCCCTACTGAGGATGAAGGCCATACTTCCTGCACCGGGCTTCTGGCCCCGTGACCCCACCTGGGGTAGAGACCCCGCGTTTGGAGAGCGCCC
This sequence comes from Tupaia belangeri chinensis, assembly GCF_000334495.1. Classification (NCBI taxonomy): domain Eukaryota; kingdom Metazoa; phylum Chordata; class Mammalia; order Scandentia; family Tupaiidae; genus Tupaia; species Tupaia belangeri. Next base: position 2,196,116 of record NW_006203500.1, read on the forward strand.
CTGCAACCTGCTGTGGAGAGGTGCGACCAGACCCAGGACAGGACTGGGACACTTCTACACCCAAGGCTGCAGAGGACGCAGGCTAGGGGTCAGAGGCCCATTCGCTGAGGCTGAGTGAGGCTCTCAGCTGGGAATTCGCTTCCCAAGTGCAGACTTACTTGGCTCTGCCTCTGTGAGGTCGGGATTTAGGCATTGCCCAACGACATGCATGTCAGTGACTTCACAAATTACAGAGCGGTGGCCCTGGGGCCAGGCCATGCCCGCAGCTCGGGGAGCAAGCGCCCGCTAGGCTGGGCCTCTGCCCAGGGAGGCGGCCCCAGCTGCCACATACCTGCGCTCTCACCCGGGGGGGCGCTCATGTGTCACTCCCAGGGCAAAGGAGGGTCTTCAGGGCACTTGGAGGACAGGAGGGCATTTCCTTCCTCCCTGTGCCTCAGTCTACTCGTACCTGGGGACAGGGTTGCTGCAAGGAGCAGAGAAGTGTGGCAAATCGCCCCCCTCGCCCCTGCACCCACCCAGCAAGAACCCACAGAGCTCCAGGGGAGGGAGAGTGTAGGTGGAGGGAGTGAGCCCAGATGTGTGCGTCTTGGCACAGGGCCGGCTCGAGCTGCCATCACTGACACCCTCGGCCACATGAAAGCTGGCTGGGAGGCAGGACAGCAGGGTGACGGTGGCCTCCTTGGGCCCAGGGCTCCCTGCAGTCTGCTAGTTCTCCAGCACCGCCTACCCTGCCAGCTCCTCTCCAACTTCCTGGCTGCTAAGGGCAAGCACAGAGAAGCATCTGCTGGGACCTGCCATCCTTCAGTGCAGCGAGCAGCCCCTGGAGGCCCGCCAGGTCCCGTGCTCCCTCCGGTGCTCTGGGGTGCTTCAGACCAGCCGGCCTGGCTCTGACCCCACTGCTCCCCGCACCCCAGGCACCCCCCCCCCAGGCATCCTCTGTGCTTCATCCATCCTTGCTGGGGGCCTGGCAGGGACGGTCACCCACCGCATCCTCTAACTGTGGGATTTGGGGATATGAAGTCACCTCTCTATGCCCCAGCCTCCATCTTCCCGAGCAGACGGGGTCAATGGCCAGCACAGCTCAGCCTGGTGCCAACAGACAGGTTGGCAGCGCTGGCACAGTTGCTCGAGCCCCAAGCCTGACATGCTGACCCTCTTCTGGGCTGCTGGACACTGCCCGGGCATCAGTCAGTGGGTGGCCGCGGCCAGGGCCTGCCCGGGCTGGCATCGGCTGCCCCGCCCCCTCAGCTGGCAGAGCACACTGAGCCCCCAGGCCCGCAGAGGGCCCTGAGGAGGGGCTGCACAGCGGGGCACAATGCTTCCCAGTTAGCGCAGTGCTCACTGAAGTCCATGCAGCCGAGCCTTGGGTACACGGGGTCAGGAGAGGGGCTCACAGGCCGTGGGGCCGGGAGATGCGGCCCACAGTCACACAGCACCCCACCCTACTGCAAGAGTCCCGTGTGCCAGTGATAGCTGGAGGCCACTGTCCGCCTTGGACAAGCCTGGCAGGCTGGGGCACGAGCAGCCAGAAGGGGCCCGGGGCGGGCAGTGCCCCGTGTGGAAGCAGGGCTCACGTCTCGAGCCCAGTGCCTGGTCCACAGGATGGTGGTGGGAAGCTGCATGAGCTGCCATGAGCCGGCCGGCGCGATCCTCACGGGGTCCACTGCGGCTGCTGCTCCAGGGAGCGTGGGCACCACAGAAGGTCATGGCTGGTGGCTTCCTGATGACCTCCCGGTGGTCTAGAAGCTCACGGGCTTGCCACTCGCCATCTCGGGGGGGCTGGGTGGGCCAATCCCGCCCCCAGTA
>NW_006203500.1:2198504-2211799 GCF_000334495.1 Tupaia belangeri chinensis
GTGGGTGTCCTGATGCCCTCCCGGTGGTCTAGAGGCTCACGGGCTTGCCACTCGCCATCTCGGGGTGGCTGTGTGAGAAGCCATGCTGGGATGGCCACGTGGGTAGCTGGGAGCTGCCGGGCAGTCAAGTTGAAGCCGAGGCCTCCCTTGCTTCACTGGTTTCGGCACGAAAAATCCAAACCCAGACATACCTAGCCCGCAGGCAGTTCCTTGTGTCTGAGGGGTCCTCAGAGGCCACTCTGGGACAGCTGTGGCCACCCGGGCTGGGACAGAGTGAGACTGGGGCCAGGCTTTGAGTAGGGATTCACGCCGAGGTCATTTCCTCACAGGCAGGGCTGGGGCTCCCTTCAGGCCCCGCCATGCGCCCGGTACCTCCAGCATTCCCTGTCCAGGGTGGTCCCCAGGGCAACCGCTGCCTCCAGGCCACCCAGGGCCTTCGGGTATTGTCCTAGGACACCTGTCCTGTGTGGCGGTAGGCCGAGGTCACACTGCACGCATTCACGCAGGCTGAAAGAGCCCACATGGGGGAGGGGCCGGCCGAGCCAAACAGCCTTTCTGTTCTCTCCTGCACCAGTGGGTCCTGCTGGGAGGGAAGAGGCCAAGGCCAGCAGAGCGCTCGGAAAGCCTTCCGTAGGATGAAACGTCTTCCCCACCCAAGCCTATCAGTAGGATCGGCGGGTCCTATGTGCTTTCTCTCCTTCCTCCACGAGAGCAGCCAAATGTCCTCTCTGAACCTGAGGGGGCCTGGGCCAGGGGAATCTGATGGTGCAGATAGGGTTCACCCAGTCCCCACCTGTTACCGCCACAAGCCGAGATGTGAGCACTAGACTGTCCAGGTGAGGGGCAGCCAGCAAACTGGCCGGCTGTGTGCCCTCCGCCCCACAGCCTGGGTGCTCTCAGCCTGGTCACTGCCTCTGCCTTTCCTTGGGAGCTTGGCCACTGCCCAGGGCAGCCTGGAGCAGCCCTGTGTGGCCCAGGGCTGGGACACACGGAGGCCACCACAGGTGGCTGGGTCCAGGGCAAGCTGGAGGCATTGGCCTTCGGCCTCAGTTGCCAGCCCCCAAGGCTGTGTCCAGGGCACTGAGGAGTACCACTCCAAAGTGGGCACTGCAGGGCCAGAAGGTGGCCAAGATGGGGCAGCTGGTTACCTCCTGGCATAGCTGCGACTGTCCCCTCCTTCACAGTAGCAGGCCCAGCCTAAGGAGATGGCCCAGCCCTCTTCCCCTTCTTGCCGCACATCCTTGGGAAAAGGACTGAGGGCCTCTTGGATATCTGCCTTTCCCTCAAGGCCGCCTTGTCCCCGGAGGCTGGCCCTGCCCTTAAGCCAGGGAGCCTCGGCACATCGACACAAAACTGAAGAGAAATGCATCAAGCTTAGAGAAAAGAAAAGAAACAGCAGTGCCCTCTGACCCTGGCAGAGGTAAAGCCACGTGGTTCATGTCACGGGAGACACAGACGAGGCCAGGGCTCTGGACTCTGGTCACAGCCTCTCTAGGCTCAGAGTGCTTGTGCTCTGAGGGTCTTTGACCTTAAAGTAGAGTCCATTGTTGCCTATCAGTGACAGGATGGGAAGGAGGGAGAGGAGAAAGGAGAAGGGAGGAGGAGAGAGGGAGGGAGAAGAGAGGGAGGGAGGGGAAGATGGATCATCTCTGGGCCTCTCCATAGCTCTGCCCTCCCCAGGTGGGCCATGGGCCGGTTCCACACCCACTCTGCTACCTCTTCGTCCAGAAGTGCTGGACCCAGTCTGATCCGAGATCTCAGCCTCTCCCAGGCTGTGGGCTCCCGAGGTCAGCACTGGGACTGGCAGAGGGAGGGATGAAGGAACCTGAGCCCTGCCCCACAGCAGCCTTGCCCCTCTGGCTAGACAGTGAGTTCCCCCCAGCAGGGACCACTGGCCTCCCCTGGGTATGCCTCTGCCCTGGCTGCCGCAGGGGCTCCTGGGGTACACCTGTCTCCGCTCTCGGGACACAGGCGGGTGAGGGCCCTGAGTGCCTCCTTCCCCTCCCCGACACCCACAGCTCGGCCCATTCGGCAGATGAGCCCGTTTGGGATCGCACGGGAAGGGCAGAAAACACACCCAGGGCTGGCGATTCGGCAGCCCGGCCTGCACAGCTCCTGAACTGCTTGGCAACGGAATGGGGACTGCTCCAACCTTCAGAAGGCGGCTACAGTCACTGGTTCGCAGACTGCAGAGGTGCTAATTAGTACTAATCATGATCTCCGCCTGCCCGCAAGGCAATCTGGCCTGCCACAGCAGGCCGTGCAGGGGCAGGGTTGGGCTCAGGGAGTGGTAGCTGCGAGTGCGGTGTCTCTGTGCCTCTGCGCTGGCGTGGAGGACATGGCTGTCAGAAACCACTCTGTTCTAACGTGTCCAACATATTCTGAGGGGAGAAGAGACAGAAGCAGGCTCCGCGAGCGGGCAGGAGGGACAGGGTGGGGCACTCCAGCATCGGCTTCACACCTGGTGCAAGGTGGCCTCACACCTGGAGCAGGTGGTGACAAGCGGCAAGGGAGGAAAAGGCCGGGTCGGTTGCCATGGGAACACAGCCTACTGCAGGGGACTCTGAGTGTGAAGGACAAAGGGGGCTCTGAATCCTCTTGGGGGACCTGAGACCCCAGCAGCCCAGGAGCAGGGGTGTCACAGACCCAGCTATGCAGGGCTCTGCGGGCCGGTGGCTCCGAGGCTTTCCAAAATTCCGTGAGCAAAGACCCTTCTAGCAATGTGCTGAAGCTCTCCAGGGGGTCTGTGCCAGTGGTAGCCTCTGGGGAAGGGACACCTGACCTTTTAGCATCTGCTGAGAATGAGAAACTGCACGGGAGCTTGCCCTCATGGCTAGCCCGTGGAGGTTTGCCCCCAATTTTATGTGACCCCCTCCCACATCTCTTCACTTCTAGGCCATCATGATGGCCCCGGCTGTACTGGACAAACTGGCCTCTGTGTGTCCCCAGAGTCAGATCCTCTCCTGAAGCCCCCAAAGCTGCCTCAGGGTATCGGGTCCCCATACTGAGCCTGCTTCTGGGGCCTGAACACCTGGCAGCTGTCAGACACAGCCCGCTGCCTGCTCTTGAACTGCCCTGCTCTCCCAGCTCTCCCCTGCTCTCTTCTCCCAAGATCCCCAGCCCTGCCACTGGGCAGGATGCCCTCCACGTCTCTTTCTGGGTGTCCCTCTGCAGGAGATGTGGCCCAGGGACTAGAACACGGCTGCAGGCCAGGCAGCTAAGCCTCTTCCTGCCCTCAGCCCGCGGGCATAGACTGGGTACGTGGAGGGCAAGGGCAGCCCCCAGTCATGCCTGTCTTCACTCCCAACCTCCGTCTGCTGAGGTGGCCCTGTAGACTGGCCAGCTGGGAGGTGGTCCCAGCGCCTGGCCTTTGGGCAGCTGGCTTGCACCTCAGTGCCCTCTAAGGAGACGCCAGAAGGGCCACCCCAGCTGTCTATGGGGAGACCCCACAGGGAGCCCCTTCCTGGAGCTCCCCCGGCCCCCACTCAGGGCTCTGTGCATCGACAACGAAGCAGGACATCAGAAAGAGGCTCTGATCCCCTTTCTCCTCCCCAGGCCAAGCCTGCTTTCCCGTTACCACACACAGCTGGGCCACCGTGAAGCTCACTGACCACACTGCCTGCTCCCTCCAAGTGCTCAAAAACGGGAACCAGGGTGAGCGAGGGACAGGCCAGCAGGTGACACCAACCTGGCATTTGTCATTTGTGCCCAGGAAGATTTTTAATTTTAAAAATATTTTATTTCTTTAGGTCCTTGCTATAGAGCATGTGTGCTTGCCGGAGAGAGAGGGAAAGTGAAAAGCCATCCCTGGCGGGAGAGCCACCCCACAGTCCCTTCTCTGTCCTCCTCTCGGTACTCTGGGCCTGGAGTGATTCCGAAGCTGCCAGATCTGGGACCTGAACTGTGCTCGTCCATGTGGGAGTCCAGCACCTTAACCACCATGCCACCTGCCGGTCCAGCATGATGGATTTTCTTCTTAAAATATGACACTCCGGGGTTTCTCCTGGCAGTGAACAGAGCTCGAGTATCTGGGAGAAGAGGACATCATAGACAGAGGTGACCTAGCCCCAGGGAGAGGCATGGCTACGTGGGCGTCCCTGACAGGACGGGCAGCACGCAGCGCATGCAGACGGGGCTGGGGTCAGGGTCACACGGGGCCTGGGAATCAGGAGGAGAGCAGGGGTGCAGGGAGAGGCCTATGCCACACTGTGCCAGGCCTGCACCATGCCTGTGCCACGCCTGTGCCACACCTGTGCCACACCTGCACCATACCTGCGCTATGTCTGCACCACACCTGTGCTATGTCTGCACCACACCTGTGCCACACCTGTGCCACACCTGTGCCATGTCTGCACCATGCCTGCACCACACCTGCACTATGTCTGCACTACGCCTGTGCCACGTCTGTGCCACACCTGTGCCATGTCTGCACCATGCCTGCACCACACCTACACTATGTCTGCACCACACCTGTGCCACGTCTGTGCCATGTCTGCACCATGCCTGCACCACACCTGCACTATGTCTGCACCACGCCTGTGCCACGTCCGTGTTGCACCAGACCAGAAGCCCCTCTGTGCCTCCTTCCCATCACTGTGCCCTTTCTTCTAGACGCTCATCACCCTCTGAGATCACCCCACTTCTTGCTTCATGTCGTGCCTGTGGTTGGGGTCCCCGGTCAGGAATACAGGGCTGCCTCCTCTGCCTCTCATGACTGTGGCACAAAGCTCAGCACACAGCAGGTGCTTGGGAGCATCTGCGTGGACCAGTGAGCGTGAGTGATGGCCGTGCAAGTAACCAGGGGCTCTGTCAGGGTGAGCGGGTGAAGCCGCCACCTCCTCGGAGAGGAGCGGGCACAGGCTGGCCCTGGAATGCCGTGGCTTGGGCAGCATTGGTCCCTCTCCCTCCTGGCTTTCCTCCCTTCCTTTTCTGTGCTTCTTTCTTTTCACCTAACACCAAATGTATCACATTTTAAAAACAAGACATTGAGGCTGGCAGGTGGCATGGTGGTTGAGGTGCTGGACTTCCACATGGATGATTGCGGTTCAAGTCCCGGACCTGGCGGTTTACTTTCTCTCTCTTTCTCCCTCTCTTTTATCAAATTAATAATAATAATAATAATAAGTAAAATTAAATAAATAATTCCATTTTTTAGACTTATTTATTTATTTATTTATTACATGAGTTTTGCCTGAAAAAGAGAGTGAGAGAGAGAGAAAGCAAGTCACCAGGTACGGGACTTGAACATGTGAGAATTCCAGTGCCTTAATCACCATGCCACCTGCTGACCCTAAATACATAATTCTTTTTTTTTTTTAAGACATTTACCGTGAAAGTGAACAAATAAGAAAAATAATGCAGTGCCCATGTGTTCTCCAGCTGCATGATCGGTTCTGAGCCCCTCCTCTCACGGCTCGGCTCCTTGGAGACCCCGCGGCGGGGTGGGGCCTCCCTGTCCCTGTCTGAGAGTTAGGGCTGGATTCTGCTGCCGTGTGGCCACAGGGGGCCAGCCTTGGCGCTGTCTCTGTGGCATGACCGCAGCAGGCAGGGGTGGCCCCTGTGCCTGGGCAGCCCCGGGCCCCTGTCCTTCCTCACTGCGGCCCCTGATGCTCAACCATCATCCAACCTCCTCGTATGGCCCAAGTCCTTGTTACCGTCTGTTTCTGAGGTGAACTTACGAAGTGGGTTGGGGACAGGGTTGGTCTCCCTCTCAGGATGACTGGGGTGGGAGGCACCTCCGACCTGCCCCCAGTGGCTCTGCAGCTGGCCATGAAGGCACCCTCCAGGGTTGGGGCCTTGCTCTGGCTGGGCCTGGGCTGTGGAAGATGAGGGGCCTGAGGGCTGAGGGCTTTGAGGAGTTGTGCTAGTTCACTAGGCAAGCTCTCGACTCCATGGGGGTCAGCGCCCCAGCAGGGTCACCTCGTCACTGTTTGCCCCAGGAGCCTGGCTAGCTTGTGGGCCGCTCATAGCCTCTGCTCGGGCTTCTCTATCCAGGCACAGAGAGGCCGTGTGCCTCCCTCCCTGGGCCCTGCAGCATCTGGCCGGTGCCCACTCCATCCCAAGTGGGTGAGGTACCCAGGGCTCATCCACAGGGCACAGGCCCGTTGGCCCACAGAGTAGCCAAGCCGAGCTCCCAAGATGCTCCTAGGACACTGGACATTGCTAAGACCCCAGGGTGAGGCCAGGACCTCTGGAGTTCCGATCAGCCCAGTTCGGATGCTGGGCCAGCTGGAAGGCACAGAGCCGCTCCCGGGAACTGGAGCTCGTCGCAGTAGGGGCCTCCCTTCGGTGAGGTGCCGGCGCTGTATAGTCAGCCATGGGCTTCTTGGGGGAGGACTGGCCACATTTGGCATCCGTAAGAATCAAGGTCCCCCCTGCCCCACAGGACCAGGAGTGGGTGTAACAGCTATGTGGCTGGACTCTCATGTAGTCAACCGCATTTCGAGTCCTGGACCCGGTGACTTAAACTCACACCGGGCGCATGTGTGTGCGTGCCCAAGACCTGCAGAGGAGAATGGAGGAGAAGGGATTGTGGTGTGGCCATCCCCCCAGGGGGTGGTTTCTCGCCTTCTGTCTCTATGTCTCTCTCTGTCTTTCTGGCGAGCGCACATACCTGATAGCAAAAACCTTTCCCCCAAAAAATCAAGGTCCCCCAAAATGCTCCTATGTAAACAGTTCCCCCAGCCCTTCTTGCCCCTTTAACCTATCCCTACTGACCCGCTTTCTGCCACTGCAGACGAGCTCTACCTCCCAGAATTTCAGGTTCCTGGAATCATCTTGCCTGGCTTCCTGCGGGCAGTACAATTGTTTCGAGATTCATCTGCTCTGTGAGGTGTGTCAATAGCGCATCCCCTTCGAGTAATGAGGGTATGTGGTGCCCATCTGTGGCGGGGTTGTGCCACCGTGCGTGTCTGTGGTAGGGCTAGGCCACGGAGCACGTCTGTTGCGGGGCTGTGCCACAGTTTGCTTGTCCACTTACATGAGAGCAGGCATCCGGGTTGTTTGCCTGTGCAGTCAGATGGAAGGCTGCTATAAATGTTTGTGTTTTTAAGAAATGACCAAACTGCCTACCACAGTGGTGGCACCGTCTGCCCTCCCTCCCCTGCAGCTCCTCCACACCCTGGGCGAGTCTCAGTATCGGCAATCTTCCTTCCTCCAGGGTTCAGACAGACGTGCAGGATCGTGCATCGGGATTGATTTATTTACGTATTTATTTTGGAGAGGTTTATGCTATAGGGCATGTGCGCTCGCCAGAAAGACAGAGAGAGACAGAAAGTGAGAAATCATCCCCGGGGGGGATGGCCACGCCACACCCCCTCCTCCTCCGTTCTCCTCTCGGGATCTTGGGCACGCACGCACACACGCCTGGCATGAGTTAAAGCCACTGGGTCTGGGACTTAACCTGCCGTTGGCTACATGGGAGTCCAGCAACATAGCCATTATGCCAATTGCTGGTCCCTTGCATCAGGATTTTAATATGCATTTTCCTAATGATACTAAGTAGCTTCCTATGTGCTTATTTCCACTTTATATATCTTCTTGGGTGAAATGTTTGCTCAAATCTTAGGTCTGTTTAAAATAATTGGGCCATTTGTCTTCTTAGCAGATTTTAAGAGTTCTATATGTGGGAGCTGATAGGTGGCATGGTGGTTAAGGGTGCTGGACTCCCGTGTGACCAACTGTGGTTCGAATCCCAGTCCTGGCGGCTCGCTTTCTCACTTTGCCTCTCTCTCTCTCTCTCACTCTGTCCCTCTCTGTTCAAATTAAAATAAAGAAAGTTAAATGAAATAATTTTTTTTTTTAAAAAAAAGAAAGAATTCTGGGGGCCAGCAGGTGCCATGGAGGCACCTGGGTGCTGGACTCCCACATGGCTGACCATGGTTCAAGTCCTCTGGCTCTCTCTCTCTCTCACTCTGTCCTCTCTAGTCCAATTAAAATAAGTAAATAAATAAAGTTAAATGTGTTCTGAGCGTGAGGATTTTATCAGGTATGTGCTTTAAGGTTATTCTCTCCGGAGCACCGACTTGTTTTTATCCTTCTCATATCTTTCGTTCGATAGAGGATGCAGTCTCTCAAGAGAGAGAGACAGAAACTGGGGAAGAACGCACTACCCGCACCTGGGGAGTGGCCACACTGCAATCCCTTCTCCACTGCTCTTTCCTCTGGGGATTTTGGGCATCGTGCACATGCACCCAATGTCTTCTCGAGCCACCAGGCCCAGGACGCGGTCCTCATGGTCAGCCAGGTGGGATCCAGCTGCCTTAACCATCAGGCCGTGGAACTAGCCTGACGGCGTCTTTCCTTTTTTCCTCAGATGTGAACATTTACAGAGAGAGCTCGTCTCGATGCTGCAGTCCTCCATCCTCTGGTGACGGCGTCAGGACACGCACTCCCCCTCCCAGTGATGTCTTTCAAAGAACAGAAAAGTTTCACTTTGTTGAAGTCCACCTTATCAAAGATGAGTTGCTCGCGTGCAGCCACAGTAGCACATGCTGCTGAGACAGTGTGCCCTGCGGCCAGGGTCGCGAGAGGCCCAGGTCCGATTCCCAGCCCAGTCCGAAGGCCGGGTGTGAGGGTGGCACCTGTAATCCCAGCAACTCAGGGCTGACCTGAGCTGACCAGAGACCCCGACTGAAAAGGACCTGGTGTGGCGGTGCCTGTCTGCAGTTCTAGCCAGGAGGCCGAGGCAGGGGATTGCAATATGGCAAGACCTTAAAAAAAAAAAAAAAAAAAAAAAAGACAATGTAGTATGGAGGTTAAGGCAGCTGGATCCCACAGGCCCGACTGCATGGTTTGAGTCCTGGACCTGGCGGCTTAAATAACATGCCAGGAGTCCAGCCCCTCAGCCACCACGGCTCCTGCTGGCCCCTGTCCTTGTCTTCTCCACCTGTGTCCTTATATCAGGGTGCACCTTGCGTAGGCGACAGCGGGTCAGCTGAGGGTTTCTCTGGCCTGAACGTTGGTGTCCCTCCAGATTCCTACTGGAACTACCGCCATGTGACAGTATTAGGGTGGGGCCTTTAGGAAGTGGGTAGGTCACGAGGGTTCCGCCCTCATGAACGGGATTCATGCCCCAGTACAAGAGGCTTGAGGGGGCCTGTCCGCCCCTCCCACCACGTCAGATTCCACTAGAAGGCGATGTCACGGAAGCAGGTGGCATCCCTCGCCACATACCGAATCTGTGGTGCCTTGACCGTGGGCTTCCCGGCACTCAGAACTCTGAGCGATAAGCTCTGCCGTTTCCAAATCCCGCAGCCTGACAGCCGAAGGCAGGGCGTGCAGGCTGCCTTTACGGCCTGACGGTGGGTACAGCCGCCTGGTCCGCCTCCTCGCGCTTCGCCATGCTCATAACTGTTCTTTGCTTTCTCCTCTTCCCGCCTTCTTTTGGACAGAGTATCCTGTATGGTCTCCGTTGATTTCCTCGGGCATGCCTCTTTGCCGTGCTGTTTTAGTGGGTGCTTACACGTCCTCAGTCAGGGTTCTCCCCTCAAATGAGATCAGGCCTTCGCCTGACGCGAGAGCCCCCTGAGCTTCCACTCCCACACCCTCCCCTGCCATGTTAGGGCTTTCGTACATTTTACTTGCTTCACTTCATGTGTGAACACAACACGTGAGCACGACGCCTCCCAGACTCATCCACATCGTAGCATGCTTCGGTAACTCCCGCAAGGGTGCGTGTGCGTGTGCGTGTGTGTGTGTATTAACTCTTTGCCACTTGGCATATGTGCCCATTGGAGAGAGGCAGACAGAGACAGAGAGAGGAGAAGGGAGAAATCACCGAGGATGGACATGCCACGCTCCTTCCTCCTCGTCTCTCGGGATTTTGGGTTCACATGCAAATGCGTCCAGCTTCCTTCCTTTTTATGACTGAGGACTATTCCACCGTTTGTTTCTCTGCTCGCGTAGCCACAGACATTCGGTTGTTCCTATCTTTTGGCTCCTCTTAATACTGTTGCTGTGAACACCCACGTACAAGGATCTGAGTGTTTCTTTTTCATTCTTTTGGGTGTCACACCAAGAAGTGGACTGTCTGGGTCCTACGGAAGTCCCATGTTTAACCTTCTGAGGACCAGCCAGCCTACTTTCTCAATAGCTACATCATGTAACATTCTCAACACGTGAGGGTGCCCATTTCTCCACCTCCTTCTTAAGACTTACTTTCTATTTTTGTTTGTTTTAACCACAGCTATGCGAACGTGTGTAACGTGGTATCGCGTCAAGGTTGGATTTGAATTTCTCATGGCTACGGCTGTCGCGGCTCGTTTCGTGTGCTCACTGGCCATTTGTACATCTTATTTGGAGAAATGTCGATGGCCAACCATTGGCTAAATCAAATAATTTGGTTGTTTGTTCTGTTGAATTGTTAAGAGTTTCTATCTATCTGTCATCTCTCTGCATATCTCTATATATGTTCTGAACGTTAGACCCTTATCAGATTAATGACTTGCAAAGATTCTTCTCCCATTCTGTAGATTTTCCTCTTTACTTTTTCGATAATGTCCTGTGATGCACACAAATGTTAAATTTTGATGAAGTCCCCCTCTTTTGTTTTGTGCTTTCAGTGTTACAGCGAAGAATTCATGGCCAAATCAGGGCCATGAAGACTGACTTGTGCATTTTCTTCGAGCAGTTTTATAGCCTAAGCTGCAACTGCAAAACTCAGGGAGCCTTCTGGGGTGGGTCTGGGTTCCTCCTCCCTGCTCCGTGGCTGGGAACTCTCCATCGCTGGGGCAGTAGGAGGATTCACTTTGTGCCTATGTCTCGGGGCACTGAGCTCCATCGCCTGGGCCCAGGGTCTTGGAAACTGCTACTTCACGTACTCTGCCTGGCTGCTTTGGTTGGTCCAGGTGGGGTAGAAAGATGGCCGCTCCACCTTCGCCAGCAGCAGGAGCGCTCCCCTCTTTGAGATCAAGTCTTGGCCACCTCCTGTTTTCAGGGGGTGTGGTCTTGTGCAAAGTGGAACGAACGGCTGGCCTGCTCCCAATGACCACGCCCCCCCAGAGCCCACAAGGGTACCGGGATGTGGCAGCGCTGGTGCTGAGAACTGTAGGCAGCAGTTTCAATACAGAGAGTTGCCATAGCTACTGTGCCCCTGGGCTGGTCTGGCAGGCCATTACCTGGACAGAGGCAGGCCTGGCAGAAATGGCCTCCGGGTGGGCTGCTCAGGGACTTTGCTTGAGCAGACAGTGCCTGGCGTTCACCATCTCAGCGAGGCCAGAGCTGAGAGGGTCCAATCCCCGGGGGGTGGTTCTGACTGCTGGTCAGAAAGCAGTTCTCCCTGACCAGAGAGCCAGGCTTGGAGCCAGCTAGAAGGGTCCATGACACAAAGGGTCGGAAACACGGGTGAGAGCCAAGTTCCAGGTGGGGGCAGGACAGACCGGCAGCTGGGAGGGCCTTATGTGAGGCCAGCTGCACCGAACTACCTGGATCGGTCTCAACTGGAGCCATAGGCTTCACAGGAACCCGGAGAGCCACGTACTTCTGGCTTTTCACACTAGTGACCTTGTCCTGCCCCCCAGGAACTGGGGTGGTGCTTGGAGCTCACCCACACCACGTCCAAGCCTGGACGTGCTGCTCTGGCAGTCGGAAGCACCAGGTGAGCAGAGCAGGGCCCTCCTGCCTGCAAAGGAAGACGCCGCCTTGGCCCTGACAGGAGTGCCGGCTTGGGACTCGGCCTCATGCCAGGCTTGGCGAAGACCTTGGCTCCTAGCACCAGAAGGTGAGTGTGTTTGCGTATGCACGTGTGTGTGCATGTGTGTGCGAAAGCGGGACTCCTGCAGGTCTGAGGCCAGGACTGGGACGGGCACTGCGGAACCTTCCTGGCTCTCCAGCTGTCACAAGAATGTGGAGCTAATCCGGCTTTGGGGCCGACCCCTGGCCATGCAGGGCGCTGGGTCAGGACCACCCGCTCTGGCCCAGATGGAGCCCTGAGAGTGAGTCAGGACTGAGGGGACTGGAGAGACCTTGCCCCTGGCCCTCCCTCTCAGGGCCCCTGCTCCTGAGGACGGCCTGGGGCCTTCTGTGCTTTTCACGTAGTAACCACGGACCAGGCACCTGCCTCGTGCGAGGGCTGCCCTAGGAATGGGGTGCAGCCGTCCAAGTCCAGCCAGCTGGCTGCCAGGATGAGATGGGCCTGAGGCAGGGAGGAGGCGGTGCGGGACCCGGAGTGGGTGGGGGAATGCACCACTCCAGGGGCCAGCCAGGAGGGTCACAGGACAGGGGCACAGGGCGTGCAGCCACGCCGCCCCGCTCACACTGGGCCGTGGCCGAGAGGTGAAGGAACAGGATTTGACTCAGGCTGAGGAAGGGTGCTGGGAACAAAGGCCCTCGCGGTCGCGGTGGCCTGAGCCAACCTTGGCCGAGACCTGGACCAAGTGGCTTGATTTGACTCAGGCTGAGGAAGGGTGCTGGGAACAAAGGCCCTCGCGGTCGCGGTGGCCTGAGCCAACCTGAGCGCAGGTGGCTCCGGGGCTGGGCAAGCAGGAGGAGGCAGGCTGCTCCAGGCCTCTCGGGAGGGCACAGGGTCACTGACAGGCTCAGTCTGAGAAGGGGGAACCAGGGCCACTCCCATCGGGGCTGGGCGGGGACACTGTAGCTGCCAGGCCCCAAGGTTTGCATAGGCTTCTAGGCTCAGGGCAGCAGGAGGGCTGGGGCTCCAGAGTGCTGTTGGTGTTCCAGGTTTTGAACTCAGACGCTCTCCAAGAAGCCAGTGTGGAGACCCACCTAGAGCGGGAGAGGGTGAACTGGTTTCAGGAGCAGGGAGGACATGGCAGCCCCAGGCCGAGGACGGAGAACTTCATGGTCTGGAACTGGAGGGATGTCAGAGCGCTCATGGCGAAGGGGGATGCGGGGCTATGACACGACACTTCCAACACTTCCGTCAGATGGAGCAGACGGGGGAAGGGAGTGGAGGGAAGGTGGGGTCAAGGCGGGTTTCCCCATTTTTCTTTTAATTTGCTATAGGGTGTGGTGGGGGAGAGAGAAAGAGTTAGAGAGGCACATGCAGAGAAAGTGAGAAAGCCCCCCCCCCCGGGGGCCGGTGGCCATGACACAGTCCCTTCTCCTCTCCTCTTCAGGTTCTGGGCATGCATCACGCATGTCTGGCATGATTTTCAAGCCACTTGGTCCAGGTCTCAAGCCATACAGCCAGCCATGTGGGACCCAGAGGGACTCGTGCCTCTGGTTGACCTGCGAGAGGTTTTCAAGATGGAGGTCACAGCCAGTGGGGGGCTCATGAGGGTGGGGACCCTGGCGACAGGGATGGGGCTCTGAGAAGGCGGGGCTCAGCTGGCAGC
>NW_006203500.1:2211882-2245211 GCF_000334495.1 Tupaia belangeri chinensis
CGGAGAGGGCGGGCTAGGTAGGGGCGGCGCCCATGGGGCAGGCGAGCTGGGGCTGGGGCTGGAGGGGAGGGCGGCGGTCAGAGGCAATGCCCTGGAAGGAACGGGCTGAGGGTGGAGGATTCGCCCTGTGCCTCAGTTTCCTCCTCTAAACTGGAACAACCTGCCGACCTCCTGGGCTGTGGAGGACTGAACGTGCTGTGTCCATGCTGCGGGCCCTGGGAAGCGCTGGGGCAGCCCTGCCGCCATCACTGTGGCCGCCCTCCTGGGCACTGAGCAGGGATGCCAAGGCAGTGAGGCAGGGCTGCAGGGGTGTCCTCAGTGGGGAACCTCGTAGAGCTGCCCTGGGAGCAGCAGTGAGCCCAGAGAGGCTGCATGGGAAGGAGGGGTGGCCCGGGCAGCTGGCAGGCCTGGGTGCTGGGAGGGCCCTGCAGCAGGCCTGCTGGTTCCTACCAGCCATCCCCCAGAGGGCAGTGCAGGATCACCGTGTGGCCGGCTCCCCACAGCACCGAGGAGCTCCTGCGACTGCACGAGCCCTGAAGGCCTGCTCTGCTCTGCTCCACTACCGCCTTGGCCGGCATAGGCCTGCCCAGCCGCCATGCAGTCTCCTGGACCTTCACGGACACCCACGGTGGGATGGCTTTTGGCCCACCAGCCAGGGAAGGAGGCTGAAGACCGAGAGGTCAAGCCCCCTGCTCGCAGCCCTGCAGGTAGGGAGGGAAGGGGCTGGGCTCTGAGCTGCACTTTGCTAGGGGAGCCCAGGGGCCCACTCTCCCCCGTCTGCCAGTCCTGGACTGTTTCTGTCATGACCTACTGCCATCTGTCACCCGCCTCTCACCTGCACCCATTTTTATGATCATTGCTCCCTCTCTACGCAGGGCACCAAGGGACCTGCTTGCTGGGTCCGGGCCTCAAGTCCACAGGAGGCCGGGCAGGGAGGAGGCGCCCTGACAGTGGACGTTCCCCTCCTGCCCGAGCTGGGCGGGGTGGGTTTCAGAAGAAACAGCCAGTCCTGCCCAGCAAAGGGCAGAGCTCGCCATCTCCCACCCTCTGAGGGCACTCGGCCATGGAGGCAGGGTGCTGAATGGGCCAAGGGGTCCCGGGCACGTGTCGCCACACTCCCCCGAGACGTGCCCTCCCATCATGGCTCGTTCCTCCACAGGGCAACGCTCGGGACCGGGCCTGCAGGGCGGGGTTAGGTGCTGGTGCTGCACACTGCCCGGGGCCCAGGGAAAGCCAGGACGGCAGGAGGGCAGGGGTGCGGGAAGCAGGACCCCTGGGAAGAGGAAGCGAGGAGAGAGGAGGAAGAGCAGTGGAGGAGGCAGTGAGAGGGAGGGGACAGCCGAGGGGCTGCCACAGGCACAGGTGGCCACGGAGCGCGTTTATGACACCCAGGTTCTCACTCGCCGGGACAGACTGCAGCTGGAAGCGCTCTAAGTGCCAGCAAAGTGCCTGGAAGAACACCCTCCGTGTGGGACGCGGAGCATCTCCCAGGTGTGGGGTCTCGGGGTAACTCGGGGGCCTCATAGCAGACTCCCCGCGGCGCAGGCTCAGGCTCTTGGGCTGAGTCATCACCGTACCTAGGAAAACACCGAGTCACCCCAATTACAGCACCAGCAGCCTCTGCCTGCACTCTGCAGCCCAACCCGGTGAAACCAGAGAAAGCGCCAGCAGGGCCGGGCCGGCAGGAATCGGCTCTTAGCCGAGGCTGCCTGCCTGGCAGCAGCCTCTGTGGCCATGCCAAGCCACAAGCCCTGTGTGGTCGGTATGTGCAGAGGCGTCGGCCCCATTGCACGGCCATGGAGACTGAGGCCCACCAGTGCCCGAAGCCTCGGCGGAGAGCTCAAAAAGAAGCCTGGAAGGAGCTGTGGCCTCGGGCGGCCGGCTATGAGGGGGAATGAGGCCAGCCATGAGCTGCCCCCTGGGCCACGCGGAATAGCAGCCACCGCGGGCACCCCTGCATCACCACAGCAGCGAGCATTGTCTTCCAACTGTGACACAGGGCAGCCGTCGTCCCTGTGTCACTAAGGCTCCAGCATCTGCCACTCGCCCAGGGCATCTGGTACACGGCAGCCAAACCCAGCCCCGTGTGATGTCTCGGCCCTACGCTCTCACGTGACCCGCTGCCTGGCGGTCACCCTGAGACACACGAGCTGGCCCAAGGACTCGGCCTTGCCTTCGTGTCCCACGTGCACACGTGCACGCAAATTCTGTGCCCATCAGCAAAGACCCGCGCCGGCCTCCTGCCTCGCCTTCCGCGGGCGGCCAGCCTGGCCCAGCAGAGCGGGGCTGGGGGGCGGGAGGGACAGCTACAGCTGGCCCACCCACGAGCCAGGAGCGCTCCAGACTCTTAATCAGTAAGATATGTTTCTGGAATAAAAACCACATCAGCATTTTTATTTTCAAGTCCAGACAAGGTTTTTTTTTTTCTTCCCAATTTTCCCTTCACATGGGTGAGGCTAATCCTCTTGCCTTGACTGACAGGTCTGTAGACTCCGCCGTGCACTTAACGAGGCCGAGAATCGAGGACGACAGTGCAGGGAGGCCTCGCGCGAGCTCTGTAGTTTCGGTAATACCACCACCCGATTACCAAAGCGCAATCGAGGAGGCCAGGCACCCTGGCCGTGTCCTGCCAAACGTGACGACCCGTGCCAAGGGGCCGTGCGTGCCCCTCCTTTCAAGGACCCACTCTCGCCTTTCTTCCCAAGGATGTTGGGGGTGAGGGTGAAGAGACCCACAGGAAGCCGAGCTCCTGGACTGGGTGCAGGAAGGGGAGAGCTTGGCAAATGCCAGAACTTGGGCAAAGCCGAGCTGGATCACAAAGTAGCAAAGGTGAATGGGGATGAGGGGAGAGGGAGGAGCTGTCGTTCAGGAAGCCCCTGCAGCCCTGCAGGCCAGGCGTAAGCCAGAGGCTCGAGAAAGCGCTCAGAGCTGAAGAAGAGGGATGGGAAAGGAGCCTCTCTCTCAAGAGCGGAGAGGTTTGCTGTGGTTACTGAGTAAATATTAGAATCCCCGCCTCCTCAGTGTTTTTCAGAGCACATTCAAATTAAAAGTCTCTACTGCTGGAATTGACAAAGCTGACTTCTAATTGATAAAAGGTAGGGGGCTGGGAGGTGGCGAAGGCAAATTCGATGCAGTAAATTTGTTGGGCATTTGTTCAGGAAGGTTTCCAAGAAGTAACAGAGCCTCGGAAGCTGAGTCAGAATTAGCCAGGTGAAGAAGAGGTGAAGGATGGCCACGGGCGCGCCAACGGCACGTCTAATTTCCAGAAGCTAAACCGAGAGGAGTCTGTGAGGCAAGACTACTGGCATTCTGAGCAGGGTCATTCTCCACGTGGGGACTGCCCCAGGCACCAGGCTCCTGCCCATCCCAGTGACCAACCAGGCACTCTCCCACACATCCCCAAAGCGCCCTAGTGGGGGTGGGAGCTGCTGGGGCACATAATCAGGTCTGTGTGTGCACTCACGGGGCGGGGCAGCCTCTGGACCATCAATCGCCTCGAATGCCACTCTGAGGAATAAATCGCTGAAGAATTCTCGGTAGAGGAATGACAGGACAGACCTAAACTCTGGAAAGATCACTAGCTGTCAGGCAAGGTGAGCTGTAAAGGGAGATAAGACTGAAGGAGGAGGTCCGAAATTTTCTTTGTTGGCAGATCAATCACAAGTTCAATGTCTTAAATAGATAAAGGGATGTTTCGGTTTTCTAGTTCTTCTTGTGTCCATTTTAATAATTTGTCTTGCATTGAAATAATGAATTTCATGTAAATTGTCAAATTTTTAGCATAAAGTTATTAATAACTTTCCCTCGTTTTACTTTTGATGTCTGTAGGATTTGTAGTGATGTCGCATTCTGTAACTGCTGCTATCAATAATTTTTGTGTTTTTTCTTGAGCAGTCTAGCTAGATTTATCAACTTCATTGATCTTTTCAAAGAACCAGTGTTTGGTTTAACTGATTTTCTCTACCGTTTGTCCATTTTCTATTTTTTTGATTTCTACTTCTATTGGTAGAAACCTGTTTATTCTTCCTTTTACTTCATATTTCATTTGCTCTTTATTCTAGCTTCTTAAAAACCTTGATGATGGTTTTAAAGCTCTCTTCTTTTTTTAAAAAAGATCTTATTTAATTTACTTATTTATTTATTTATTTATTCCATTTATTTTAATTTGAACAGAGAGGCACACACACAGGGGAGAAGGGGAGTGAGAAAGTAAGCCACCCAGTCAGGGACTCAAACCGTAGTTGGCCATGTGGGAGTGTCCAGTGCTTTAACCACCATACCATCTGCTAGTCCCAAAGTTCTGTTATTAAGATACAGCACAGGGACCAGCAGTTAGCATAATGGCTATGTTGCTGGACTCCCACATAGTCAACCGTGGTTCGAGTCCTGGACCCGGTGGCTTAAACTCACGCCAGGCGCGAGTGTGTGTGTGCCCAAGATCCCGAGAGGAGAATGGAGGAGAAAGGATTGCGGCGTGGCCATCCCCCTGGGGATGATTTCTCCCTTTCTATCTCTCTGTCTCTCTGTCTTTCTGACGAGTGCACACACCCTATAGTAAAAAAAGCCTCTCAAAAAAAAAAAACTGGAAAAATCGATTTGGAAATTACAAAACACACTTATAAATAACCTGTGAGTTAAAGAAGAAATTACATGGAAAATTGAAATTACATTATTCTTACAAGGGGAACACAATATATAGATTTTAAAGATGCAGTTAAAATAGTGCTTAAGGATATTTGGAACTTTAGAATGCTGTCGTTTAGGGGCCACAGGACATTGCATTGATAATGCAAGTAGACCCCCATGTTCCTGGTCTCATGACCCGAGGCCTCCATCTACACACTGGTTGCACATGCTGGTGATCTGAGCTACCTCTTATCTGAGGGGGGTCATGGCATGAAGATCCTGTTTGGGGTGTTTCGTCTCTCTCGTTCTGTCTCTCTGACTCTCTCATAAAAGAAAAAATGACCAGTTCTCCATATTTCAAGGCTACTGAAGTAATTTAAGTAAGAACGTTGTCCTCACTGTAGCAGAACACGTATACTAGTTGTACTTCGAAGTATCTCTAGTATTTTTTGAAAATCATATTTTCGCAACATTAAAGATGTAAGACAAAAAGTTTAGATATCAACTTGATATGTTAGTATAGATTTCTAAAAATACTTCAAGGGACGAGACACGTGAATATGAAGCTTAAAGACAACACTGGGCTAAATAACAAAAGGATATCAACAATTGGGGAATGGGTTTTCTTTTTCTTGTAAGATGGATGAGACTTGAGCTTGCTGAGAAGCGGAGGGAGTGAGAGGCCACGCGTGGAGTTTCCTGAGAGGCCCACTCACGGGGTAGCCCTGGTCCTGAGAGGCAGGGCAGGAGGTGGAGCTGGTGGCGGGAATGCGTGTAGATCAGGAAGGCTGGAAGGCTCGGTGGTGAGAAACTGAGTTGTTCGGACGCCCTGGGGAAGGAGGATGTGAAAGGAGACAGTGGGCCCAGACATGCAGCAAGAACTGGTTTCCAGTAAGGGCCGTGGAGTGCACGGTGGTGCCGACGGCGTGAGGCCCACGGTGTGAGGGGTACTGCGTTCTGCTCTCACAGGGCCGGGTCTCTCTCAGCACTTCCCACAGCCATCGTTTCCTCTTCTGATGACTCAGCAGGACGGCAGCGAGCCCGGGGCGTGGCACTGACGCTGGCTGGCAGGACGGTGGCCGGGCACGCGAGCCCAGGCGTGGTGGGCGGAGTGCTCACTGTCACGGCTCAGGGACTGGCTGACCGTGCCCTCCCAGCACCCATCCTGCTCAGTGGTCCTGACACATGACGCCATGCATGGCGGTGGGTGCGTGTGCCAGGGATAGTGGAAGGTGCAGATCGAGGTGGGTCGAGTCCTTGGAAAACTTTCTGGAAAAGGAGGGCATTATGATGGGGCTCGAAAGAGCGAGCAGGATTTGGTAGAGCAGAGCTGCGTGGATCGAAGCTCAAAGGGACTGACAGGGACCTTCCGGAGGGAAGCAGGGTCCTGTCTGGGCTCTGCCTGGCCAAGCCCACGCTGCAGAAGCCACCAGGAGACAGCTGCCACCTGCTGAGCCTCTCCTGAGGGTGAGGCGCCTCGTGTGAACTGTCGGGTCGAGTCCTCATCTTCGTTCTCATCTGATGGGCCGGCTGTGGACACCGGCGCTGACAGGCTCCCCTGGGCCGGATGTGGACACCGGTGTTCAGACAGGCTCCCCTGGGCCGGCTGTCGACACCGATGCTCAGACAGGCTCCCCTAGTTAGGATGGGGCCTTGGTCTGTCTGCGTCCACTCAGCCAGGCTGCCTCTCCCCGTCCACTCGGCCAGGCTGCCTCTCCCCGTCCACTCGGCCAGGTTACCTCTCCCCCAGTCCCTGCACCAGCGGTTTGCTTTGTCCAACAACCCACAGCCACCAGAGAGCATTCCTGAGAATCTCCTGACAGGGCTCTGCACTGCCCTCAGCACAGTCCCCAGGACACGTGCTCTTCAGGTAGGCACAGGAGGGGCCTCCTCACCCCTCCCCGCGTCCTCCTTCCTGGCAGGTGACCCGCCAACAGTAGCAAACCACTGCGCAGCTCCCAGAGGTGTGGTTCCTTCTTGGCTCAAGCCCGAGTGTGCCTACTGGCTCTCTGCCTAGGACGGCCTTCCAGCCACACGTAGAGTGGGGACTCTGCAAGACACGTCCTCCGGAAGGCTTCTCCGAACAGGCCTTGCCCCTGCGATGGCCTTAGGGCCAGAAGGAGTGACTCTGGTACTCACACGCCTCGCTGTATCGCAAGGTGTGCTGAGAACAAGGGCGAACACATTTGGACTGATTTTCAGCACCCCCTGGGGACCTGTATGTGCTCAGAATAGTTGCTGGGGCTACCGAAACAAAACACCCCGCAGACGGTGGTTACTCAGCAGAAATTGATTTTCTCACCAAGAAAAAAAAATCAGAAGGCTGAAAGCCAAAGGTCACTTGCCTGAGACCTGGCCACCCGGCCGCCCCTCTTCCATCTGTGCTTCTGATGTCTCTGGGTCTCCTAATCAACCGCTCTCGCGAAGACACCACGGGACTGACCCTGAGCCCACCGAACAGCCTCGCGTCAGCGTCATCCCAAGCGGAGCCGTACCTTCAAGTGCAGCCACACTCGGAAGCACTAGGGCTGGTGGGGGCAGGACTCAGCCCTATGTCAGTATGTGTGTGCCGAGGACACACGCAGACACGTCCACCGAATGCACAGCCTGGGAGCTGGGAAGGGCTCTGACGGTTTGGTCGGCTAAAACATTGACCGAAAAGTGACACACCCTGCGAAAATTGACAATGGTGGACTTGCCTTGGTCTAATGTAGAGGAAGGGATACAAAAGCAGAGAGCTTGGAATACTAGAGTAGATTTGGCATGTAAGACCTACTCACCCAGGCCGGCCAGTGGCATGGTAGTTAGGGCAGCTAGATCCCACACAGCTAAGTGTGTGGTTTGAGTCCTGGACCCAGCAACTTGGGGATAAAAAGACCTACTCATCCAACTTGGAAGAGTGCAAATGACACACTCCCCACAACGAGTGTAGGAAGCTAGCTTGAGGGAAGCATCAGCACCCTGAAGAGCTCCCTGGTTGCCTGTCTGTGTAGGTGGGACCTTACCGTGGGAACAGCAGTAACTGACTTGGGAGACCTGAATGCAGCAGGAGTGACCCAGTCCCAGGGTGGCAGCGGCCAAGCAGGGGCACGTGACTGCCAGAGCTGAGGTGGGTGTGACTACCAAATGAACAGCAGAGTCAAAGCAGCACTCAGGACGGTCTGACCCCCAGATGACGACGCCGGCTAGCTGCTCGTGTTCTGCGACTTTCACCGAGGAGAAAGCCCACCACATTCTTCCTCCCAAACAGGTCTGTCTAAGCAGAAACGTTCTAGGTCCACTGAGCAAGTCTAACTGGATCACAAAGACAGGAGTCATGGCCACCCATTTCCACACTTGAGCCAGTTTACAAACCCAGAACCCCTTGAATGAAGGAAAGGCCAGGTTCTCTGGAGGA
Source organism: Tupaia belangeri chinensis (assembly GCF_000334495.1). Taxonomy (NCBI): domain Eukaryota; kingdom Metazoa; phylum Chordata; class Mammalia; order Scandentia; family Tupaiidae; genus Tupaia; species Tupaia belangeri. The sequence goes on from NW_006203500.1 coordinate 2,219,906, forward strand.
AGGACCCAGGACACTGCCCCACATGTACAATGTATATACCTTTAATCTTTCTCGGCCTTCTCCCAGAGGTCTATGGCCTTTTTACCAGGATAATTGCATATTGAGAGAAGGAAATAATTAGACCTTTTGGTGACAACTGGACACAGGCCCTGAAACGACACTATTTCCAGACTAAAGTGTCACTGTGCCCCGACCAGACAGTGTAGGAGCGTACAGTCGGTGATAATGGAGTCCTGGTTCAGGTGTGTCTCGCGGTGACTGAGGGTCCCTGAGGCGTGCTGTGGGCATTTTCCGTGCTGAAGTGCATAGCTGGAGTTGACACACTCAGCAACTGGTACAACAGCACGCGGATTCCCTCAACGGTACAGTGAGGGCTGTTACAACGGGAAGGGCCAAGTGGAAGCTGCTGGAACTTCCTCTACCTAGGAAACAGTAAAGCAAAGCAATTGCACGTTACTGGAGGGCCAGCAGTGACCGGTGCGGCCTGTAAGAACGTGAAGGATGCAGGGGTGAGTCCCATCACATCCTTGTGCAACACTACTCAGCTTGTGCACAAGTCTTAGCAGATGACAGTGAGTTATCACAAACAGCCAGGTGCTGACTGCGTCACCGCTTCTATTCCAGATGTACTCCCACTGCTTGGACAGATGGACACATCCCTGGTGTGCAGCTACTGACCCGGCAGCTGTCTGCTTCCCCTCCATACAGGCTAGTGAAGGCCACTAGGAGAAGTCCGCTCTCACCTGGCAAGGTCAGGTGGCTCAGTCCCCATCGGGGTGTAACAATTTTCCAGTCCTATGTCATAATTTCGTTTGCAAGGGCCTTCACTGTCTTTTCCTTCCATAAGATACCATTGATTACATTATGCAGGCTGGACGTAAAATGCAAAATAGCAACTATTCTAGAATTGCAGGTAAGACATTCCAGAGGGCAGGAAATGAATACAGCTAAAACGTAAAAAGCAAATAGCAACTATTCTAGACTTGCAGGTAAGACATTCCTGTTCCAGAGGGCAGGAAATGAATACAGCTAAAATGTAGGGGGCCTTCCAAGTGAGTGAAGCTTCTAGGAGCCCAGTGGGGAGCAACAGGTCAAGTTGCCTAGGGGACCTCTTTGGATTTTTGAGGCAACATATTCCCCCTTTGGGTGTTAGCCCATTTACTGAGTAACCTAAGAAGTTGCTAATTTTAAGGGAGGGCCCAGAAAAGAAGTCTTTACAATGGGTCCAAGCTGCTCTACCATGGGGCCACCCAGAAGACCAAATGGTGCTGGCAGATAGAAATGCAGCCTGGATCAAACGGTAGTTCTATTTGCAGATCTTTTTTCTTTTCTTTTCTTTCTTTTTTCTTTTTCTTTTTTTTTTTTGAGAGGTTTTTGCTATAGGGTGCATGTGCTCGCCAGAGAGAGACACAGAAAGTGAGAAATCACCCCCCAGGGGGGATGGCCATGCAGCAATCCCTTCTCCTCCATTCTCCTCTTGGGATCTTGGGCACAAACGCACATGTGCCTGGCATGAGTTTATGTCACCGGGTCCAGGACTCGAACCACAGTTGACTACATGGGAGTCCAGCAACATAGCCATTATGCTAACTGCTGGTCCCTATTTGCATATCTTTGAGGTGCCTCCATACTGTTTTCCATAGTAGCCGGTCCAATTTGCATTCCTACCAACAGTGTAGGAGAGTTCCCCTTCCACTGAAGCCCCACCAACACTTAATCATTTTTTGTATTTCTAATCTTTGCCATTCTGACAGGGGTGGTGGTATCTCATTGTGGTTTTAATCTGCATCTTCCTTATGATGAGGGATGTTGAGCATTTGCTCTTATGCTTTTTGGCTGTTCATATGTCTTTCTTAGAGAGATTTTTATTCAAGGTATTTTAATTTTCAGTCCCTTACGTGAGGCATAGTTTACAAAAATATTCTCCCACTCAGGGTTGTAGATTCACTCAAATTACTGTACCTTGCTGTGCAGAAACGTCTTAATCTGATATAGTTCCACTTGTCTGGTTTAGGGATTATTGTCCATGCTTTGGGAGTTTTATTTAAGAAGTCTTTGCTGGGACCAGCAGTTGGCATAATGGCTATGTCGGTGGTTTCAGTCCCAGACCTGGTGGCTTAAACTCATGCTGGGCGTGTGTGTGTGCATGCCCAAGATCCTGAGAGAATGGAGAAGGGATTGCAGCGTGGCTATCCCCCGCCGGGGGTGGGGTGGGGTGATTTTTCGCTGTCTCTTTCTGGCGAATGCACACACTCTATAGCAAAAACTTCTTCTTCTTCTTCAAAAAAAAGTCTTTGCCTACAAAGTAGGGAGTGGTTTTATAGTTTGGGGTCTTAGGTTCAGATCTTTGATCCATTTCGAGTTGATTTTTGTTAATGGTGAAAGATGGGGATTCAGTTTCATCTTTCCGCAGGTGGGTACCTTTTTGCTAGCACCATTTGCTAAAGATGTTTTCCTTTTCCCACTGGATTGATTGGTATCCTTTGTCAAAAATCAGTTGGCTGTAAGTTTTGGGGTTTATTTCTGAGGTCTCTATTTTATTCCATTGGTCCACTTGTCTGTTTTTGTGCCAATACCATGCTGTTTTGACTATCATAGTTTTACTATGTATTTTGGGGTCAGGGAGTGAGATGCCACCCACTCCACTCTTCTTGCACAGGATTTGATCTAGCAATCCTACTTCTGGGTGTCTACCCAAAGGATAGGAGAATGCTCAGTTGGAAAAGCACTTGCACATCAGTGTTTATTGTGGCATTATTCACGATTGCTAAGATATGGAACCAACCCAAATGACCATGAACAGATGAATGGATTAAAAAGGTGTGGCACATGTACTCTATGGAATACTATTCAGCCATTAAAAAAAACAAGACCTGGGACCAGCAGGTGGCATGGTGGTTAAGGGTGCTGGATTCCCATATGGCTGACTGCGGTTCAAGACCTGGACCTGGTAGCTTGCTTTTTCACTTTCTCTCTCTCACTCTGTCCCTCTCTGGTAAAAGAAAGAAAGAAAGAAAAAGAAAGAAAGAAAGAAAGAGAGAGAGAGAAAGAGAGAGAGAGAGGAAAAGAAAAGAAAAGAAAAGAAATGAAATGAAAAGAAAAGAAGGAAAGAAAGAAAGAAAGCTCTTCATAAAATAACCAGACGACCCTGGCATTTGATAGACAGTGGTTTAATATAGAAGGTTTGCTTGCTGAGTGAAGCAAGCCAGTATATGAAAGAAATTATATGTAGTCACTTAATAAATACTATTTGCACTTTATGGTAGAGATTGAAATATTAGCAGGCATAAAAGCAGTGGAGATAGTTATGGGCACTGAAGACAGTGTGGAATAGGGGAGAGAAGGGAAGAGTATAAAGAAGGGAATCAGTAGAAAAAGTAGACCTGCATTAGTGGGACACAGAAATGGTCGATCACCTGAGGATGATGACATGTGCAGTATTCTCAACTGGACGGGTCTGAGAAGTACTTCATGTTGGATAAATTCTCTTTACAAGCTACATGATGTGTAGCAATCAAATGTTTAAAATAATAAAAAAAAAATTAAAAAAATGAAAAGCTATTTGCTGCTGCTGATGTGTGCAGTAATGCCTTTGTCTTGACTGATATGCATGGTAATCGTGCAGGAAAAAGAAATGCTATATGCTGAAAGATACATGCGATTAAATGTAATATTAAAAAAAATGCAACCTTAAGGCTTGGACAGGCCCCTGTAGGTGAATGACCGAGTAGGTCCTGAGGAGCCTGGAGCAATGTCCAGCCACCTGCTATAGGTGACTCCCCTCGTTTTGAGAAATAGATCTTGGCCTGTGCTGGGCCCAAGTGGACAGAACACTTACTTGTGAGCCAACCTGCCCTGTGACCTGAGATGCCCTTAATGAACTGGGCGTTATTTGACCCACCAAGCCGTAAATTTGGGTGTACACAGCAACACATCATCAAACGAAGCGGTATATGCATGCAGACTTGGGGAGACCGGAAGGCACAACTTACATAAGGAGCCCACATGCCACGGTCCCCACTCCTGCCACACTACCTGCTCTCTGCACCTAGAGCCCACATCATGGGTTCTTTCATGAGTGGACAGAAAAAGACGATCTGGACCTGATTCATAGCTGGGTCTGCAGGTACCACCTGAAACAGGACAGCTGCAGCCTTGCGGTGCCTGGGTTAGCCCTGAAGGATGGTGGTGAGGGAAACACACTCAGTGCACAGAACTCTGGGCAGGGCCTGGTTGTGAGCTTTGCTAAGGAGAAATGGCTGGATGTGGAGTTAGGTAACAATTCACGGGTGGTGGTCAACATCCAGGCGGGTGGCAGGGACTTGGAAAGAATGTGATTCAAACACTGGGGACAAGAAAACCCGAGGAGAGGTATATGAGTAGACCTCACCAAAGAAAATTTGGGGGGACCAGCAGTTAGCGTAATGGCTATGTTGCTGAACTGCCATGTAGTCGACTGTGGTTCAAGTCCCGGACCCGGTGGCTTCAATTCATGCCAGGAGCGTGTGCGTGTGTGCCCAAGATCCCGAGAGGAGAATGGAGGAGAAGGGATTGCGGCGTGGCCATTCCCCCTGGGGGGTGATTTCTCGCTTTCTGTCTCTTTCTGTCTTTTTGGTGAGTGCACGCGCCCTATAGCAAAAACCTCTCAAAAAAATTAAATTATTTTCTTTTTCTTTTCTTTAAACAAAAAGGTATGTTTGTTATGTTAATGTTCACCCGAAAGGTGACCTCAGTGAAGCAGGACTAGTAGGTGGACAGAATGACTAGGTCTGTGGCATCAGAGAGTCTCTGTGCTCAGCCACCTGTCATCACTGGATGGGATCAGAACCAAAGTGGCCACGTGGCAGGGACGGAGGTCACGCACAGGCTCGGCATGGACCTCCACGCCCATGATTAATGAGTGCCCGAACTTCAGCAGCTGAGACCAACACTGTGCCAGAGCATGGGCCACTTCAGGACCATCGGCCGCTGGTGGCGAGTCGATGACACAGGCTGCTGCCATCATGGGAGGGGCCGTGCTTTCATTGCTGGAACAGACACTCCGACATAGACTGGCCTCCCTACACACAACGTAGAAGCAGGGATGTGTTCCAGCCAGAGACACATGACCCACTGCTCACTAGAGATAGACACAGAGAGAGGGAAAGTGAGAAATCACTCCCCACGGGGGCGGAGGGGATGGGGATAGCCACACTGCAACCACTTCTCCTCCATTTTTCCGAGACTTTGGGTGTACGTGCACACGCCCAGTGTGCTTTTCAAGCTGCCAGGTCCAGAACGTGAACTGTACACACGGCCATATAGAACCCGGCCACCTGCACCTCGACACTGGCTGACCCTTTGCGCTTTTTAATTGTCAGAGAGCATGAGAGAGAGAGAGAGAGAGGTCAGCTACGTGGGGCCCAGCTCTCTTAACCACTAGGGTATGGGTTTGGCCCTCATCACTTTATTATAAATGTTGTGTACTTATATACCGAATGTCTGTACACTTAGCAAATATCTTTGTTCTCTTTCCTTTTATTCCCTTTCCATGCAATGTAAGGTGTTCCCTTGGTGGTACGCTGTTTCAGTTTACTGTTTACTGTACATTTCACATCACATTACTTAAGTTACAGGGTAGCAAGAGTAAACGCCACTCAGAGACGCCCTTCCTTCTCTAGGAAGGGGTACATATTCCAATGTACAAAGGACAGTTGTCTTACGTATCAGCAGAACATGCTGGAATTAAGCAGAATGATGACCTAACTTGTGCCGTCAGGAGATGAAGGTCTGCAGAGGTGCACATGGACGCCAAGCTGACCGGGTGGGGAGGGCCTGGGATGCGGACTCACCCACTGATCTGCCTGGACTGCGGCACCCAGCAGCCATCTGAGTGTGTTGGCGAGGTCAGCACTCCACCCAGTGTGGGCAGTCACTGTCCAGCCAATGCAAGGCCCGAACCAAACAAAAAGGCAGAGGAAGGGTCACTTCTCTCTTGACGCCTGAGCTGCAGCATTGGCCTCTGCCTTTGGACTGGGACTTCCATGGGCTTTCCGGGTCTTTGTCCCTTCCTGCAGACGCAGACAGGGACTCCTTGGCCTCATCATCACATGAGCCTATTCTTTATTTTATACACACACACATACATATATACACACACACATACATATATGCACACACATACACATATATGCACACATACATATACACACATATACACATACATATATACACATACATATAAATACATACATACACGCACACATATATACACACATGCATATACACACACATATATACACACATACATACATATTGTGTGTATGTGTATTTTAAAAAAACTTGTGGAAAAACAAGAGTTGATTATTTTGAAATAAAAGAACTTTGAAACCATGTGGAATTTTTTTCATAATACACATTTTCCATGAACATTTTCCAATTTATAAGTTATTTATATTTAATTACTGTACATCTTATGGTTTTTCGAAGCTTGCACACGGTGTGTGATAATCAATATTACCACGTACCCTAAGAACTTTCTGAAGCTCTCTTGGGTATTTCCTGTCGGCTGTTCTTCTGAAGAACACTGTCTGCTTCCTTTCACTCTTAATGACTGTTAAAATTCTGAAGTGCATTCTGCCTGAGAGCTGCTTTCTCACTCTGTTTCTCTCTCTCCCTCTCCAGTGACTGCATGTACACTCTGTCAAATTAAAACGTAATGTGGGGGGAAAAAAGCCCTACATAAGATTCAAACTGTATTTTTTAGAAGTTTTAGTTTTTACTAGGTTGGTGCAAAAGCGACTGTGGTTATACATTGTTGAAATGTGCCTCTTGTTACTGGATACATCTTAAATAAACGTAGCCATGTTACACATTGTAATGTGCATCTCTCGCCTTATTTACTGCTAATGATGCTGTTGTTTCTCTATTTATTTTAGACTATGGAGATAATGTTAGACAAAAAGCAAATCTGAGTGATTTTCACATTCGAGTTCAAAATAGGTCATAAAGCAGCAGAGACAACTCTCAGCATCAACAGCGCACTGGCCCCGGATGTGCTATGAATTGCAGCGCAGTGCTGGTCACGAAGTTTTGCAAAGCGACGAGAGCCTGGAAGACGAGGAGTGTAGTGGCTGGCCACCGGAAGGTGACAAGGCTCAGCAGAGAGCCACCGCTGAAGCTGGTCCTCTACTACACGAGATGCTGCTGAGTAACTCAGCGTCGACCACTCTACAGTCCACTCGGCGTTTGAAGAAATTGGAGGGTAAAAATCTTGATAAGTGGGTGCCTCATGGGCTGACCCAAACCAAAACAGATCGTTTTCTCTTATTCTACACAACGATGATGAACCATTTCTTGACTGAACTGTGATGTGCAACAAGGAGTGGATTTTATATGACAACCAGTGACGGCCAGCTCAGAGGTTGGACCAGGTTGTACCAAAACACTTCGCAAAGTCAAACTTGCACCAAAAAGGTCGTGGTGACTGCTGGGTGGGGTCTGACCCACAGCTTTCTGAATCCCAGAGGAACCACCGCATCTGAGAAGGGTTGCTTAGCAAATCAACAAGACGTACCCAGAATGGCGGTGCCTGCAGCCAGCACTGGTCGACAGAAAGGGCGCAGTTCTCCACAGCAATGCCTTGCGTGTCGCACGACCAACGCTTCAGAAGTGGAACAAATCGGGCTATGAGTTCCGTCCAGTCCGCCGTACTCATCTGAGCTCCGGCCAACTTTCCAAGCATCTCGACAGCTTTTTGCAGGGAAAACACTTCCACAACCAGCAGGATGCAGAAGATGCTTGCCAAACCCTACAGCACGAGTTTTTATGCTACAGGAATAAACAAACTTATTTTTTTGTTGGCAGAAAAATGTGTCGACTGTAATGGTTCCTATTTTGATTAATAAAGATGTATCTGAACCTAGTTATAATGATTTAACATTCACGGTCTGAAACCTCAGTGGCTTTCGTACCAAACTAATTACTTTTCATTGTAAGATCTACAATTTATCCAGGAATTGACATTTTCATATGGTATAAAATGAGGATCAAGTTTCTTCCCCCTTTCCAAATAAGACAATGATCCAAGCATGATTTATTGAGAAGACCTCCCTCTCCTCAATGCTCTGCAGTGCCACCTTTTAAAATATATTAATTGTCCACACATGAGTTTCTATTTATGGACAGTATTCTGTAGGCTTTTTAACCTATCATGGTACCAGTACAATACTGCTTTAATCTTGCTTTAAATAATTTTTACATTTAATGGTTCTTCTTTCAGAGTGTTTGGATAGTCTAAGGTGTGTGGTGTGTGTGTTGCAGTTTCATATATATTTTATTAAAAAATTAATTTGGGGGCCTGGCAGGTGGTATGGTGGTTAAGGAGCTGGATTCCCACAGGGCCGAACATGGTTCAAGTCCTGGACCCAGTGGCTTGCTTTCTCACTTTCTCTCTCTCTGGTTAAAAACTTAATAATAATGATGATGATAATAAATAAAATTAAGTAATTTCTTTAAAGAATAAAAAGCTACTTTTCTAGGTCTTTGGCTCTTTGTAACTTAACCATTAACCATCAGCCATTACCCCCTCCGTGCAGACTCCTTCTACATTAGCCATGTGGACAACCCCACTACTTCCGTTCTTTCCCAGCCTTCACCCCATACCCCATCCTATTTTTCACGGGATATTTCACCTTCCTAATTTAAGAGTAAACATATGCACTTGGCAGAGAGACAGAAGCAGAAGGGGAGAAATCACTGCCCCACCCCACCCCAAGGGGGATGGGCACGCTGCAATCCCTTCTCCTCCATTCTCCTCTCAGGATTTTGGGCACGCACACACATGCATGAGTTTTAAGCCGCTGGGTCAAGGACTTGAACCGTGGTTGACTACATGGGAGTCCAGTGACGTAGCCATTACGCCATCTGCTGGCCCTGCTAAGCTTTCTTTTAAATCACAGTATTTTGAATTTTATCATTGTTTTTCTGCATTGGGTGCTGAAGATTTCAGTTCATGGCAAAGCTAAGTAATTGACTTATTAACAACCCTGCATCCCTAAAATACCAGGCGGTTGGAAAAGTCATGATGTAGTTTCCTACTCAAAAACTTTGCCAACAACCTAATATACAGTTGACTAATACTGTGTTTAGGGGCCTAGGCAAGAGGTTGATGAGACTGCCCCTTACTTTTCTTCTGAAGAAAAGGCTCAGTTTTTTTTTTTTTTTTTTTTTTTATAAGGGTTTTTCGTAAGGGGGAGTTGTCGCCCACAGAGACAGAAAGTGAGAAATCACCCCCCAGGGGGGATGGCCACACCACAGTCCCTTCTCCTCCATTCTCCTCTCGGGATCTTGGGCATGCACACACATGCACTCAGCATGAGTGTAAGCCACTGGGTCCAGGACTGGAACGGCGGTCAACTATATGGGAGTCCAGCGACATAGCCATTACGTTAACTGCTGGCCCCAAGAAAAGGCTCAGGTTTTGATATCAAGGTCATAAAGTGAGTCATGACATGTCCCTCTGTTTCTACGAGACTTTGTGTGGTTAGCAGTATATCTTCATAAAATGTTGGTGGGATTTGTTGTTGAAGCTGAGGTTGAAGTCTCCTCTGTGGAAGTTTTCTTTTCTTTTAAATGTTATTTATCTTATTTATGATAGAGAGCATGCACTTTTCATGGGTGGAGAAGAGAGAGACCCTGGACAGGGTTTCATTACACCTCAATCCCCTTTCCCCAGCTCTCCTGCCAGGAACCTGGGCACATGTGCACACACGGGTGTGTTTCAGGCTGACCCGGGAACCCAAACCTGTGGCCAGCCATGTGGCTTCCACCACTGTTCAGTTTGCTACCAACTGTACCACCATGTTGGGCCATCTGTGCAAATTTTAAAAATTAAAATATTTTTAAAAACCCATACGCTATTCTATTTCATGTCTGTTCCGCATTTTTTAAAAAGAAATTTGCCCATGTCATCTAAAAATAAAAAATTTTTAAAAAGATTTACTTAATTTTATTTATTATTATTATTTACTAATTTGCTATCAGGCATGCACACTCACCAGAGAGACAAAGAGAAAGAGAAAGTAAGAAAGCAAGCTGCCAGGTCCAGGACTCAAACTGTGGTTGGTCATATGGGAGTCCAGAGCCCTAACCACCATGTCACCTGCTGGGCCCCAAAACTGCAAAATTTTAAGGATAATGTATTCACAATATTCTTTTACATACTTTCCATGTCCACAGGGTCTACAGTGATAACGATTTTCTGGGTGCTCTTTTTTCTTGACTGACCTCACCTCAGCAATGTCAGTTTAACACATTTTCCCAAGAAACAGCTTTTGGCTTGGTTCTTTTGGTTGTATGTTTCCTGTTTAACTGCGTTCTGCTCCCCTTTTTATTTTCTTTTTCAATTTTTCGGTTTAAGTTCTTTTTTTTTGTCTAATTAAAATGGATGCTTAGGTCACTGGCCTTTTTTCTTTTTGAGAGAGCACACGAGGTGGAGGAAGGGAGATGGACAGGCACTTTGGACAGATCCCACCGTGTCTGGCCTCCTGCCCCAGCCTCCCAGTGCCCAGGACCACGGGTAGGCCTGGGAGCCGAGCTGGCCTCGCGGACAGCCAGTCACCCACTGTGCAGCAGCAGCCTCCTGCTTAGCCACTCCAGCTGGCCCTGGTTTCCTGACATTTAAGGTAACAGATTTCCCTGTAACAGTAGCTTTTGCTACAGCCCACGATCTTTCTATTAACATTGTTAGAAGTATTTACTGATTCCCATTGCTTGCTTCTGATACCTAGGTAACTGAAATGTGTATCCTTCGCTACAGTTTCTGTAAGTGTGGGGACCTCTTTCTGGTATGAATACGCAGCTTAACTGTATTACAGCCGAAGCGTACCGTATGTGCCATTCCGATCCTTTGGAAATTTGTTGACATTTGTCTTATGGCAGGATGGAAGGCTCGGTTTCGGTCACCAGTTCCAGGTCTACCTTTGAAACTTCCACACTGTCAGGTGTGGTGTCCCAGACGCTGGACAGGGTCGTCCCTGCTCGCTGCGCGCCTCGAGCCCTTACCACCGCTTCTGCCTGTGGGTTCCACCTCCAAGAAAGCCTTATTAAAATCACCATGACTGTGGGTTTGTCAGTTTTTTCTTTTAGTTGTCAATTCAAAGTAATATTGCTTAATATTACTTTTGCTTTTCCTTTTCTGAAACTAAACCCTCCCCTGGGGAGTCCCCCTCTGGCCCCCGGCAAGAGAACACCCTTTAGCATTTCTTATAGCGAAAGTGTTAGTGACAAATTCCCAAGAGCTTATCTAAAATGTTTTTATTCCCCTTTCAGTTGTGAAAGAACTTGGCAGTGGGAGGTCGGGGAGGAGTATAGGGCAGAGGAGGGGAATCCGGGGGCACAGAACATTCTATGATGACTTCCAATTCTTCAAAATACACCACTGTCTTGTCTTCTGGCTTCCACGTTCTGCTGGTAACTCAGCTGTCTGCCTTGTGTCTGCTCCTTTGAAGGTAATCTGCTATGTAAGAAATTCCCCCTAAACCAAAGGGCTAACACAAGAACATGTACCAGCCCCTGCGGGTCAGGTGTGCAGCTGCAGCTCTGCCGGCGCGGTGCTCTGCGTCCGCAGTCAGCTCCAGGCTCGCCGGGGAGGGGCTGGCTTCCATGTTCATGCAGGCGGCTGTTCTCGGGGACCCGTCGGCTGGAAGCCTCCCTCATTTCCTTGCCACTGAGCATCTCACAGCGTGGCAGCTTGCTTCATTAGAGCAGGCAGTGAGAAGGCAGGGGTGCCGGAATGTGGGCAGTGCTGTCCCTTACCCCATCACACAAGTGCATCCACCTTTTCCATATTCTGGTAGAAGCGAGCAGCAGGTCCCACCTGCCTTCAGGGAGAGGACCACATCCGTGAGCTCAGGGGGCAGGCTCTTTAAGACGCAATAGAAGTTGCTGATCCCGTGTTTCAAGGCGCCTTAGTTACTTTACTGTCACTCAACCTTAGCAGTCACTCAATCTTGGCAGTCCTATGGGGTGTCCTTTTCTTCGACTTAATTATTGTTTGTTTGTTTAGGTTTTTGCCACAGGGCACATGTGCTTGCCAGAGAGACACAGTGAGAGGGAAAGTGAGAAATCACCACCCTCCCGGGGGAATGGCCACACCGCACGCTCTTCTCCTCCGTTCTCCTGGGACTTTGGGCACACACGCATATGCACCTGCACCTCGAGTAAATTTCGAGCCTCTGGGTCTGGGACTTGAACCATAGTTAGACATGTGGGAGTCCAGCACCTTAATCACCATGCCACCTGCTGGTTCTCTTTTCTTTGATCTTATTGTGCTTTGGGTTCCCTGGGATTCTGGAATCTCTGGCTTGATGTCTGACACATCGGTTTAGAAAGTTCTTGGCTGGCCTCTCCTCAGCACTGCCCCTGTCCCACTCTGATGTAGGAACGGCCTTTGTGACCCACGCCTGACCTTCCGTTACAGAAGGCCAGAGCGGACCTGCCTCCTGTGAGCCCGGACTTGTTTGTGGTAGTTGTTACACAAAGTACCGCAACCCGAATGGCAAGTAAGAGGCTCGTCGTGTCCTCGGGTCTGTCACCTTCTGAGGCACTGGGTGTTCGGACAGTAACACGTGAAATCCAGCCCACGTCTGCCCAAATGCCTTTTTGTTTGTGAACATGTTTATCTCGGGTCTCTCCCCTTGCTCGTTACGATTACTGCTTGGCTTACTGAAGGAAAGGGATAAAGACCGGCTAAGTGGTTCTCAGGGGAATTCTCTCTCAGTATTGCCTTCTTGGCAAACCCAGGGTTTAACTGCGATTTTCAAGTGTTATTAAACATGAAAACCCACTTTTCTCTCCCTTTCAGACTGTGAGTAGGGGTATTCAACCTTTTCACCACATCCCACCTGTCTCTTACCCCGTCTTCCATATCTAACCACATCTGGTCTCTCAGCAACTCATTTCGGGTGTTTTCAACTAGCTTATCTTCTATTTCTTTAATTTTGTTTACTTTTTTCAGTTTGAGAATTCCCACTTGATCTCCCTTCCCAGTATGTCCCTTCTTTTGCTGACACTTTCAATGTCCTTTTTTTCTTTAAACATGCTGAACAAAGGTATTTCAAGTTTCTGGTGCTAACTGGACTATCTGGAGCCCTGTACGTTGCCTCCATTAGTGAGGGTCTCTCTGACTCTCGCTCACGCTGTCTTGTCACCTCCTAATACTTCTGACTGAGTGCCACACCGCATACCAGAGAGTTAAAGAAGTAATTCAAGACTAAGCGTTCTGCTGTCTTTCCCAGAGAGGTCTGTGTGGCCAGGTACCGAGAACAGCAGGATCCGGGGTGCTGATACCCCCAGAGTCAGAAGTCACAGCACCCGTCACCTCAGTTCAGCTTCTGGAGGTGGAACGATCCGAAACTGAGTGCAGCCCCTGGGAGGAGCTGTCTCCGGTCCACCATTCCCCTACTGACGCGGCCCCTGGGAGGAGCTGTCTCTGGTCCACCATTCTCCTGCTGACGCGGCCTTCAGTGTCTCAACTTAAAGAAGAAGGCTGACAGGGAGCCGATTTCCATGGCCGCGGGTCCTCCAGGTTATGGTGGACACCCCCCGGCCTCTTCAACTCTCTGCTTCTTTCTCTGAAGCAAATATTCCTTCCAGAAGAAGAAGCAGACCACTTCGCAGACATCTCCCGGGGTCACTGTCCATTCCCAGACCCTGGCCCTGTAAGTCCTCATCAAATTGTGGTAGTAGTTTTGAACCATGCTGGCTTGCTTTTTAGTTGTTTCCAGGGAAGTCTGGTCAGAATTCCCTAGTCACTCATCATGAAATTGGGAAGTGCCTTCTCTTCCCTTCCCTTCCCTTCCTCTTTCCTTCTTTCTTCCTTTCTTCCTTTCTCTCTTTCTCTCTTTCTTTCTCTTTCTTTCTTTCTTTCTTGCTATAGGGCGTGTGCACTCTCCAGAAAGACAGAGAGAGACAGAGACAGAGAGTGAGAAATCACCCCCCCGGGGGGACGGCCATACTGCAATCCCTTCTCCTCCATTCTCATTGGGCATGCACACACACACACGCTGGGCATGAGTTCAAGCCACTGGGTCCGGGACTCGAACCGACTACATGGGAGTCCAGCAATATAGTCATTACGCTAACTGCTGGTCCCTTCTTTTCTAATATAAATACATCTCTGAGAACATCTTCAACTCCGTATCTTCCTGCCTTACCCTCCCATAGCACACAACCTATAGCACAGATGTGGCTTTAAACACCCAGATGTTCGCTGCAGCATTTACAATGACAAGAACCAGAAAGCTAGACACGTAACAAGATGGGAATGGTTAGGCCAGTTATTGTACATCTTGCTGACAAAGCCACTAAAACCCTATGTACGAGGGCTCCTAATGTGTGGGCTGCTCGTTCACCTGCCCCTCACTAGCCTGCCACGATCCTGTTACTCCGTGCTCCGGTGCAGGCACCTGTGCACGTGGCGCTCCACAGTCGACTCGGGTGTGTGCCGTCTCCCGTGCTCTGGTCCACGGCCGGTTACTCTGTAAGTCATCTCCACTGGCATGGCTCAGAAGCACCTCCAACTTAATTTTGCCCAACAGAATTTTTGATTCCCTCTGCCCCAAACAAAACACACATAAGAACTACAAGAGGTCTTTAAAAGTTCATGGAAATCCATATTAGCAAACAACTATACACAGATTGCAAGGTGTTTCCACACCAAAGTTGGACCTTAATGCCATTTTCCATGAAGTTTTTGAAGCACCCACATGCTGTAGATGGTAAATTTGTATTATAAAGAAAGTATCACATAACATTTGACCTAAACAATCCAAATAAATCTATTGAAACATGTGCAGAAGAGGAAGACAGATCGTGGTGTGCAAGCAGAGGAGAAAAACGGAGTTTGGAAAACAAGGTTTTTCATTGATTTTTTGTATTGGGCCAATGTAGATGAAATGGTCAGAACCCTGGACAGCACCAAAAAGGCCCTATATCCCAGAGGCCTGCTTTTGTACCAGATACTAGAATAGTAAGACTTTTCCTCAGGCCAGCAGCTGGTGTGGTGGGTAAGGCACTGGACTTGGACATGGCTGGTCATGGCTCGAGTCTTGGACCTGGCAGCTTGCTTTCTCACTTTCCTTCCCTATCTTCTCGTCATTCTCTGGTGAGCATATGTGCCCTATAACAAATTTTTAAAAATATTAATAAATACAATTATTGGGTCATTGGAAAGGTCATGATGTATTTTTCTATGCTTTCCTATGCAGAAATGTGTTATGACTTTTCTGATCCAATAAAAAATTCTAGAAAAAAATTTTCCCTCAATGTTCTCAACATTTATAAATTCTGCCTCACTCATACTGCTTTTGAGTGTAAAATAAAGTCTTTTATGCAGAGAATTTACTGACATATATATCATCAGTAATATGTATCAATATATATATATATTTTGCAACATGGCATGTACACTCGCTGGAGAGAGGATGAGGGGTGGGGTGGAGAGAGAGAGAGGGAGAGAGGGAGAGAAGAAGACCACCTGCCCTCCCCCACTCCCAAAGGACGAGCAGGCCACAATCCCTTCTGCTCCATTCTTCTCTCAGGATTTAAGCCATGCACACACATGTACCCAGTGTGTTTTTCAAGCCACCAGGCCTGGGAATTGAACTACATAGGTGGCCATGTGGGATCTAGCTGCCTTAACTACCACACTACTAGCTAGCCCATGATGAAATGTATATATATATATATATACACATATATATATATATTTTTTTTCCTCCTGCAAAAACTGGCATCTCTGTTTATTCATTCAAGGATAGAACTTACAGTAAAATAAAATAATCATTTAAATAACATTTAAGACATTGCTATTAGAGCAGCATATGAACGACTTCAAAAGAGAACGGACATAGATATACACATACACATATTAATATTGTTATTTAAAATGTACTGTCTCCCTCAGCTACTTCTCTGAATTTCATTTTGCAAAGGACCTGTTTCAGTAGTTTCCAAATCCTGTAGTTAGATTCTGAAGTTACTGAACGAAACATTGCATTTTAATGTTAGCTTCTAAAACCGAAAAACCCACAAGATGTACTCATACGAAACATTCTAGTAGTATAGTATTGAAATCGTAACACTCACTGTTAGGGCATTAAGAAATATGCATTCTGCAAATACTTGGGACTCAATGTCAAGCAAACAAGCGCTTCCCTGGTAAAACGAAGCGGGCTGAAAGCTTTGTCAGCTTGCTCTTGAAAGCAATAATAGGGTCACAAAACTCACTGTGACCATCCTGTCTCTTCACACATTTTGCGAGGCTGGCCTGCTTTCTTCTCCTTTCTTAATGACTGATTGTGGTGGTGATTTAATCCTCTGTAGGATGTAAAACAAGGTTCTCAGAAGGTCTGAGTCCACTGGTAGAAGACAGGGACGCTGTTGTGCTCAAGAATGAATCTATCCGAGGGGATCCAAGGCAGCCACAATGCAGTCATCAGCATGTTTTTGCTATGCAAGCCCCACACTTCCTATTTGGAAAACACATAACCATTACCCCATTCTGTGTGCTCACAAGGCTCCCTTTTATTTATTTGTGTTTGTTATTATATGGCTCATACCGACGTGTTTGTGTGATTCCACTGGTGTGCACACATCCATTGAGACGGAAAAAAAGAAGTGTCTATTGCAAACTTGTTAAAAGGAAAAACGGACTCCCACTGTTTCCCTTTGGCCAGGCTTCCATTCAGAGGATGGGACTTAACTCTTCATGCCCCAGAACAGAAAGCTTCTTTGTTATGTAAATCACGCAACGGCTCTTTACTGATGGAGTGTCATAAATGGGAGAAAAATGTTATTCACAGAGCTGCCGCCATCTTAGAAGCTGATGTGGGAGACCGCTCATTTCACTCTCAACCTGCCGAGGCTGGCTTTAAAAAGCAGTTTAAATAGGGCTACAAACAACAATATGAACTTCACTTTGGAGCACAATGTTTCTGTAGAACTTGTGTTTGGGCCTTTGTTGTTTTTACTTTGGAAGGCTCAGTGTAAGCTGTCAAGTCTGTGGTCTCTATGTCGTAATGTGACCATTCGAGAAGATGCCATCACTCAGCATTTACAACACGATCTCCCCTGGATTTTGCCGATTACATTAATGTTTCAGGTGGTCGATCCCGCTCTGCCTCGGGCATGTGCACACAGAGCAGAGGTCGAGAGAAACAGGTGGTGGGTAGGCAGACAGGGGTTGTAAACTGCTCTCTAAAGCTGCTTTGGCAATGCCAGCGAAGCCACCGCTACAACTAAGGGCCTCTTATGAGACCAGGGATTGTAAAAGAGGAGACATGGATGGGTGTGAGGCCGAGGCACGGCACACAGGGCAGGGCAGAAAACCTCCCCACGGCCTGGGCCTGCGGTGGCAAGCGGGCACACTTTATGTGGGATGGGTCTTGGGAAGAGAAGAGTTAAGCGCTCACATGGTCTCTCAGGGTCTCGCTCCCTGCTCCACTCTAAAGGGACAGGCCTCAGGGACAGCACAGCCCAGGACTGCAAATGAAGAGGGAGGGTTCTCGAATTAATTAACTGGAAGTGAGTCTTGTCAATGTTGTGGAAAGGCAGAAGGGGTGAAAAGATACGGCTAGAATTAATTACAATGAGAAAGTTCGGCTGCCTGGCAGGGTTGAGAAACCCAGCAAGGACAGGAAACAAAGGCACGAAGCCACCCTGCCCTCCGGAGGGACGCGGGACCCAAGCAAACGCGCAAGTCTTTGCCAAATAAGAGACATGCCCTCAAAGAGAAGGGTTTATTATTTGCTGCCACAGTAAGTACAACACATCACGTAAATGCACCACTACCAGCGACAAAGGCGGAGCACAGCTGCACTTGAAAGCAGAGAGAGAGGGAGAGAGGGAGGGAGAGGGAGGGAGAGGGAGAGCGCGCAGGCACTACTTTCGCTTCTCCTCTACACATCGAACTACATCCGCAGACTCACAGGCTCCCGAATGGGTACTCATACATCTTCAAACACCTGCAAGTTCACGTACGGCAGGAGATGAAAAATCCATGAAGCAGATTCTAAAAAGTCAGATATTTCAATGGACCGTCCAGTCACTAGGAAGGAAAAAGAATCAAAATGGTAGATACAGCAAATCTAGTTACACGGATCTGCAGACAAAGGGAGAGAGCATGTGGCCAGCCGTGACCAGTGCCCGAGAAGAGCCTGGGACGACCCAGCACTACGCAGGAGCCGCGGTCCTCTCTGTGGTGATACCGCATCTTTTGAAGAATCTAATTTCCATTAGAAACTTACTTTTAGATCATGCATGAATTCTGATATGCTGCTTTTTAAATGTATTTTATACATGTCTTCGCCAGAATGAATTTGATTGAAATTTTAATTCTTTAAGAAAATAGCAGTATAGGGGACCAGCAGTTAGCATAATGGCTGTGTCGCTGGACTCCCATGTAGCTGACCACAGTTCGAGTCCCGGACCCGGCGGCTTAAACTCACGCCAGGCGCGTGTGTGTGCGTGCCCAAGATCTCAAGAGGAGAATGGAGGAGATGGATTGCGACGTGGTCATACCCCCGGGGGTGGGGGGAGATGATTTCTTGCTTTCTGTCTGTCTCTGTCTTCCTGGCAAGCGCACGTGCCCTAAAGCAAAAACCTCTATTAAAAAAAAAGAAAATAGCAGCATAAAGTCTAAAAAAAAAAGCTCACATCCCTACTTGAGGTTTTTCTCAGCTCTCTAGCCATTTTAGAGGGCAAACTCTTCCCACCCTCGCCTGACCAGAACCGTGCTATGGCCATGCTGGGGAAGAGGGGCGGGGGGGCGGCACACTTACCGGTGGCGGCTTGTCACCAGGAGATTTCAGAATCAGCTTTTCACCCCTCTTCTCAACTTCGAATCCCATCTTTTTAAGTAGGGACACGTCGGCCAGCCCCTGCTCCTCCATCTTCGCGATCAGATCCTGGTTTTGACTGTTGTCTTCCGTAAGGTTTCGGATGGCGTACACCACCCACTGGGTCAGAACTGCAGCCAGAGTGAAGGAAGTGGCCAACACCTGTTTCTGTCTTACGTCATGGGAGCATCACTGGGAAAGCAGCAGAGAGGCCCAGGGACACGGGCAGCCCAGATTCAGGGCACGAGGTTTTCTTTAGAGTGTACTCCGTGAACAGGTGCCCAGAGAGCAGCGCTATTTACAAGTGCTGGCATGTGCACGTGCACATAGGGCCTGCTGTGTCTGCAACCAGCGGGAGAGGCACTCAGTGTTGGCTGGAGGGACGCAGAGGCAAAGGCTCAGTGGCTAAAACGGAAGTTTACAACACAAGGACGCACATGAGGCATGGGCGCGTGCGTGCCGTCTCTTCTCTTGGATCTACGTTACTGAGTCACCACGGGACAGTGGGCTCGAAGATGCCTGGTTAGAGCCAGACGGGAAGATGGCCACGGGCTAAGGGAGCCCAGCCAGGGAGTGAGGACCGTTTCCTAGGAGTCACTGTGGAATCCCCTTTCATTATCTTAGAGACCAAGCCAGGAGGCCTGTGGAGGATTTGCACGTTTAGTCTGAATACCAGTGCTCTCAAAAGCACCTGACCTTCCCTGTCGCGCTGGCCCAGGCCCCTCGAGCTTCTCCTTATACCCTGGGTATCAGGGGACAGGATGGAGGCAGCACGCGGTCGCTATGTCCTCAGGTGTCTGACAGCTCAGAGGGCCTCACGGGACTAGTCCGAGACTCCTGGGACAGGCCTGCTGCCACTGGGCCTGGTACTGTGGTCTAGAGAACGACAGAGCCCAGGGTGGAGTAAATGCTTCTCCAAAGAGGCCTCTGTGCGTGGGGTCTGACAGGGGCACCATGAGAGCAAGTCCTTCCCCAGTGCCCACTGGGTGTTTCTCACCAGGGCCTTTCACATCCTGGGCTGCCTCTGAGAGGCGTCAACCCTGAGCTGAGGTTGAGCTGCCCTGGACCCTGTGACCTGGGGGCAGGGCTCTCAGACAGCCCTGGCTACCCCAGCTCCAAGCGAGGCCACAAAGGCCCAGCATTCGTAAGGCTGAAGCTCTTTCTTGCCCAAGTGCAATAGACGGCGAATCAACACGGTCCTGGCAAGCGCACGTGCCCTAAAGCAAAAACCTCTATTAAAAAAAAAGAAAATAGCAGCATAAAGTCTAAAAAAAAAAGCTCACATCCCTCCTTGAGGTTTTTCTCAGCTCTCTAGCCATTTTAGAGGGCAAACTCTTCCCACCCTCGCCTGACCAGAACCGTGCTATGGCCATGCTGGGGAAGAGGGGCGGGGGGGCGGCACACTTACCGGTGGCGGCTTGTCACCAGGAGATTTCAGAATCAGCTTTTCACCCCTCTTCTCAACTTCGAATCCCATCTTTTTAAGTAGGGACACGTCGGCCAGCCCCTGCTCCTCCATCTTCGCGATCAGATCCTGGTTTTGACTGTTGTCTTCCGTAAGGTTTCGGATGGCGTACACCACCCACTGGGTCAGAACTGCAGCCAGAGTGAAGGAAGTGGCCAACACCTGTTTCTGTCTTACGTCATGGGAGCATCACTGGGAAAGCAGCAGAGAGGCCCAGGGACACGGGCAGCCCAGATTCAGGGCACGAGGTTTTCTTTAGAGTGTACTCCGTGAACAGGTGCCCAGAGAGCAGCGCTATTTACAAGTGCTGGCATGTGCACGTGCACATAGGGCCTGCTGTGTCTGCAACCAGCGGGAGAGGCACTCAGTGTTGGCTGGAGGGATGCAGAGGCAAAGGCTCAGTGGCTAAAACGGAAGTTTACAACACAAGGACGCACATGAGGCATGGGCGCGTGCGTGCCGTCTCTTCTCTTGGATCTACGTTACTGAGTCACCACGGGACAGTGGGCTCGAAGATGCCTGGTTAGAGCCAGACGGGAAGATGGCCACGGGCTAAGGGAGCCCAGCCAGGGAGTGAGGACCGTTTCCTAGGAGTCACTGTGGAATCCCCTTTCATTATCTTAGAGACCAAGCCAGGAGGCCTGTGGAGGATTTGCACGTTTAGTCTGAATACCAGTGCTCTCAAAAGCACCTGACCTTCCCTGTCGCGCTGGCCCAGGCCCCTCGAGCTTCTCCTTATACCCTGGGTATCAGGGGACAGGATGGAGGCAGCACGCGGTCGCTATGTCCTCAGGTGTCTGACAGCTCAGAGGGCCTCACGGGACTAGTCCGAGACTCCTGGGACAGGCCTGCTGCCACTGGGCCTGGTACTGTGGTCTAGAGAACGACAGAGCCCAGGGTGGAGTAAATGCTTCTCCAAAGAGGCCTCTGTGCGTGGGGTCTGACAGGGGCACCATGAGAGCAAGTCCTTCCCCAGTGCCCACTGGGTGTTTCTCACCAGGGCCTTTCACATCCTGGGCTGCCTCTGAGAGGCGTCAACCCTGAGCTGAGGTTGAGCTGCCCTGGACCCTGTGACCTGGGGGCAGGGCTCTCAGACAGCCCTGGCTACCCCAGCTCCAAGCGAGGCCACAAAGGCCCAGCATTCGTAAGGCTGAAGCTCTTTCTTGCCCAAGTGCAATAGACGGCGAATCAACACGGTCCTCATCTAAGTCCAAGAATCTCAGAAGAAAGTAGTGAAGTGACCTTGGGCACTCACGTCGGGCAGCTGGACTGTATACAGCATGGGCAGCTGCCTCTTTGGGCTGTTTCTGGGATTTGAACGGCTGCTCCATCTAGTCTCTCCTGGCTACCCTCAGATTCCCTGATGGCCTCCTTGATGGCCTGGGGCCTGGACCCTGTGCTTCTTTGAGCACAGCAGGAAGTCCCTGTCGTCCTCTCCCGGATGTACCATGGCAGGAGTTGTGGGTCATGGATTTCTGGACCTCGAGACCTGGACACAGAGCCTGGCACAGAAGAAAAGACCAACTGATGTCAGCTGACCAAATTACCACTGGTCTTTGGAGGCTTACCTCCGGGTACACTCGTGAGCACTGGTCTCGTCCAGAGGGTATAGAACAGGGCTGTCGGGTGTGTAAATGTCTAATGGTAACTGACAGAAGCAAAATACTTCTTCTTCTGAAGCTTCCTGGCTACTCACTGAGCTGCAACCGCAAGCAGGAAACTGGAAACTGCGTGAACGCGCCGCGGGCCTCGAACTGGAGGACGAGCGGGCTAAGTGAGTGTCCAGCACCCACACCATCCCTGCCAGGTGCAGACAGTGTCTCCCGAGGAAGCACCATCACCCACAACGTAAAGTGATCAACCTGCCTCCAGTACAGGACAGACAAGGACCAGCCCGACAGCAGCAATGGCTAGCGCCTTCACCTCTCAGCCACCACAGTCACACCGAAGACTCGTCTTCCACACGCGAGTCCCTGGCCTGGGACAGACGTCCCCTCGCTGCGGCTCCCCTTCTCATAGGGTGTACAGTCTCTGAGACCCAGCTAAGCACCATTTCTTCCAGGGAGCCTCCCCTCCCTGTCCTAGGTTCGGGTGGACAGCTTTGCTTGCATCTGGTGTTCGTTCCCACAGGCTTCTCTTCCCCTTTCCTTTCTGATAGTCCTCCGCACGGCACCATCCTATCTGCCTGTGTCAAGGCGGTCACCACGCTGGACTCACTTCTACATCCTCAGCAGCTGGTTGGGCTCCCAGCACAAGCAGGTGTGCAAAACGTACTGAGAGCGGTTGTGTGCACCCACCTCTCACAGTCATGCACGGGAACTGCTTGTAACGACCGAGATCTCACTCGCTTCTGTCTTGTACCACTGGCATGGGGCTGGGAAATGTCTACTGGGTATCCAGGTGCGAGAGTGACAGGGTGGGGCTGCGGCGGCACTGCGCAACCCACACAGGGCCGTGCGTGCTCCTCTTGCTCGCAGTGTGGTTTCTGACTCCGGGCTTTGCAGGGCTGAGAGCTCAGTAACCCAACATAAATGCAGCCCATCAGGGGCGCTGGACTGTGTGAGAAGAAGGCCTTTGACAACAGAGCAGCAGGAGGGTTCTCATGTGGACGGGATGAAAGAAAGGCCAGGCTTAATTGGGTTTATCTCAGGTGGGAGGAAGGGCTACTTTTCTGTCTCGCTTTGCAGCAGTTACTGTGGCATTTTAATAGCCGTTCCCTCACAGGAAGGACAAGGAGCAGCAGCCTCTCAGAGTGGAGCCTGCAGGTACCAACAAGGTGCTGTCTGCAGCTGGGCCGACCAGCCTCAGGCCCCACCTTCCAGAACAGAGGATGACAGCTGAGAATTCATAAGGAGTGAGTTCCTAGCACAGCCACAGGTCTGGCTACTGAACAGACCAAAGAAGAAAAGGCATTTTGTCACTTTCAGAATTGCCACCTGAAGTGCAGCAGCTGAGGGCGGCGGGGAGTGGGGTGGAGAAGGCTGGCCACGGGGGCCCTACGGTCACCTCATGTTCAGTGCCCTGAACACCAGAAACGGCCGGCACGCTGGTATCGCTAGACCCCCACGACGGCGCACTGTGAGGACAGCCGACACCTGCAGGACCAGGACTCCCCCGTGCTGCTCCACAGGCTCAGCGGGCAGACCCGGGAGGGGCGCTCTGCTCCATCTCCCCTGGGCACCAAGGCCTGGGGAGCCGCCTGCCTGGACCCAGATCCCACACACGCCCGTCTAGGGTTTCAGGCTTGATCGGTCCAAAATCAGAATTTCACATTGTTCAAGTCCAGAAGAGAATGCTGCGAAACGCAGCCCGAGGCCCCACCTGTCGGCTGTCCATGTCCCCGGGTCATGAATACTATGGCCTCTCTGTTGGGCCGACACAGGCCAGGATCTGGCCAGCCTGCACGGACCACGATGGAGATGAAAGCAAGTCCCAGTTAATATTCACATTGCCCTCTTGTTTCCTCTCTAAAGAGACAGAGAGAGCAAGGGTGGGGGAGAAAATTAAACATCTTCTAAAGTCTCTAACCCTACCAACACTTGAAGTGCTTCATTGTATGCTTAGCTTTGGAAAGAGCTTCTAAGGTTTCCATAGTGACTACAAATAGAAGGCAGGAGCCTGTTTGTTGCAAAACTGTCTTGAAAGAACCCAGAGGTCTACACTGGAGACGCCAGGCTGGAGTGGTCTGGACAGGGCTCGCGGTGCTCCGGCAGGGCACTCTGGGGCCTTGCTCCAGGCCACAAAGCTTGCCGGAGTGCCAACGCTCTGAGGCTGACCCGGTGGAGAGAGCAGAGGCTACGAGCACCCTTGCTGACCTAGCGGCGGGGACTTGGACAGCTCGATGCCACCCTCGCTCTGATCCCCGTGGCCCTTATACCTCGGGCTGACGCGATGCTAGCGGCAGCAGAATGCAGGCTGGGAAAGCGAGACGGGAAAGTCTCTATGACAAGGGTGCCACTGACCAGCAGGGTTCTGTGTCAAAGTCCCCTTCAGAGGGGGCGGGTGAGGGCCGGCGAGGGCCAGGGAAACACAGGCTCCATGCTAGGCCTGTGTGGGAAGGCTGCTGAACAGCGTCGGGCCTCCCTGAGTCTCGAGTGCCTGCGACGTGGGCTGGTTGAAGCGGGGTGGACAGTGGTGTCGAGGCTGTTCTGGGCGCTACGTCTTTGTCTTTCTCCGTCTCACTCATATAAACAAACTTAGAACTTCTTTTCTAAATGGGGCAGCTGGTGGTGTGGAGGTTAAGGTGCTGGGTCCCCCATGGCTGGCTGCATGATTTGAGTCCCACACCCCTGGTGGCTTGATAATCACACCTGGGACCTGTGTGTGTGCGCCCAAAATCCCGAGAGGAAAACGGAGGAGACAGGATGGCGGTGTGGCCATCCCTCCAGGGGGTGATTTCTCATTTCCCTCTGACAACTACACGTGCCTTATGGCAAACTAAAAAAAAATTTTAAAAAGAAAAAATTCAAAGTACTCAGGTTAAAATGTTAAGATTGGAATTACCTGATGAGAAAGATCCCATCTAACTAAAAGTGATATTCTACTGGTTACTGAAATCAACGTTCTACAAGACAGGCCACAACATGGCCCACGATGACAGGGGCTTGGCTCTGGTCACTGCTGTGTCTAGGTGACTGCTGTGTCTAGGCCACTGAGACCACAGGGGTCAGCGAGCTACCCACAACCGCATGCTCGAAGCAGGTTTATACACTCACTTTGTTATTTTTAGAGACTCTTACTATAGGGAAAAATACATACATATCACATACATATATACATGTATGTATGCTACCTGTGTACGGCTTCCAGAACAGATGCTTAAACATTATTTTTAGACAATAAACTCAGGAAGGCCAGGGCTCTGTGTCCTGCACACCTCTCCAAAGTACGCCGTTCGGCAGGGCAGAGGGCGCGCATTAGAAACCTCCCGTGCGGCAGGCCTCGGGCAGACGACAGCCAGTAC
>NW_006203500.1:2245700-2262520 GCF_000334495.1 Tupaia belangeri chinensis
CCTCGCTCTGATCCCCGTGGCCCTTATCCCCCGGGCTGACGCGATGCTAGCGGCAGCAGAATGCAGGCTGGGAAAGCGAGACGGGAAAGTCTCTATGACAAGGGTGCCACTGACCAGCAGGGTTCTGTGTCAAAGTCCCCTTCAGAGGGGGCGGGTGAGGGCCGGCGAGGGCCAGGGAAACACAGGCTCCATGCTAGGCCTGTGTGGGAAGGGTGCTGAACAGCGTCGGGCCTCCCTGAGTCTCGAGCGCCTGCCACGTGCGCTGGTTGAAGCGGGGTGGACCGTGGTGTGTCTTTGTCTTTCTCCGTCTCACTCATATAAACAAACTTAGAACTTCTTTTCTAAATGGGGCAGCTGGTGGTGTGGAGGTTAAGGTGCTGGATCCCCCATGGCTGGCTGCATGATTTGAGTCCCACACCCCTGGTGGCTTGATAATCACACCTGGGACCTGTGTGTGTGCGCCCAAAATCCCGAGAGGAAAACGGAGGAGACAGGATGGCGGTGTGGCCATCCCTCCAGGGGGTGATTTCTCATTTCCCTCTGACAACTACACGTGCCTTATGGCAAACTAAAAAAAAATTTTAAAAAGAAAAAATTCAAAGTACTCAGGTTAAAATGTTAAGATTGGAATTACCTGATGAGAAAGATCCCATCTAACTAAAAGTGATATTCTACTGGTTACTGAAATCAACGTTCTACAAGACAGGCCACAACATGGCCCACGATGACAGGGGCTTGGCTCTGGTCACTGCTGTGTCTAGGTGACTGCTGTGTCTAGGCCACTGAGACCACAGGGGTCAGCGAGCTACCCACAACCGCATGCTCGAAGCAGGTTTATACACTCACTTTGTTATTTTTAGAGACTCTTACTATAGGGAAAAATACATACATATCACATACATATATACATGTATGTATGCTACCTGTGTACGGCTTCCAGAACAGATGCTTAAACATTATTTTTAGACAATAAACTCAGGAAGGCCAGGGCTCTGTGTCCTGCACACCTCTCCAAAGTACGCCGTTCGGCAGGGCAGAGGGCGCGCATTAGAAACCTCCCGTGCGGCAGGCCTCGGGAAGACGACAGCCAGTACCTGGCAAGCCTCCTCCATTAGGCTTTTACAGAACCATGAAATCATCTGCCATGTTTGAAAAACATTCTCCTGGGGCCAGTAGGGGCACGGTGTTCGAGGCACTGAGGCGCTGGATTCCCACGTGGCCAACCACAGAGTCCCAATTCTGGTGGCTTGAGAATGATGCCAGGCATGTGTGCGTGTGGTGTCCAAACTCCCAGGAGAGGAGAATGGAGGAAAAGGGGCTGCAGTGTGGCCATCCCCTTTGGAGGGTGGGGATGATTTCTCCTTTTCTCTCTCACTCTCTCTCCAGTGTCCAGTGAGCACACACATCCTAAAGCAAAAACCTAAAAAAAAAAAGTTTTCCTAAAGAGAAAATACTTACTAAATACCTCTGCCATATCTAAATGAGTATGTTCTCAGACTATAATAAAACTTCTTTTTTTTTTTTTTGCTATAGGGCGCATGCACTTGCCAGACAGACAGACGGAGAGACAGAAAGCGAGAAATCACCCTCCAGGGGGGATGGCCACACTGCAATCCCTTCTCCTCCATTCTCCTCTCGGAATCTTGGGCGCGCACGCACGCACGCACACGCACCCGGCCTGAGTTTTTTAAGACACCGGGTCCGGGACGCGAACCGCCATCAACCACGTGGGAGTCCAGCAACAGAGCCATTACACTAACTGCTGGTCCCTCAGACTATAATAAAACTTGACAATTTTTCAGAGTGCAAAACAATAGTTCAGTTTTTAAATTGTTCTGAAAATGCTTTATATTGCTGAAAACCAGAATGTTTCTAAATGTGCCCATTTCTGTGAGCCAACGAACAGCGGGAAGAGTGGTGGATTGGCCCTGCCTCAGGCCAGCGCAGCCCCGGGCCAGTTCCTGGCGTCCCCTGCAGGAGCCCTGGCCGCCCACCCTGCTCTCTAAGTGCTTACAGACCAGGGGAAAGGCACCTCCCGCAGGCTGCCCTGGGAGGAGGGACCTTCCAGGCCCATGGTGAGCAATCCAGGGGGCAAAGGGGGAAGGGGAAGTGTGGGGAAAACTGAGGGCAGAGGAGGGAAAGGGCTGAACAAGATGGAGGTCTTCCAGGAGGGAAGGCCTCCGGAACACTGCGCACCACCCGGGCCAACTCTAGTTCCAGGCGTCAAGATGGTCTCCACTGCTTTCCCTGCAGAGTGCAGAGTGCTCCTTCCGCCTCCACCTCTGTGGTTACCTTCTGTCCTCAACGCTCATTTACATCATCGGGTCTACTGCTACCCTTGTCACTCAGAGTTAAAGCGGGCGGCTTGGTCACACAGTCCACACGGGGTCTCCAGGCGCGATGCTGGAAACCAGCGTGTGTGCAGTAACCACACAAACCACCCATTCTGGCTCCCTCTTCCTTCTCCAAATTGCTGGTCTCTCTGGTCTCTAATTTCCCTGTGTGTTTGTATTAAATACGAGGGAACATCTGTGCTTCGAGTGTCCCAGGGCACTGCATATGCTCCTCTGTGTTTTGCAACAAAACCCGTTCTGTCTTCACAGCCTTTACGATCAAAACTAGCCTCGTGAGCGTGTGTCCTAGTTCATCAACTAATGGCTGGCTGCTGGCACTGAAGTGGCAATCACAACATGAGCAGAAAGGGGAGACAAGTTCTGGTCAGACATGTCAATTATGGGTCCCAGTCGGAGGGTACATAGTACCCTTGCAGTAACACACATGCCACTAGGACAGTGTCAGTATTCACGATCGGGGGATACAGATTACTCCTGCAGTAACATACATGCTACTAGGACAAAGTATCAGTCTTCGTGACCTGAGGATACAGAGTAACACTTGTATTAACATACAAGCTACTGAAGTGCTCTCAGCTGCTGTGGAAACAGCAGTACAGGAGAGGCCTGAGCTGTGGCAGAGGGCCCGGCACACCCACAGGGACTGGAGCCATTTCTCTGTGCGTAGTTCTGAGCACTGTCTTCGAGACACTGCTCTCGGCACGCAAAGCTACCTCTTCATAAACGGACCAGGAGAGAGAGAAGGAGACATCCCCTTCGCAGGGCAGCAGCTGCCACGTGACGGAGCGCCCACTCCCTGCAGCAGCGTGTGGGCCTCGGGAAGGTACCGCAGCCCACCAACCCTCCGCTGGACACTGCAGGGCTTCATGCTCTCCTCCCTTTACTGGGCCCAGATGTGCAGAGCACGTCTGTGAGGGACAGGACAGCACACGCAGCAGGCCTGTGGACCGGGCAGTGAGGTCACGGGAGATGATTCCTGGCTCACCACCGGACACGTCACTGCACTCACTGCCCACTCCAAAGCTTTTGTGGCCAGCAGGGGCCACGCTGCAGGTACCTCACATTTGGGGCTGTGGCGGTGAAGGAGCCTACAGCACCAAAACTAATTTCATCCATGACATGATCTGGAATCATTTTTCCGGCCACATCACAGCTGAGCGTGGCACGCAGCAGTCACATCTGGCATCCCCGTCCCACAACAGGTTCCAGGATCAGAAACAACCAACACCACTTCTAACCCCACCACACCAAAGGCTTCTGGGCCACGGAGTGGTTCCATCTGCACCGGGGCCAGTGCTCCAGCGTCACTGCTGCAGGGAGTCTGCTCAGCAGCACGGCCTGCACACACAACAGGAGCGGCACACACGGCACGGCCCACACACACGTGGTGCGGCCCACGCACATGCGACCTGGCCTGCACACATTTAGCAGAACTCGGTCAACAGGGCAGGTACCTCCTCTGCAGCCCACTGGTGCCCTCCTTACTGTGTCCTCCCCTTTACGCCACTGCCACTCGCTACTGCTGCTCTGTACTCTCCAGCGTGCCCACTGCGCCCCAGGCCTCCTTTCTCGGCAGCAGCAATGTGTTAACCATGTGTTGCTGGTGCCTGGCATCGCAGACTAGTAAGGGGGTGGCTCCTGGTGTCTGCATCGTTGACTAGTAAGGGGGTGGCTCCTGGTGCTTGGCGTCGCCGACTAGTAAGGGGGTGGCTCCTGGTACCTGGCTTCATCTACCTGGACGTGGTTCCTTGTGCTTCCGTCACATGAGGTATTTTTGCTTTGGGTTTTGTTAGAGGGCACATGTGCTCACCAGAGAGAGAGAGACAGAGACAGGGAGAAGGAAAGTGAAAGTCAACCCCCAGGGAAGATGGCCATGCTCCAATCCCTTCTCCATTCTCCTTTTGGGATTTTGGCACGCAAGCACACGTACTTGGCCTAGTTTTCAACCCTCAAGGTCCAGGACCCGAATCGCAGAGCCGGCCGTGTGCTATCTGCTGGCTAGATGAGATGTTCAACAGACACAGCACCAGACACTGTTGGCCTTCATGCTGCTGGGGACAGATGGGAGGGGAGAGGCATTCTAAAGACAGCAGATTTCTGAAGGAAATGGTAGTGCCCCAGTGCCTCCAGCCACGCCCAGGGTCCCTGGGAGCAGCCCCTGATGGCTTTCCCTTCCAAGATGGCAGCAGAAGAGGCCCCGATGATGGGGCGGCTGGTGGGTGGAAGAGCAGAGACCCGGGGGCAGCTGCAGGCCTTGTGGGCCAGGTACAGAGAATAAACAGTGCCTGGGACTCTGGGATCAAGGACGCACCAGATAAGCTGGCCTGACAGAATTTCTGTCCACGGAGCACACGGCCCTCATCATGTACCACAGAAATGAACACTAGTCACACTGTGACGTGGGAACTGCAGCAGCTGCCACGCCAGGACACAGGGTATTCTGGCACTCACAGAAACCGGCTGGTGAGACAGGACTGTTCTCCTGATGAGAAAACTGAGACATGATCAGACTACACAACTTGGCCAAGGCCGCCAACCTGAAGTAGTCTGGCTGAATGGGACACAACCAGACTGGCTGCAGTGCCCGCCCTCCCAACCACCACGCAACACTGCTTCTGCGCTCCCCACCGCCCACGTTGGTGCAGATACATCTCTGGGCAAAGGGGTCATTCCAACTGCCAGGCTCTGGCCATGCCAATCAGGAAAGGCACAGCAGGGCCTATACTACCGAAACAGGCCTTCCACTTCAAAGAAATCCCAAAAGATAAACCACACTTGCAGATGACAGTTAAAGAGCGACTGTCTCTTTAACTAATATCAGCTAATATCAGTTCAAACGGGAATGAAAGCTGGGAGAAGAAAAGCAATCCCATCTACACCGCAGGTGAGTGCTGGCCTAGCACTGGCATTCAGGGTAATAACGTACAGACGAGGGTCCCACACAGTTCTCGGCTATGACGACGAAATGAGAGACAGAACAGCGTGGAGCTTCCGGGGGATTCCACAATGGGCCGGGCGCGGCAGGCAGTCACGGCACTTCCCAGGCGGCACACACCCAGCGTCTGAACGTCTGGCCCACCCTTGCCTTGCCCTTGACCCACGGGCACTGGTCCCCTGGGGATGATCTGCTCTGCAGGTCACAGCCGCCGGGCTTGCCTTCCACCCTTTCCCCAGCAGTCCCAGGGGCGAGGTCTGGGCAGACACAGGTGTGCAGCAGGCGTACCTCCCAAGGGCTCCGTGCTGTGCGGCCAGGAGCCGCGGGCGCCTGACAGCTCTTGACTGGGGCTGTCTGCTCCCACTTCGTTAGTAATCAGCAACTTGGGAGCTGCTCGCAATCAGATTTCTTTCAACATGAAGAGCTATAATTCTAGCTTATCTTCACCAGAGGAGGAGCGCTGCTGTATCCATTTTAAAGTCAGGACAGTTCTCAGCATAAATTTACAAAATGCAAATAGCTCCAATTAGAAGTAAAAACAATCTCACTTTAGACTATTTAAAAGCCAAGTTAGTCATGGTCGTGACATTAAGTTTCCAACTCTTTCTTGACACACTGGTCTCTCAAAAATTTTTAACCTTGGGGAGACAAAAACTCATTATTTAAGTTTATTACTATACTATGGCTTTCCTTTCCTTTGTAAACAATAAGACTTGATATTCACCAGGCAACTTTACAATGTTCCAGGAAAAATGGCGTTAAAGGATAAGTGTAGGGCTGGCACCACCGCCTGGTGGTCAAACAAGTCACGTACCACGTGGCTGGCTGTGGGACTGAAATCCTGAACCCAGCAGCAAAGACTGTGCCAGGCATGTGGGTGTGCATGCCCCAAATATCAACCCAGCGGCGAATTGGGGAAGGGTTTTGTGAAGTGACCGCAGTCTATGGGGGGGGGTGCTTTCTCCCCCTCCCTGCCCACACCCCCCCTTCTCCCCTGAGGCACATGTGCCCTCTGAAATGGAGAAGAGTTAATTTTGTCAGGAAAAAGGTGAAATCCATGCATAATTTACTCATAAGGCACATTTTCCACGAATCTTTTGAAGACCTCTCACTTACTGGGTTTAGATGCAAACAAAAACTCAAGCTGTTGATCATGTATCGGAGCCTGGAGAACCCAAGATGACTCAGTCACTGGCTTAACAAATGTAAAAGCATTACACTCACTGCGGGGAGGAGAGTCAGGGCTTCTAACCTGTGACCTGCACACCCTGGTGCGGAAGCAGCAGGCAGACACCAGGTCCGACACTTGAATACCGTGATACGGCAAGTGTAATAGAGAACAATGCACTGGACTAGCTGGGGGAGGCCTCTCTGAGAAGTCCTGGAGCTGACACCCAGAGGATTCTAAGAAACCAGTCCCCAGAGGGCTGGGGAGGATGGCTGTAGACAGGGTGTGACCTAAAAACTGGGTGAGGCTGGGCTAGCTACCTGGTCTGACAATGAAAGCCGCTGGGTCCCACATGGGGGACTGTGAGATTGGAGTCCCAGACCAAGAGGCTCGAGAAACACGCTGGGCACGCGTTATGTGCATACCCAAAATTCAGGAGAGAGATGGAGAAGGGACTGAAGCCTGACCGTGTCACCCGGGGATGCTTTCCTCTCTGCCTCTATGTGTGGAACACATGTGCCCTCTAGCACTAAAAATATATGGGGAAAAGCCATATACAGTTAGAATGAGAGAGAGGTATAAGACGGGGCACATGCAGGGCAAGACCAGATCCCATAGGGATGTGGGTTATTCTAACATCCCAAGAACCCACTGAAAGAGCTGAAGCAGAAAAACTGACATGGCTCTCTTTGACAAACTGTGTGGAGGGTGGTCTGGAGAGTGAAAGGGGGACCTTTTTTCCAATCCAAAGTCTATAATGGAGAGATTAAGATTTTGGAATAAGACAGCCTTGGGTTCCATTCCAGTTCTATCTTTTTTTTGGGGGGGGGGAGTTGTTTTTTTTTTCCGCTATAGGGCGCGTGCGCTCGCCAGACAGACAGAGAGACAGAAAGTGAGAAATCACTCCCAAGGGGGGGATGGTCACACCATAATCCCCTCTCCTCCATTCTCCTCTCGGGATCTTGGGCACGCACACACACGTGGCCGGCGTGGGTTTTAAGCCACCGGGTCCGGGATACAAACCGTGGTCGACTACGTGGGAGTCCAGCGACATAGCCATTACGCTAACTGCTGGTTCCCCATTCCAGTTCTATTTTGAATTTATGTTATCTGTTTTTTGCCACAGGGTGTGCGCACTGGAAGGAGACAGGATGGGGGGAGGTGTGTGTGTGAGAGAGATCACCCCTGGGGATATAGCCATGCTATATAGCCTGTTATTCATTTTTTTCTCTCATGAGCTTCAGTATGCACACACACACGCTGGCCTGAGTTTCAAGCCAGCAGGTGTGGGATTCAAACCACGGTCAGTAATGTTGGAGTCCAGCGACGCAACTGCTACACCATCTGCTGGCCCCCACCCTAACCATTTCAGCTGTACAGTTCAGTGGCATCAAATACATTGATGTTATGTAACACAATCACCATTCATCTCTGTAACATTTTCATCTCAGGAAACACACCCTGCACCAATTAGACAGACAGTTCTTCCCTTCTCCCAGCTCCTGGGAAGCATTGTTCTGTTTTCTGTCACCATTCTCTTGACTAAGTACCTCCAATAACTTGGCTGACTTCAGTATGTGTCTTTTTGTGACAAGTTTATTTCACTAAGTATAATGTCTTTGAGATTCATCCATGTTGTAGCATGTAGCATGTGTCAAAAAATCTTTTTTGGATTTTTTTCTATAGGATGCATGTACTCACTGGAGAGACAGACAGACAGACAGAAAGTGAGAACTTGCACCCCAGGAGGGATGGCCACACCACAATCCCTCTCCTCAGGATTATGGGCACACATGCACACATGTCCAGTGTGAGTTTTAAGCCTCTGGGTCCAGGACTCGAACTATGGTCGACTATGTGATGTGGGAGTCCAGCAACTCAATCATTATACCATCTACTGGTCCAAACTTTCCTTCCTTTTTTTTTTTTTTGAGCTTTTGCTACAGGGTGTGTGCGATTGCCAGAAAGAGAGAGACAGACAGAGAGATAGAACGTGAGAAATCACCCCCCAGGGGGATGGCCACGCTGCAATCCCTTCTCCTCCATTCTCCTCTCAGGATCTTGGGCATGCACACACACACACCTGGCATGAGTTTAAGCCACCGTTCCAGGACTCAAACTGTGGTCAGCTACACGGGAGCCCAGCAACATAGCCATTATGCCAACTGCTGGTCCCAAAATTTCCTTTCTTCTTAAGGCTCAGTAAAATTCTACTGTATATGCATATATTTTGCTTATCCATTTATCTTTTGATAGCCACATGGATTACTTCCATGTATTACTGGGTTGTCAGAAAAGACATAACACATTTTTGCATAGAAAAACATAGAAAAATGCGCCCTGACTTTTCCAATGACCCAATAACTACTGTGAATAATGCTTCTATGAACATGGGTATATATCTTTGAGACCCTGCCTTAAATTCCTTTGGATATATGACATAAGTGAAAGTTCTGAACACAAAGTAATTTTATTTATTTTTTCAACAAATGTCAATACTGTTTTTACACAGTGGCTCTCTCATTTTACATTTGCACCAACAGCATACAAGCGTTCCTGTTTTTAAAAAATTCTTACCAGTACTTTCATTTTGTTTTGTTTGCCTTCTTTGTAGTAGCCACCTAATGGGTGAGGTAGTATTTCATTGCAGTTTTAATTTGCATTTCTCTAATGATTAGGAGCATTGAGCATCTTTTAGTGTATCACTTATATTTCTTTGGAGAAATGTCTATTCAAGATCTCTGCCTGGTTTTTAATCAAGCTGGTTACTTTTGTTGAGTTTTAGGAGTTCTCTCTATATTGTCTAGATATTAAGCCTTTATTGGATACATGACTTACAAATATTTTCTCCCATTCT
The DNA here is from genome assembly GCF_000334495.1 of Tupaia belangeri chinensis. Taxonomy (NCBI): domain Eukaryota; kingdom Metazoa; phylum Chordata; class Mammalia; order Scandentia; family Tupaiidae; genus Tupaia; species Tupaia belangeri. Next base: position 2,255,015 of record NW_006203500.1, read on the forward strand.
GTGGGTTGACTTTAATTACTATTGATAGTATTGTCTGACACTAAAAATGTTTTTAAATTTCATGCAGTCCAATTTGTCTATTTTTTTCTTTTGTTCCTGTGCCTTTGGAGTCACAACCAAGAAATCACTGCCAGGCCCAATGCTGTGAAGTTTTCGCCCCATGTTTTCTTCTAAGAGCTTTACAGGTGTAGGTCTCATATTTAGGTCTCGGAAGCATTTTGAGTTACTTTTTATTTTTGGCTAGAGTACACATGTGCTAACTAGAGAGAGAGAAGAAAGTACCATCTATGGGGAATGATTACACCACAACTTTCTCTTCTATCTCTCTCTCCTTTTAGGATTTTGGACACACACATGCCTAATCTTTTTCTCAAGCTGCTGGGTCTGGGATTTGGCCATGTGGGATCTAGCTCCTTAACTACCAGGCCATGGACCCAGTCCTTCAGTTACTTTTCATATATGATGCTAGGTAAGGGTCCAAAGCCATTCTTTTTTTTTATTTTTTTTCTTTTTTCTTTTTAGGAGGTTTTCACTATAGGGCATGTGTGCTTGCCAGATAGAGAGAGACAGAAAGCGAGAAATCCCCCCCCAGGGAGGATGGCCACGCCACAATCCCTTATCCTCCATTCTCCTCTCGGGATCTTGGGCACGCACATACATGCACCGTGGGAGTCCAGCGATAGAGCCATTACGCTAACTGCTGGTCCCCAAAGCCATTCTTTCTATGTAGATATTCAGTTCTCCCACCACCATTTTTTGCAGGCTGTCCTTTTGTGACTGGTCTTGGCATCCTTGTCAAAAATCATTTGACCATATATGTGAAGGTGTTATTTTTGGCTCTCTGTTTATTTCACTGTTCTGTTTGTCTCTGAGAGCATCACACTGCTTTGACTATTGTAGCCTTGCAGTAAGTTGTGGAATTAGGAAGTGTGAGTCTTCTAGCTTTTTTATATATTGCTATGGCCACTCAATGTCCCTTGAGATTCCATATGATTTTTTGAGTGGGTTTCTCTATTTCTGGAAAAAAAAAGTCATTTAGATATTAATAAGATATTTCACATTAATCTGTAGACAGCTTTGTGTAATAGTGACATTTTAACCATATCAAGTGTTCAAATCCATTAACATGTGTTTCCAATTACATTTTCTTTAGCATGCAGCAAAGCTTTGTAGTTTGTAGTATAAGTTTTTATTTGTTGTATCTTCTTGTCATATTGAACTTTTTATTAATATATTGTGTGCTTGTCTCTTGTAACCTTTTAACTTTAAAGTCCATTTTATCTACTTAAAGGCTATTAGCCATCCCTGCTCTCTTTTGCTTATTATTCGCTTATACCATCTGTTTCTATCTTTTCAACTTGTGTCTTTGGATCTGTATTTGGTTCTTTGCAGAAAGCACATAGTTGGATAACATTTTCACATTGTGTCATCTCTGTCTTTGGATTAAAAAATTAAAACATTTAAAGTAATTATTGATAAGAAGAATTTACTTATATACTTTATTGACTCATTTCCTGCATTATTGTTTTCTTCTGTCCTTTTTCATTTCCTTTTGCATATATTCTATAGCTTTTTTCTCTGTGGTTACCACATGATTAAATGTAACAACTCAAAGTTAAAACACTTTCATTTTAATTTATACCAGTATAATTTCAATAATATTAGGAATATTACATTCTGTCCTTCTTTAGCTCTGTCCCACTGTTTTCAGTTAATGTTACAGATTTATACCCTTATATACTGTGTGCTCCAAACATGAACCAATAATTCTTTAAATGCATTTGTCTCTTATATTATGTAGATAGCAAGCTGTAGAATTACAACCCATTGTTAATAATAACCTTTTTCTTTCTTTTTTATTTTTTGGAGAGGTTTTTGATATAGGGCGTGTGCGCTTGCCAGACAGACAGAGACAGACAGAGAGACAGAAAGCAGGAAATCATCCCCCAGGGGGATGGCCATGCCACAATCCCTTCTCCTCCATTCTCCTCTCGGGATTTTGGGCACACACGCACATATGCCTGGCGTGAGTTTAAGCCACCGGGTCCGAGACTCGAACTGCGGTCAACCATGTGGGAGTCCAGCGACATAGCCATTACGCTAACTGCTGGTCTCAATAGTAACCTTTGTAATTATGCATATACTGACTTTTATTAAGACTTTTATTTATTCGGGAACCAGCAGTTAGCGAAAAGCTCTCCAAAAAAAAAAAAAAAAGACTTTTATTTATTCATATGGCTTTTAGTTGCTGTATAGTGTCCTCTCATTTTACCTTGCAGACTCCTGAGCAGTTTTTTAATTTTATTTTATTTTGAGAGGTTTTCGCTATAGGGTGCATGCGCTTGCCAGACAGACAGAGAGAGACATAGAGACAGAAAGCGAGAAATCACCCCCCAGGGGGGATGGTCACACCACAATCCCTTCTCCTCCTTTCTCCTCTCGGGATCTTGGGCATGCACGCACATGCGCCTCTAAGCCACCGGGTCTGGGACACAAACTGTGGTCGACTACGTGGGATTCCAGTGACATAGCCATTACACTAACTGCTGGTTCCCTGAGCAGTTTTTAAAGGTCTTTTCTTCGCCTGTGTCTTTCCTTAGGCATCCATGGTCACTTTCAAAATTTCCCATTGTTTTGAATGTCTTACTCTTTAATGTCTTTCTCAAAAGGAAAAAGAGAAAAATGAAGAAATTGTGATGAAAAATAGGGAGAGGGAAAGGGCACTGACCTTTTAAATTCTCTGAACATCATTTCAGTCAAATGAAGAGGGTTTTGAAACAATAGGCAGAGGTGAGACAACCATGGCCTCCACCTCTTTGTACGCACCTCTGTGATTATAAGCTGAACAGTGATCAGAAGACAAATAGCCAACCCTTCAGCTTTTGCTTATCTGGGAATATCTTGATTTCTCTCTCATGACTGAAAGAAAGTTGGATATATATATGGGATTCCTGGTTGACAGGTTTTTCCCTTTAACACTTTGAAAATATCGGCCACTGTCTTTTGGTCTCCAAACTTCCTGATGAAAAATATGCTGATAACCTTATCAATGATCCCTTGTATGTAATATCACTTCTTTCTTGCTGCTTTTAAAATTCTTGTTCAAAATCTGATTATAAGGTGTTTTGGTGTAAGTTTCTTTGAGTTCATCTTACTTGGGGTTCACTTAAGCTTCTTGGATATTTATACTATTGTCTTTCATCAAAGTTGGAAAAATTTCAATCATTACTCCTTCAAATAACCCCCTTGCCTCGTTTCTTGCTCTTGTCTTCCTATACTTCCACAGTGCACATGGTGGCCCACTTGAAGGTATCCCACATAGTCCTTATGCTCTATTTTTTCTTCAATCTTTTTTCTTTTTTTCCCTCAGACTCAATATTTTCCACTGTCTAATCTCCAAGTTCACTACTTCATCTGCTCAAATCTGCCTTTGAATTGTTTTTCTTTAATTTTAATAAGACTTTATTATATTACTATAAATTGTTAAAACTCTTACTATTACCAATTAACCTTCAGATTAAAAACCACAGGTCAACTGTGCATGCATACTCATCCACACATAAAACACACAATTATATTTCAGAAATGGCTCTAGGGCACAGAGAATGAAATTAAAGACCAAAATTACAGACCGATAAATTTGAGACAAGCATTTAAGATATAAAAGCTAAGATCCAACCAGCCTCATAGCCTAGTGGTTAAGAGAGCTAGATCTAACATAGACTAATGCAGTGTAAATCCCAGCCCCAGTGGCTTAAAGAACATACCAGGCATGTGTGTACACATGCTCAAAATCCTGAAGAGGAGGAGAAATGGAGAAGGGATTGTAGAGTAACCATCCCCAACTAGGCAGTGCTTTCTTCCCCTCTCTCTCTCTCTCTCTTCTCTCTCTGACAAGTGCACATGTCCTTTGTTCATTAAAAAAACTTTAGACATCTCATAGCAGATAAAATGATCCAGATTACTAAAAAATTGATCATTTGTATGGTGGTGTTAGTACTGTGACTAATTTATTTATTTATTTATTTATTTATTGTCATTCACTGTACATCAATATAATCTACAAAATGAGACTTTCCATCCTATAGACATTGTATATTGGCTCAATTAAAGATGTTACCATACATGTTATCATTAAGAAATAATTTTCTATTTCTTGTTTCTTACATATTTTGCTTCTTCACCCAGTCCCTACCTCTCACCTTTTGCCAATTATCCCCCATCTCCCACACTGTCTCTGGTATGTACAGTTTTCCATATCTTTTTTTTTTTTTCACATTTCATTGCTTCACTAAAGATCTTAATTAATTTAAAGACTTTCAATAGCAAGTTCAGATGATATATACACATTTATGAATCCATGTCTGACTTTAGGCATAAACCTCAGTGAGTAAAGTGAATATACTATAAAATACTCTTGCTGGGGTAGTTTTAATAGATCAAAATTTAAAAAATGTTAAATATGGAAATCAAAGCATGTTAAATATGGAAATCAAAGCATCGAAGAAAATCAGTAATGTTTTAGTGTAAAGTAAACAAATTCTATTTCACTAGTTCAGACTCACGTAATTAATCTCTCTTCTATTAAATCTGTAGTGTTACTGTAGTCTGATCTTTCCATTTAAACTCTGGAAGTTAACATTCAACTCTGGACTTACCCCTACCATTAAGCTGGCCTTTCTCTTGGTCATTTTTTTTGTCTCTTATTTGTCTGTCTTTAGTTTTCCTGGTATAGTACTCCCTTCAGAACTTCTTGAAGAGCTGATCTGGTATTGGTAAATTCTTTCAGGTTTTGTCTATCTGAGAATTTTTTGTCTTTTCTTCCCACATAAAGGATAATCTTGCCAGATACAATATTTTTAGTTGAAACTGTTTTTCACTGAACACTTTGAATATATTTTCCCATTTTTTCCTTGCTTGCATTGTTTCTGATGAGAGTTCTGATGTTAGACTGATGAGATATCCTTTGAAAGTAACTTGATGTTTTTCTCTTGTCAATTTTAGTATCTTGTCTCTGTTTGTGGTTTTGGTCAATCTGGCTATGATGTGCCTTGGGAAAGATCTTGTTGGGTCAATTCTATTTGGGGTCCTTTGTCTTTCTTGGGTCTGAATATTTGAGTGCCTCTCTAGGTCTGGAAAGTTTTCTTCCAGGATTTCACGGAATAGATTATCAATGCCCTTATTAGTTTCTTCACCTCCTGGGATAACAATGATCTGGATGTTTGGGCGTTTAATGGTATCTAGTATTCTCATTCTTTGGGGTTACTTTCTCAGTCTTATTGGTGAATTTCTCTAGTGCAGAGGTTCTAACTTCTACATCTGCGATTCGATCTTATGCATGATCTAATCTGCATTTGATATTTTCAACAGAAGTTTTGATTTCCTGTATTATAGCCTTCATCGCTAACAATTCCATTTGATTCTTTTTTATGATGTGTATCTCTTCTTTCATATTGTGCAAGAACTTCCTCACCTCCTGGAACTTGATGTCTCTTTTCTCCTGAATCTTCTGGAATTCGTTGTCTCTATTCTCTTGCATCTCTGGTTAGCTTTGTCACTATGAATATTTTAAATTCTTTATCTGAAATTTCCTTGAGTTCCCTTGTATTCTTTGTGGAAAAAGAGTAATTATTCTTTTCTATTAGAAAGGTATTTTCTTGGTTTCTCATATTTCTTGTGCCTCTACAGTGGCTTCTGGTCATCTGGCTCCTGGCTAGACTGAGGAGCTGGACGGTGAAGTCTGGGCAGAGGGTCTTTGGTGGTCGAGATCACTGAATGTGGCCTCTCAGAACTCAAATATACATGGCTGTTGATTGGCTTATCCTGGCTCCTAGCTAGACTGGGGAGCAAGAGGGTAAAGTCTGGGCAGATGGTCTTCGGTGGCTGAAATCCCTGAATGGGGCCACTCAGAACTCAAATATAGATGGCTGCTGATTGGCTTATCCTGGCTCCTGGCTAGACTGGGGAGCAGGAGGGTGAAGATTGGACAGAGGATCTTTGGTGGTCAAAATCCTGCCTTTGAATTCTTCAAGTTAATTTATTTCAGGTATTGTACCTCTCAGCTCCCAAATTTCTTTTTGTTTCTTTTTAGATTTTCTATCTTACTGATATTTCATTTTGTTCCTACATCATTTTCTTGATTTTTCTCCACATATTATTCCTTTAATTCTGAGCATCTTTAAGATACTTGTTTGAAAGCCCTACTCTAATAGAGCTTTCATTAGGTCTCATTAAAGAATGGTTTCTGTTGATCTTTATTCCCTTTGAATGGGCTGTGCTTTTCCTGTTTCTTTATATGCCTGTGACTTGTTGTTGAAAATGAACATCTCTCTTTTTTTTTTTTTAAATATGGAACACTTCACAAATTTGCGTGTCATCCTTGCGCAGGGGCCATACTAATCTCTGTATCATTCCAATTTTAGTATATGTGCTGCTGAATGAGCACAAACATCTGACTCTTAACAGGGGCAACTGAAGAATTCAGATTCTCCCTCTCCTCCAGTGCTTGCTGGTTTTGTTCCTTCTCTTTCTTCGTTTGTAGAAGTTGTTGCATGCTGTCTGTATGCCAGGGATTAGCCTGAGGTATAAACTTAAGATCTTCTCAGGTCTTTTGTAAGCCTGTGTCTTTCCTTAGGCATTCAAGGTCACTTTCAAAATTTCCCTGTACCTAATGTTGTTTTTGAGTGTCTTACTCTTTAATGTCTTTCCCAAAATGAAAAAGAGAAAAATGAAGAGATGAGGATAAAAAAAAAAAAAAAAAAAAAAAAAAAAAAGGGGGGGGAAAATGGCCTTTTAAATTCTCCAGTCAGATGAGGAGGGTCTTGAAACAACAGGCAGAGGTGAAACCACCATGGCCTCCACCTCTTTATATGTCCCTCTGTGATTAAAAGTTGAACGGTGATCAGAACGTAAATCCCAAATATTTAAAGGAGATAATTCTTGTTGCCCACCCTACGTGACTCCCATGGCTACTTGTAAAATGCTCCAGGAACATATGTCTTCCATGGGGCTGAGGATGTGGATCTGCTGAAACTCACTGAAAGTAACTGCTCTTTATGGTCCATGCTTTCCCTTGGAAGTCTCAATCCTTCAATGAAGTCAAGTTCTAACAGTTACATTAGATACCTGTCAGACTAGTGAGTTCTGAGGAAGGGCTTAGAGGAACATGGCAATGTTTTCCTTCTTGAGCTTGGTGTCGGTTACATGGATGTTTGTTTTATATTTGCAACTGTACACATTGGTTTCATTTTTTAATAGGCATGTTATATTTCAAAATATATAGTTTTTAACAATTTGGATGACCACACTGAGATTTGAAGTGAAAGGGATTTCCCAAATGCAATGTACAGGTTTCATCGAGTAGACAGCATTTAGAAATATTGCATCTTGATCCACCCAAATACTTTCTAACTCTGTGGGTTTCATTCTCTCAGTTATTCACAAATGTCACCCAAATGCAGCAAATTTCCAGCCTTAGTACATGACTTACTTTCTCTGTGTCCCAAG
>NW_006203500.1:2262790-2267365 GCF_000334495.1 Tupaia belangeri chinensis
CAGCAGGAAAAGGAGTTTGGGGACTTGCATTTCCTTCTGGAAAACACATTAGGATTTCCTGGTTCTTTCTAATTAGGCCCAAAGGAAACACCCAAACAAGCATATTCTGCTACTTTCTAAAGGGCTTTCCGAGAGAATCACAGCCAGAGTAGTTTTGATTTTGGTATATCTTGGTTTCCTTCAAAAATTGGGAAAATGTGTTAACTTTGTATATTCTTTTTCTATTTTTAACCAGAAAGTGCACATCTCTAGCTGAATTTGATGTGGTCATTCTATGAGTTCCTATGAGAACGAAAAATTAGGCCATTTTCCAAAACATGAAGGGAAGAATCTCTTATAAAAAGCAATGCTCGTTATACTCATGTGAAAAATATCAAGTGCAAGGTTGGGTTTTCTTGTAAAAATGCCATCTGCCTATTTTTCTTTTTCCCAGGTTGCTGTCCACCATGATGCTTTCACAGCATGGGTCTGTTTTCAGTCGTGCTTAGTTAACTCAGAAGAAAAGGTCTGTCCGTTTCCCAAACAGCTCACACACACACAAAATCTGTCCATTCCCAGAGCTCACAAAAACCAATCACTATTGTTGGGATGAGAGAAGTTGATTTCTCAGTGATGGCCAAGGAAGGGCTGCAAGCCACACTGGCAACATCTGTTGCCATGACATCAAAAGTCTTTTGTTTCTATCTCAGAGAAGATTTTCACACTAAATGTAAGAGTTGAAAAGGTGAATACACTTAAAAGTTGTTTTATTTTTACATTTTCTGGATTTTTTAACCATTATCCAATGAAAAGATAATATGGATCCACAAAACCATGTGGGTAAGGGGACCTACTAGAAGCTTCCCTTTCCCCATAGCCACCTAGTAGTATTCCTATGAAGCAGTCGACTTGAGGCAGAAGAGCAAGCCTCTGTACTTCCTTCAAGTTGCTCAGAGTCCAAGTCAGAAGATACACACGTGAGAGATGCACTGCTTAGGGTTAGAGTCTCTTGGTGGCCCAAGCTTTCTTTCCTCCTACTCCTTAGCATTTTGTCTGGTAAGTGGTTTTTAATGATCTATTTCTTCAAATAGATTGTAATCAGGGATCACATCTTTCTTAATTTGGTAGCCCCAGAGCCTACCACACAGTCTTCCTTTCATTTATTCAATAAGAAATTAATGAGTGTCTGCTTACCAATCTTAGATGAGATCTTCCTTCATAGACTCCATCACAGAACCAAACATGCCCAGTGTATTTTTTTTAATATGCTGGTCCTAGGAAAGTTACGGGTACAGAGAATACATAATTTCCTGGTAAGAATGATCTCAAAATAACAGTCAAGTTACTATTTAATAGGGATGAATGGTTGTGGCACACCGATGTTTTGACCAGACACCTCTGTTCACTGCTAAATTTGACTATAAGGTTGTTTCAGGCAAAAAAAGCCTGACAGTCAGCATTACCTGGAATATGTTTCTCTATGCCAAACTCTGGTTACCCAGTTTCTCAAGTGCCTTACAAAATCTATATTTTGTGCGGCAATGATATTGAAGCACAGCAATACAAGTTAACTTATTTACTGCCTTCCTAAACATATCCCAAAGTCACTGCTATATAATAATGCTAAAATAAAACAAAATGGGAAAAAACCTGGAGAATAACTTACTTTGTAAGAAAATATATTCTAAGCAATATTATATTGCTTATTAAGCATAAAGCACATGCCAAGACCTCCTCTCGGCCCCCTGTATGCATAGGCAATCATATTTCCTTTCATCTCAACTCAGCAGCTCTTTTGAAGGCAAATCTTCCTCAGGGACTGCTAAGATTATGAAACTGCCTACAAGACTTTAAGTCAAATCTGATGAGTGCACTAGAGATGCAGTGTGGTGAAGCCAATTGGAGAAAAGTCTGCAATACAATTATCAAGCACTGTAAAAGTGCCCTCAGGACTGGTGAACTTCACCCAACGCCAGTTCATAGTGTCCAAGACACTGTGTGCAGGGGCAGGCTTACTGGAACCACGGTGCAGCCTCCAAGAGGCTGTATATGCAGGAAACCATCATGTAGACTTAGGGATGTATTTTAGGCCTGTTAGTTTATGGTTTCACCCTACATATTAAATACAACATTTCTGAAATACAAGTTAAGACATATAAAGCTTCTTTCTACTATTTTTTGCTCCTCATACTACAGAGGAATCGTTTCAAGGTGTGAAGGAAGGCTATTCTCTAAACATGCTATTTTAGTGAACAATTTGAAAACAAGTATTTCATCTACCTCCTGTGGTTTATAAATGAAAAATACTTTCTTGGGCTAGTAAACTTATAAGCACTCTAAAAGACTATTAAGGTAAAATTATTTAGGCACAGATGTCTAACATGTTTTCCTTAAAATGCAGACTATGCACATTTTTAGGAATGGAAGCCTCTGCCAGGCTGACACTCATCCGATTGCATCAGTAACAGCACACAGAGGAAGGAGCTGCCGCACTTAGGCATAAAGTTTTATTTAGTTTCAAATGAATTTTACATGGGGACCCTGAACACATGAAGAGTAACCTCTGAGAAGTAAATCTAGAACACTGTCATCTCAAAGCCAGTCGGCTGAAGTGACAGGAAACCCAAGGAAGGTACTTCCTGTGCCCCTTTCCCATAACTTCCACCCTGAGGCAATCATGCCCGGGCCCCTGCCCTGGGCTGCGGAGAGTGAATGTGAAGTGAACACTTACAGACCAAAAAGGGTCGTCCGCATGGTTCATACCAAGCACCACAGCCTGAGCAACCGGAGTGGCAGCTTCGGACGGCAGTGGGAAAGCCCCAGGAATCTCACCTGCTCTTAATGCAAGTGGTCCAGGCAGAGCAGAGTCTGGTGCGCTCTGCTCTCAAGTGGCGGGGGGGCGAGCAAGCCTGACTCGGCTGGGTAAAAGCAGAGGGATGGCCTTGCACACAGGACCTCAGAGGCCTGTGGGGAGAGTGCGTGATCGAGGCTCTCCACACCAAGTGGGTGACTGTTACGGCCCCTCTGAAGACGTGCCCGCTGCATCCTGGGCTGCATAGCACTGAAATCCTGGCGGCTGACAATGCTCTCAACTCCTAGCCCTGATTCTAGAGATGCCAAGGCTAAGAGCTAAGTAGACAGCTCCTGGGGCAGCACAACTCGTAATATTTCACTATACAGTCTCCTTTTGAAAAAACTGTTTGCCAGAGCACCCAGCAAGGACCAGCAGGGCAGGCGGGGAGAGCTCAAGCACACCAGCGTGCCCTGGTTCCCCACTCAGGGAGCCAGCTGCTGGTACCAGGTGGCTGTATAATCGGGCCTTCCTTCTTTCACCTGAATGGGTCTAGTCAGTGGAGGGAGGTTTAGTAGGGCAGGTTACATGCTTGTGGGCCTAGGAGTGGCAGCTAGGCATCCGCCTGTCCTATAGCCCTGCACTTAACTAACTTCATTTCACACGGGGCCCCAAGAGGCCTGCCCTTGCGCACACGTCTGTTTCACTGGAGAGAAAGATTTGGTGATACGGCTTCAACTGCACTAACGAGGATAAGCGAATATACCTGTAGCTTTAAAAACCAAATTATATCAGTGGAATGCCATATCAGAAAGTGTGTATCTTTAAAGCAAAACAAGATTAATAGATTTTCTAGTTTTTAATTGATGTCACTTCGACAACTGAACAATCACAGTGTTTATCAGCTGATGCATACTGGGGACACAGGAACAGACAAGAGCCCTTACACTGCAGAGGGGAGACCGACTTCTGCAGGAGGACTTGCTAGCTATTTGCTGTGTCGAGTGCTAGGACGGACAAGTAAGCACTAAAGCAGGAAAGGATCACCCGTGAGAGTAGAGTGCTAGGTTTGGAAAATGAGGGTCCCCAGTATAATGGGTTTGGGAGGTGGTAAAACCTACCTTTAGGAGGTGAGGCCTAGCCTTGTAGGTGGTGTGTAAAACATGGGGGCGTACTCTCACGAATGGATCAACACTCTCTCCTGAGACATGGAGTGAGCTCTCTGTCTTAGAAGGAGTTAGATCCCTCGAGAGCAGGCTGTTATAAAAGTGAGAGCTGCCCATGGGTCTCTCTGCCCGCAGGCCTCTACTGGGCTCTCACCGTCTCTGCCATGTCATGACACAACACCAGAGTTTGGCCAGGTACCTGCCCCATGCCTTGGACTTTTCACCCACCAGTGATGTGAGCCGAATAAACCTCGATTCTCCGTCTGTCACAGCCTCAGGGATCCTCCTTTAGCAGCACGATACTGGACTGAGACCAGACGGAGCACTTCCCAGCATGCTCTCGTTGGTGTCTTTCACAAACACAACAGCGCTTACCAGCTGTGCCTTTGGAAATATTTAAGACAGCTCCCTGAACAGGCTTCCTCTGGCTGTTGTCTAGCAGGCCCAGTCCATGCGGGATTTCTCATCAGGAACTGTAGAACTGAACATCTATCTAGGGTTAAGCTACATCTCCTGCACTCTCTAAGGCAGTGCCACAGACAGAATTTCTCAAACCAAAGCTCCAAATTGCACACGAGAACAGTAAACTCCATGAGACATTTGCTTAATGCAGGCATTCCTGAAAAGATTGTAAAGACG
>NW_006203500.1:2267479-2269300 GCF_000334495.1 Tupaia belangeri chinensis
GAAAAGATTGTAAAGATGCACCTCTCATGTATTTACCTACGCAGACACTACAGGATATACACGTGCTTTGGAATAGTTCTGGTAGCAGTCCCTGGGGCTGTGGGCAAAGGGCACAGACGCTGTCTGGGATACACTTTCCTAGAGGGAAAGGTTGCATAACCAAGCGGCATTTCCATGTGATAAGTTCACAGAGTGGAAGAACACAACTAAAGCCTAAAACCCAAACTGAGGCATGCAGCTCAGGTAAGAGGAATCACATGAATTCCAATCAGAAGACATACAAGACTCAAGTCTTAAAGAGGAAGGGAAGAGAAACAGGAGAGGTACCTATTTCCCAATGAGGGTGCTTTCAGTGTTCAGAAATCTACCATGATTATTATCCAGAATCAAAACAGTGCTGTGGGTTTTACTGAGTGGTTATTACGTGCTAGATGTTCAACAGAACTACCTAAGACTTTGTGCCCAACACAGCTGCATACTCGCCTGTTCCTCGAGAAAAGTACACTTGAAAGAAACACCGCAAGCAAGGAGCACATGAAAGCCTGGACATTTGAATCAGGACGAAAGCACAAGCTGTGGAGTAGATGAACCTAGAGTACCTGGCCCTGCCGTGCACGAGCGGGGAGAGCCTGGGGCTGCTACTTCGACTCCCTGAGCATCAATTCTCATTTAAGAAACAGAAACAGTAGTTAGTCCCAGAAAAGAGGACTGTTATGAATACAGTTTATAACGTATCCATGCAGTCTAGCCCAGGACTTGGCGACAATAAGCATTCAATACACGATTTAAAATCTTAACAAGGTGCAAGAGAATACACACATGTGCTGTGTACATCCTGAGGTTCTCCTATGTGTACATCTATGTGACCCCAACCCAGACGAAGACTCAGAATATGCCTAGGAGCTGAAATTTCAATTCTGAAACAATCATACAATAAATGCTCTTTCTGAATCTGGCTTCTTTTGCTCAATATTATGCTAATGAGATTCATCATTTGTTACATGCAGCAGTTCACTCTTGCTGTTTAGTACTCTGTGGAATGAACAAAGGTTGCTCACCTCGTCCACTGCCGATGAACATCTGGGCTGTTTCCACTCTGGGGCTCTGAGGGTGCTTCTACTAGGAATGTCCTTGCACACTCTCATTTTTTTTTTTTTTTTTTTTTAGTTTTTTTTTTTTTTTTTATTATCATCATAATCTTCTTTCTATTACACTAGATTACATATAACTTTACATTGACTTCCATTGCTTTTTCAAAAGGGAATGCCATGCATGTCAGTCAATACAGAGATATCAATCTCCCCGCTTTATCATTCAATATCTTTTCCATGCTTTTCCCAATAATTATTATTATAATTTTTTAAACAGTCAATCACTATTTCTCATTTTGCTTATTAAAGAGACTTCACCCATCATGAAATATTTCCCAGACCGGTTCAGTTGAGAATACTATACATGTCATCATCAACAGGTAATAAACCATATCTATTTCTCATTAACATCCTGCCTCTCTATTGTTCACTGCTGTCTTTATCCTCTTCTCCCTCCTTTTTTTTTTTTTATACTTTGTTTTTTATTATAAATTTTTTCTCATCACAACACACATATGAATTTTCCATCCAAAATACACTGTGCATTGGCTCAATCAAGCACATCAACATATATGTTCTCAGCAAATGATTTCCCAATTTTTGTGTCCTGCATACCTTGCCTTTTGTTTTGCCATCCTAGGTTCCCCATCCCCACCCTCTGCCATGTCCCATCTTCCTCCTCCATTGTCCCTGACATTCATGATTGCCCTCAATGGCTTCCGCCCCCCCC
>NW_006203500.1:2270132-2317741 GCF_000334495.1 Tupaia belangeri chinensis
TTAGCAGGGCCCCAGGGGGGACTCGCCGAGCCCGGAAGGGCCCGGGACGTCCCGTGACCGGACGCAGCCTTGGCGTCCGGCCTGCCTCTGCCGCCGCCGCCGGCTTAGCAGGGCCCCAGGGGGGACTCGCCCAGCCCGGAAGGGCCCGGGACGTCCCGTGACCGGACGCAGCCTTGGCGTCCGGCCCCTCCTTGCACACTTTCTAAAGGACACACGTAACACATTCCTCTTGGGGACGTACCAAAGGACGGAGCAGCTCACAGGGCAAGTGCAGACACAGCCAAGTAGTTTTCTGAGCAATTATTCCAGCTCGTATCCCAGAGTGAGGCCGGCAATGTAGGACTCCTCCACATCCTCGCCATCACTTGAAATTGCCAGTGACTTTATTAGCCACCCTGGGGGGAGCTAGCTCCTTCTTCTGGGGTACATTTGCATGTCCCTGACGAATGACACTGAGCTATTTCCATGTGCTTACTGGTCACTGGATATCCTGTTTTATGAAGTGACATGTTAAGTCTGCCCATTTAAAAAAAGTGAACTGTTCATCTTCCCCTTGTTTTATAGAAGCCCTCATATTATGGATATCAGTCCTTCGTCAGATACCCATAATGTAATTATTTTTTAAAGTCTTTCTTGGGCCAGCTTTGTAGCCTGGTGGTTAGGAGACCCAGATCCCACATGGCCCACTAATCCCAGCCCCTGCAGCTTGAGAAACATGCAAGGCACAAATGCATGTGACAGTGTGTGTGTGTGTGTGCGTGTGTGTGCGCGCGTGAGCATGCATGTGTGTGTGCGTGCACACGCACACATGTGAATGTGTGTGTGTACAGTATGTGTCCAAAATCCGGACAGGATGGAGCAGCGGGACCCCACTGGGAAGGCTCTCTCTCTCACTCTGTCTCTACATGTCTCTCTAGTGAGCACATGCATTCTCTGGCAAGAAAAAAGAAACTAAAGTTTTCTTTTATAGTTAGTTTTTTCAGTTAGGTTTATTTTATTTTTTTTTAAGAGAGATTTTTGCTATAGGGCCCATGCCCTAACTGGAGAGACAGACAGAAGTGAGAAATCACCTCATAGGGCAGATGGCCACACAACAATCCCTTCTCCGCAGTCCCTTTTCCTCCATTCTCTTCTCAGGATCTTGGGCATGCATGCAGAAGTGCCCTTTTTTTTTGTTTGTTTGTTTGTTTGTTTGTTTGGTCCAAACAGGACTTTTTGTCACTATTAAAAGTCTGAACTTTAAACGGATTCTTGGACTGGTGGTTCATATCCATCAGCTCGTTCAACTTTGGCACCTGTCTCATCCCCAGTAGCTTTTCCAGAGCTGCTACCTTCCCCATGAAGCTCCATGAGTTTTCCCAGTTCAAATTTGAGCTTCTTCAGCATCTTGACTTTCCTGACAAAGACATCGTGGAGAGGGTAGATGGACTGGCAGGCCTTTTCTGTCTTTTCCGATGCTGTCTGGAATCAGTTTATCGACCACTTCTTTCAAGTCATTTGTCTGCACCTCCCGGGTCATGATTTCCATCATCTTTTTCCAGATTTGGCGGACCTGCTAATGCTGGGCAGAAGAAGTCTTCCGTATCTGATTGTTGCGTTTTTTAGTAAACCCAACACAGAAGAGACAAAGCAAATAATCGGTAGTCTTGACATCCACATGAGCTTCAATCATGGTCTGCCATTTTTTGACCATGGACCACATTTTGTCATGGGTGAGATCCATGCCATGGAAGTTAGTCAGGCAGTTTTTGCCCTGAACAGTAATTAGCTTGAATTTCCTAAATGTGACTTCATTGTTCTGCAGCTCTGCAAGGCTCACTTTAAACACATGGCCCTTAAGGCCGTCAGATGCAATTTTGGTTCCTTGAGTTCTGGTAACTAGTGTTTTCCCAGTATTTCTTATGGTGAACATAGGTGCTTCCACATCAGACCAATCCTTTTTTAGAAAATGGATCAACCACTTTCTTCTTGGCTCCCTTTTTGCCGCCTTTCATAAGGCACTTATTCTTGCCAACCGCCATGGTGCTACTCAGAGAGCCAAAAGGGCTGAAACAGAACTCGTGCAAGAACTTAGGCATCATGCCCAGTGTGGTTTTAAGCCACCAGGTCTAGGACTCGAACCCTGGTTGACTACGTGGGAGCTTAGTGATGTAACCATTATGCCATCTGCTGGTCCCTCAGTTAGGCTTTTTAATGTCTTGTTTAAGTAATATTTGTCCACTCCAAGGTAATAAACATATTCTCTGTGATTCCTTCCTTCTAGAAGCTCTTTTGTTTCACCATTCACACTGGGGTTTACAACTCATCTTGAATTACTATCTCTGGATGATAGGAGGAAGGGGTCTCAGGTTATTTCTCTCCATTATGGAAATTACATGGGTCCAGCAGCATTTATGGAAAAGATCATCCTTTCCTCATGGAAGTGAGATGGGCCCTGGTCGGTTATAAATCTGTCCCTGGACTCTCTACTCTGTTTTGGAAGTGCTATTTGAGTTTACCACTGACTCATACTGCAACCTAGTTGAAAATCTGCCTTTCTCACAAATCAATAACCATGATAGGGTATTTGTACAAGAACACATATTTGTTGAGAAGCCCTTCTCTGGCACTTCATAAACATGATGACATTTCATGTTCACTATGGCACTGTGGACATGTCCCACTTTGTGGGAAAGACTTACAGAGGTTAACTGAGGCACTTGGAAGTTAACAAGAGGCAGAGCTTGAACCTGGGCTGTCTAGCCCAAGCTGCCATCCCCACCACTACACCAAACTTCCTCGTGTCTACTGGGAAACACTGGTGATTATTCCTACAAACACTTGCATTTCTGTATTCAAATGAATTTGACTTTCCTACAAATGAATTCTACACAGAGAGAGAGAAAGAAAGAAAGGGAGCAAAGAAAACAGAAAAAAAAAAACCCAAACAATCCAGTTTGGACTTTCATTCTACCCCTGCCCCCCCCCAAAAAAAAACAATTAAAAAAAAAAACCCACATCAAGGACAACTGATCAAAACATAGATCAAAAAAGAATAAAAGAACAACATTTCAAATAAAGTTCAGCTGTTTCTATTTGGAAACAATAACAACAAAAAATCCCACTTGCCACAATAAACTGACAAATAAGAAATGGACTCTGGGAGTGACGCTGGAACTTTCCGATGGCACTGGCTACCATGTCATTACTGTGGGCACCCACAAGTGAGTGGGGAGGTGAACAGCTGGGCGCTGGCTGGCCTGGAGCCCTGAAGCAGCTTCAGCGAGGACAGTTCCAGAGTTACGCTCTGGCTCTCCTCGGAGCTGCTACCTATTCCTCAGAATTGCAAACCCCTGTCAGTCTCTCTGAGTGGCCTCCAAGAGAGGGAAGAGGAAGCCTTCCAACCCCATCCCTCCCCAGGGGGAGTTTCGGCTCTAGGCTGCTCTGGCAGGCTGGCCGGGAGTTCGGAGTCGGCAGGGTGACTGAGAATATGACATCTTTCACACAGTCCTGCCCACAGATTTCCCACAGAGAATGCGCTGCCGTCTGAAGGCGACACAGGCCATCCTCACCCCATGGAGGGCGTCCGTGCACATGGACAGGGTCAGTGACCAGAGTGCTCAGAGAACGGTGTTATATCATTAACTAATACTCAACACCAGCACTTACGCCTAGTCTAAGCATATCCAAAATAGCTATTGCTTTTAACACAAAACAGTGAACTTGAAAGTTCGAAAAAAAGCTTCGCTGGTGTTATTAGAAGAACAAAACAAATCTGAAATAATATCACTGCCAAACTAAAATTACTTAGTGCACAAACTTCAAAAGAACCCATGGGAGACCTTTTTCTAGAGCTTAAAACCACCTTCCCCCAAACACACACACACACACACACATATTCATATTACCAACTTGCTTCTATTTGTTTATTCACACATACATCTAGGATGCATTTACTGGGCATCTACCATGTGGAAACAGGAAAACAGTCCCTGTCTGCAAGGAGCTTAGTCTAGAAGGTAATCAGACATAAATACCCATAGATCTACGCACAAGCTGTGGTGAGCCGAGGAACAGACAGGTTCTGCCAGGGAACCGGCAGGGGTCTCTTACTCCAGGCTGCGGCTTGAGGAAGGCTCTACTGAGGAAGAGAACAGATGTCGGGCATGAAGGTGAGGACGACTCAGCTGGAAGAAGCTCAGGTGATGTGACTTGTGAACCACACAGACGATGGCTTTGACCTGAGAACTCAGAGCGAGCTGAGAAGAGCACAGTTGGCCCGGGCAGCATGAAGACTGAACGGCACTGCAGGTGGGAGAGGCAGGAGCGGAGTCTCACAGGACCTGAGGACGGAGACTCTATTCCAAGAGCAGTGGGCAGTCATGGAGCCTGTGTCACAGAGGCGTGTTGAGGAGGGCAGTGCGGGAGGGTCACAGAGGAATGGCCCTGTGTGGGTTTAGAAGGTCATTACACGGAGTGGGTGTGGAGTCAGAAGTCACTTGGACATGAGAAGAGGTGAGTTAGGAAGTCGCTGCTGAAGACGACAGGCCAGGGGTGACCAAAGTGTGGGCTGGATGGTGATGCCGGGAGAGGGAAGCAGAAAGACTTGGAAAAGGATCTGAAGAAAGAACCAAAATATGGTGGTGATCGAGATGCTAGAGAACAAAAGGAAGAGCACTGGGAATGGCTCAGCTCTGAGTGACCACGTGGGAGGAGCTGTCCCCTCTCAGAGGGAGGAGACATCTGTGAGGAAAGCTACTGACAGTCTGACCTCGGAAAGGCTGACCTGGGAATGTGGGAAGATATCCAAGCCCCATGTCATGTATACTAGTCTGAGCCTCAGAAGAGAGAACCTGTAGGTGAACGGGTGGTATTTAAAACTATGAGAACACTCAGAACAGAACGGCTTATTACCAGCTCTGCGGCCAGACTGGACCAAGCCATCACCATCTCTTTCTCTGGATGACTGCCAAAGACACCCCAGAGGCTTCCTGCCATTCTAGGGCCCCAGCAGAATGTTCTAGATGTAAATAGTGTTCCATAAACACTGGATAAATAAAGGAATGAATGGCGGAT
This sequence comes from Tupaia belangeri chinensis, assembly GCF_000334495.1. Lineage (NCBI taxonomy): Eukaryota > Metazoa > Chordata > Mammalia > Scandentia > Tupaiidae > Tupaia > Tupaia belangeri. The sequence continues at coordinate 2,275,188 of NW_006203500.1, forward strand.
GAGGGAGAAGCCGCAGAGTAAGAAGAACATCCCCAGGCTCTGGAGTACCTGAGGCGCTGCAAAGTTTAAAGGGTGTATAGAAAAGCTGGCAAGGGGGAACCAGCAGTTAGCGAAATGGCTATGTCACTGGACTCCCACGTAGTCGACCGCAGTTCACATCCCGGACCCAGGGCTTAAAACTCACGCCAGGCGCACGCATGTGCGTGCGTGCCCAAGATCCTGAGAGGAGAATGGAGGAGAAGGGACTGCGGTGTGACCATCCCCCCTGGGGGGTGATTTCTCACTTTCTATCTATCTATCTCTGTCTGTCTGGTGAGCGCACGCGCCCTATAGCGAAAACCTCTCAAAAAGAAAAAAAAAGAAAAGAAAGTTGGAGAGGATCTACTTAAGTAGGGCCTTGAGGGCCTGGTCCAGGTATTTGAAAGAAAGGAAGGAAGGAAGGAAGGAAGGAAGGAAGAAAAGGAAGGAAGAAAAGCTGGCAAGGAAGGAGCTGAGGGGAGGAGGAGAGGTGAGAAAGCAAGGGAAGGCAGTGTCACTGCTGCGAACAAGAATGCAGCACACTTAGGAGAAGTGGTTAATTCTGTTGAATTATAAATTGTGTAAAGTTAATAACACAAGAACTTTAAGTACCCACTGACTTTGGCAAGACAGTGGTAACCGGTGACCATAAGTAGAAGATGAAGCTTATGAACACACACTTCTATCTCCATTCTCTTTTGAAGCCCCAGTGGATTTTCTTTTTTTGGGGGGGGTGGGGTGGGGGTGAGTAGAGGTTTTGGCCTTAGGGCAGGTGTGATGGTCAGAGACAGAAAGACAGAAGCAGTGAGAGGGAAAGTGAAAAATCACATCCTTTCCTCTGTTCTCCCCTGGGATCTTGTGCACGCATGCACATATGCCCGGTGTAAGTCTAAAGCCACCAGGTCCAGGACTCAACCACAGTGGCCAGGTGGGAGTCCAGCAATGTAACCGCTATGCCATCTGCTGCCCACCCCCCCACTGGATTTTTTAAAAAGGCACAAATCCATAAAGGTAATGTGCATCCTAACAATGAGAACAGCATGTGTAGAACATAGGCAAAAACTGACCAGAGGTTGGGTCATAAAGCAAGTCTTGATAAATTTCACAGGACAGAGGAAGCTGAGTGTGTGCTCTTTGATCACCATGCAATTACAGCAGAGGCTGATCTCTAAAAAATGAAACGGTATCAGCTGAAGATAATGTATGTAGTAATGTCTCTGTCTTCACTAATATGTACTGTAGTCATGGTTGGGAAAAACCATGCTGTACACTGTAAATTTAAAAAATATATAAATAATAAAAAATAAAATTAAAAAAAGCAATCAAGTCTAAAAGACAGAAAATTTTTGTTTAGAAACTAAGAAATTCATTTATAAATAATTCACAGGTCAAAAAGAAATCATAATAGAAATTAGGAAACACTTAAATGCATGACAATGAAATAGCACATATAAAAAATCCATGCAATGGAGTTAAAGTACAAAGAAAAGAACGAAAGTGAAAATTAATGATCCTAAATAAATGGACAGGTAGAACATGTTATGGGTTGAAAGACTCAGGATTACATGTCAACTTTTAGCAAATTCAGGTTAATCAATACAATTTCAATGAATAACTCAGTATGGGGAGGTTAAATGGTTTTAATTGGTGATTTTGCATGTATGAGTACATGTATGCATATATAAGCAGTCTTCAAAAAATTCATGGAAAATACACGCAATGAGAAAATTATGCAGAGATTTCAAAAGCTTTTTGCATTAAAAATTATGTTTTTCCACGAACTTCTCCCCTCAAATGTCTATACCCATGAGTGTGAATGTGACAGATAGGTTTTAAAACTTGTACACAAAAATACAAATGACTAAAAAGTATTTGGTTGTCGGAAATGCCATGAAGCATTTTTACACAGAAAAACATGTCATGACTTCCCACAGACCCAACAGTTATAACAGAAGGACTTACCTGACTGATACTAAGACATGCTGGGAAGCTACAGTAATTAAGACTGTGGGATTGGTGCAGAGACAGGCAAACAGATCAATGGAGAAGAATACAACCCAAAATAACATACCCAACTAGTGTGGACACTTGCCTTTTTTGATTAAAAAAAAAAAGTGACAAAAGCATGTTCATTTCAGAAAGTACGACTGAGACAACCATGTGTCCACATGAAAAGAATAGGAGGACACCCCTAGTCTACTCCATACACAGGAATCAACTCCAAATAAATTATAGACATATATGTAAAAGGTAAAATGATAAAGAATTCAAAGATAATCCAGATTATCATAATGACCTTGTGGCACAATATTCCTTAAACAGGGGACCACCAGTTAGCATAATGGCTACATCGCTGGACTCCCATGTAGTCGACCGCAGTTCGTGTCCTGGACCTGGTGGCTTAAAACTCATGCCAGGTACGCGTGTGTGTGTGCCCAAGATCCCAAGAGGAGAACGGAGGAGAAGGGACTGTGGCGTGGCCATCCCTCCTGGGGGCGTGATTTCTCGCTTTCTGTGTGTCTGTCTGGCGAGTGCACGCGCCCTATAGCAAAAACCTCTCAAAAAAAAAAAAAAAAAACACACACACACACACACACAAAAACAAACACCAGTATTTCTTAAACAAGATATATATATACATTATAAAACAAGAAACAAGAAATAAAACCCTAACCATAAAGAGGGACAGAACTGATTAAAAGTTAAGAACAACCATTATCAGAAAACAATACCTGTAGCTGACAAAGAACTTCTATCTAGACTATGTAAAGATCTGTTACAAATAAATGACTTGATGGAATTGGGAGAAGGTTTGACTGAGTACTCTGCGTACATATAAACACAACTCAAACGCAAATAAACACTTCCGGCCTGAGAACGTGGGCGACAGAAAACCGGATGGGGTCTCACTGCAGCGGAGCGGGAGGGCGGGAAAGCTCAGAGACACTGGTTACATCAAACACGATACATTAAGGAAGGGAGCAAAGTACATTATTACATGTGCACAAGCAGCTAGTGGAAGCAGCAGCTCTGAGAGTGAACTGAGAAGTACGGTTTCACGCCCTTGTTCTCCCTGTGAACACCTTTCACAATTAAAAAAAGCCACATGGAGGAGTCGGCGCTCCCTGTGCGCGTCACTTCCGGCGGCGCGGAACGGAGCGGAAAGTCCAACGGCCCGAGGAGCCACGTGCCCGAGCTTATTGTGCCCACTGTGATACACACCTCACCCCCGATTCTCCGTCCGTGAGAAGACACACTGCAGTGGTAGGAAACACAAAGGGAACGGGAAAGCCTACTATCAGAAATGGATGGGAGAGCAGGCGCAAAGCCTGACTGACGAAACCACCGTGCCTTTCAACAGGGAAGATCCTCCTCCTCCATTCTCTGCTCCTCCTCCTGCCGGGGCCATGATGGCACCTCCCCCAGTCTCCCAGGTCCTCCTGGCCCTGGCGTGATGCCAGCACCCCATATGGGGGGCCCTCCTCCTCCTGGGATGATGCCAGTAGGACCTGCTCCTGGAATGAGGCCACCATGGGAGGCCACATGCCAGGATGCTGGGCCCCCAATGATGAGATCTCCTGCCCAGGCCCATGATGGTGCCCACTCGGCCAGACGGATAAGGATGAAGGGAGGCCTCTTTATGTCAGTTTTATATTAACTTGTTCTACTTCACCAAGAGAGCCTGGTGCTGTGACTCTGGGTGTTTTCTAACAGCATGTCAAGGAAGACTTTCTTTCCCTTCCTATTAAAAAAAATGAAAAATAAGAGTAGTTTTGGAGGAGAGAAGTGAGACGAAAAAGTGCAGTTTTCATTTGTATTGTGAAATGAGAAAATGCTAAAACTGTCAACTGTTTTTTTTTTTTTAAAGCCACAAGGTGCATTATTTTCATGGATAAATAAATAAAAGAAAGAGAAAACACAGAAGGAAAAGATGAGAGTGACTGGGAGGTGAGAGGTAGTTAAGGCAACCAGGTAATTCTCTGGAACCTGTCAGTGAACAGCAGCAGCCTGACAGCAGGAAAGAAGTCTATGGTCTTATCTACAGGATAAGGTGACGTCTGTGATGTGCCTCAGGTCTGTTTGTGCTGGGAAGGCCAGATGCTACTTTATGACTCCCATCAGAGAGCTGAAACTCAGGCCACGGCGTTTTCTCACTTGTGAGTACTCCACCATCACTGACTCCCTTTGTGCTGGAGTTTCCGTTTGCACCTATCTTGTCATACATGCTTCATGTACCTTTAGACTCTGGCAGGCTTAATAAGTAGCACTCTAAAGACCGCATGCACCTAACAGAAACGTACCTGTTGTACTTGTTTATCTTTTACCAACTCACAGGAGAGTCAAGGATTTTACAATGCTTCATTAATTACCATTATAAAAGGCAGTTATCCACACATGTCCCGATACATCTTGAATCTTAGTAATCTGAGTAATACCTCTGCACATGAACACATCTGTATGGCTTCCCTGCATGTGTTCTGACCCCGTGCAACTCACAGAAGGCAGTACAGAAAAGCCCCCGCCAGGGGCTATCACGGCTTGAATTCTGGTCCTGGCCTTCAGGGCGAGTCACTGAGAAGCCCAGTTTATTCCCTCATCTGCAAAATGGGGATGATAGTATCTGCTTCATGGTGCTGTCAAGATTAATACGGAATGAGGACTACATAACATTTTCATGAAAACAGTTATGGGAAGGAGGATTCGGAAGTGAAAGAGGTGAGGGCGTGAATTGCACCGGCATAAGTCCTACAGTGAGCTCGTGTGCAACAGCCTTTTTGTATTCGGGTTTTGCTAACAGACAAGCTCAGTGATGAAAACACTTCTACTCGAGAAGGGGAAGATATGATGAAAACACTTCTACTCGAGAAGGGGAAGATAAAGTGAATGGTGGAGAAGCGAATCTTCCCAACAAATCATCTCTCATTAAGAAATCCAATGTCTGTAAGCATGCCTGAACATCCTTGCACCGTTTTCCTGTGACTGAAGCTTTCTTCTTTTTCTGGTTCCTTTTGGGAGGCTAGAAAACGTCAAAACTCTCCAGTGAGTGCAGCCGGCAGTAGCTGACTCATGCACAGTACCCCAATTTTGTTCTACCTCAAAGAGGAGCCTTCTGAGGCTGTTTATCTTCCTGACTCATCTTAACAGCTACAGCCTTCTTTAAAAAAAGGATTTTCCTATCGCTAATCAGTATTGTTAAACAACAGTATCGTTAGTACAAGTAAGCATCTCTACTTACTCTGAAACACAGGATTCTCAGCTGTTCCTTTCCTCACCGTGGCAGAAGCCAAATAAGGGGTATTTCACTTTTACAACGTCCCTCCCCGTCAGCCTCCCCATTCCCCAGCTTCGCTGCTCTGCCTCCCAAAGTCCTTTTGATGGCCTTATTCACCTTCCCTGGTGCACTGAGTACAAGGCCATGAAGTGGCCAGGGAAAGGACGGGGCTGAGCTTGGCCCTTACCAGGGAAGTTCTTGAAGTTAAACAGTAGGCTTTATCTCAGATCTAACCAGGTTGTCCCTGTTCCTGTGACTCATCACTGTCGTAGGCCAGTTTTGTACAGTGCAGCGAATTGGTGGAGAGATAGGAAATAAGCAAGGTCCTGGCAGAGCGCCCTCCAAGGGTGGCCAACCCAAGTGAAGGCAAGAGCCAGAGAACTCAGCTTCAGTAACAGAAGGGTGCAACACAGACCCCTTCACAAACGAGAATTCAGTGCCACTGAAACAATTCTTCCTATGGCTAAGGAGCCGGCCCGCCTCATGTTTCATTGCCCAACTACTGTTCAAACAGTTCTTCTGAAGGACTGGACACTCAGAATCTCCAGAGTAAAAAAGGAAAAGAAAGCGCAGAATTTTTTGTATTCACACCAAGGACCACACACCACTGAGGAAAGGTGACCGAGTGACACAGGGCTTTGGCTGAGTCGCCTCGGCCCAGAGCTGTGAGATGTCTTCTAGTAGCGAGCTGGTGTGGGACACCTCAGCCCATTCACCTGGAACATGAGCTTACTATACTGCAAAGGTCATGGGGTGACATTTCTGAATCCCAACTGGGAGGAAGTGGTTTGGTTCTTCGGAACGAGCAGGTAAGCCCGCCAGCCAGCTACAGACTGAACGAACTACAGGAAGGGACACATTCTGGTCATACAGGCATACACAGAGGCTCACATGGAAGGATACACGGGTTACTGCCATCCAGGCCGCAGCCATCCAGGATCAGTGGAATGCCGTCCAGTTCATTTACCTAGGAAGAGAGAAGATAAGTCACACAATGAAACAGCCCAGCTAGGGTCAGAGATCATGGACTTGTTCCTCTTTTTATTTCCTTACACGGTGTTATCATGTTTGTACAATTATCCAAGATGTTTCTACTGAGTTGTCCAGAAAGTCATAAGGCATTTTTGTATAGAAAAAAATATGTGGTGACGTTGCCGACAACCAGTATCAGCCCTGAAATACTTAAAGAACAGACCTATTTGGCCCCTCTGTGGTGGCACAGGTCATAGGGTGCTGCAATGTGTTGTGGGAGCCACCAGGAAAGGTTGGGGTTCAGATGCTCAATAAGCTCGTGGGCACACCCACCTGTGGAGATGGCTTTTGGAAGTCTGGGGTGAAGATCACGGCAAGGTGAAACCCTCCTGGGAATCCCTGTGTGAGTCTGACTGTCATTCTCTCGCACCCGTTAGTAAGTAAACAGACCAGGGACCACTAGATGGCATAATGGTTATGTTACTGGACTCCCACGTAGCCAACCGCAGTGTGGGTTCTGGACTTGGTGGCTTAAAACTCACACCAGGCGCGTGTGCATGCATGCCCAAAATCCTAAGAAGCAAATGAAGGAGAAGGGATTGTAGCATGGCCATCCGCCCTGGGGGGTAATTTCTCACCTGTTTTCTCTCTGTCTCTCTGGTGAATACACATGCCCTATAGCAAAAATCTTAAAAAAAAAAAAAAGGCATGCAAATGAAAAGTGATACTTTTTACCCTTCCCTAAAATGTTGGTACAATTGGATAGCCATATAAAAAGGGAAAAAGTAGATCACTTCCTAACATTATTCACTGGGATGAACTCTAAACAAACTTCAAACAAAAAATTTAAATTTAAAGATGAATAAAACACCAGTACTGTAAGAACATATGAGTGGATTCCGTTTCTAAGCTTGGAATAGGAAAAGCTTTCCTAAGTGTATTCAAAATCTAGGAACAATGTGGAAAACATTTTTTTTTTTTTTGGAGAGATTTTCACTGTAGGGCGCGTGCGCTTGCCAGACAGACAGATAGAGACATAGAGACAGAAAGCGAGAAATCACCCCCCCAGGGGGGATGGTCACACCGCAATCCCTTCTCCTCCATTCTCCTCTCGGGATCTTGGGCACGCACGCACACGCACCCGGCGTGAGTTTTAAGCCACCGGGTCCGGGACATGAACCGCGGTCGACTATGTGGGAGTCCAGCGACATAGCCATTACACTAACTGCTGGTTCCCAATGTGGAAAACATTTTAAAATTTGACTAAATTTTTTAAAGAGGGAGGTTGGGTCAGCTCAGTAGGGCAGAAGCTATAGGAGCCAGATTGAAAAGCTGGCCCTGGTGGCCTGAAAAACATGCCAGGCGCACATGTGTTATGTCCAAAATCCTGATGCTGAAGAGGAATGGAAGAAAAAGGACTGCAGAGTGGCCACGTCCATTGGGGGCACGCATGTGCCTGTGTTCCTTCTCTGGCAAGCACACACCCACCCTCTGGCAATTAAAAAACAAAGCAAATGAAAATTGGAAAAATTATTTCTAAGATAGCACATCCCTGTAAGATATTTGCAGAGGATTAGTATCTTACTATATGAGTGTACTCAAAACTTTTGTGGAAAAATGAAATTTAAGTATGGAAGTTTATTCTAGTGCAAAAAATCCTGAAATCCATGCATCGTTTTTTTCATATTATGTATTTCCATAAGCTTTCTGAAATCCCTTGTATAAAGATCTTGTAAAAATTTAAACACCAACGAGGAAATAGAAAATGGATACAACTATGTGGATAGAAATGGCACAGACAAATAAAGATGACTATAATGGTACCAGAATGTGCTTAACCTCATTCATGGTAAGAGAAAGACAAACTATAATTACACAGAGTATTTTTCACCTGTAGACTGGCTGATGACCACACCCGACTAGCAAGGCTACAGGGAAACAGGCGCTGCTCTTGAGCTGTCGGGAATGATAGCCGGTGCACCCCCATGCACTGTGGAGGGGAACTGAGCAGTATGAGCAAAATCACACCTGGATTTACTCTCTGACCTGGCAATCCCATTCGAGGCTATTGCTTAAACATACGCCAGCACCTGGACTCGTGTCTGGCATAAGACTGTTCATTGCAGCACAGTTTATTTGTTAGTAACAATATTATTGATATATAATTCACATACCATAAAATCTAAACCCCTTAAAAGTGTTCAGTTCAGTGGTTTTAGTATACGTAAAACTGTATAATCATTACCATTCTCTAATTTCAGAAGTTTTTTTAGAAATTTGTCTATTTCTTGAGACATAGACAGAGCCCCCAACGGGCACACCTGTGTGTTGAAGGCAACCCAGGATCCAAACCCAGGGCCTCCCGTAACGAGCCGTGGCACCTACCACCCGCATCAATGTACTGGGCCTCACCGTAGCTCTCATGTGTGTTTCTCTGACAAGTGACGCTGCTGACTGCAGCACAATTTATGGTAACAGAGGTCCTGAAAACAGCTCAGGTGCCCACTTAGACAAGGCCTGCTCGATAAACTATGGCACAAATACAAGAGACTTCCACCTAGCAGTGAAATGAATGAAGACCACTGATGTACTGCTCTGGAGTGGTCACCAGGATATTATGATAAGTGACAAAAGCAATGTGCAGAAGAGGCTTCTGTGTGAGGGAGAACTATATATTTTAAAAATATGTATTCTGTAAGAGAGATATAGAAGGGTTAAACTAGAAACAAATAATGGTTATCTACAAGGTGAAGAAAATAGGAATAGAGACTCTGAATGTAACTTTGGAATCTTGTCTATTTTACCTATTTTCAAAAAATCAAATTTAAGGGGCCAGCAGATGGTATAATGGTTTCATTGCTGGACTCCCACGTGGTTGACCGCGGTTCAAGTCTGGACACGGCAGCTTAAAAGTCATGCTGGGTGCGTGTGTGTACGTGCCCAAAATCCCCAGAGGAGGATGGAGGAGAAGGGATTGCGGTGTGGCCATTCCCCCAGAGGATGATTTCTTGCTTTCTGTCTCTGTCTCTCTGGCAAGTGCACATCCCCTATAGCAAAAGTCTCTCTTAAAAAAAATAAAATAAAATTTGAAGTTATAAAAACAAGCAGAAACAAATAAATCCAATGGAATATAAAACAAAGGAAAAATATTTCACATAATTAAAACAGTATTTTGACTTTACAAGTTAAAGTACTGTTGGCTCCATTTTGTAGGTAAAGGAAGCGAGGCTCAGAAGTGAGCACCCTTCCTGTGGCCCCTTGGCTGACATGTGTTGTTGGAAGTGTGGTTGGGGAACAGTCTGTCTGCAGGGGAACTGAGAGCAGCAGCTGAGGGACTGCTGGCAAGTCAGCTGTTACCATGTCTCTGAAACTTAAAGTTTGGACTCGAATTCTATACTTTTTTTAAAAAAATGTATTTTTCTAGTAACTCATTTTATGATATTTTATAAAAGTACTGGCTCAGGATGGTTTGGGGGAAAGCTAACTGGCTTTTCACCACAGGTAACTGAGAAGCACTGGCATGAAGGGTCAGACCACTACAGGGGCTGGTCCGGGAAGGCTCACGTGTTCAGGAAGCCGGGCGGGGAGGCATTATGGACACACTGGCAGTTGGCCCCACCGAGGACTATATCCAGCGCGTCCCCCCGCAGCCCTCACAGCCCCGGTTCTCGCTCAGTGACCTGCCTGCATCTGCCAGCAGGACAGAGGCCAACAGTGCAGTTAATTTCACGGGGAAAAGGCAGCAACCACCAAGTGGATTTGCCTTGCAATGGCTATTGGGGTGGACAAGAAAGGTGAAGAAAGGGGCAGTGGCAGGTGATCCTCGCCAACTCTCCGCAAACGGGCGCACTAAGCCTGGCTGGAGCACAGGTGTGTCCTTTTGTAGACGGAAGCTGGTTTTTACACTCATGGTCTGGTTTAGCTAGTGGGACAGCAGCATGGGGCTCATGGGAGGTCCCCCTAGAGAAGTGACAACTCGCTAAAGATAAGGACCAGGAATTAAATGACAGGGGCTGTGGAGAGTGTTGGGGAAGGGCAGGGCGTGTCTGAGAGCATGTTCAAGAAGCAACAAGGAGGGACCAGCAGTTAGCGTAATGGCTATGTCACTGGACTCCCAGGTAGTCGACCCCAGTTCATGTCCTGGACCTGGTGGCTTAAACTCATGCCAGGCACGTGTGCATGTGTGCCCAAGGTCCCGAAAGGAGAATGGAGAAGGGATTGCGGCATGGCCATCCCCCCGGGGTAGTGATTTCTATTTTTCTATCTCTCTGTCTCTCTGTCTTTCTAGCAAGCGCACAAGCCCTATAGTGAAAACCTCTCCCCAAAAAGAAGAAGTAAGGAGGAGAGAGCACAGAACTGAGGAGAGCGGGAGCTCTGTGGGGCCAGGCAGCTGGGCCAAGCCTAACTGTGACCCCTGCGGCCCTGGGCCAGTCATGGAGCCCATGAGACTTTCCTCACCTGTCCATCGGGAGGGCAGGGTGACTGTGAGTGTGGAGATGTGTTAGCACACAGCGAGTGCTCAGAGAGCCCCAGAGTAGCAGCAGGAACTGGTCACATTTGTTACTCTGGGGGTTGGCTCAGCTGGCTGGGCAGGGAGCCAGGCAGGAACTCCCAAAGACAGCAGGGCACTAGAGGAAACTTCCACCAAGCTGAATTTGTAGTGCCTCTCTTCATCAGGTGACATTATTACTTTATTTCAAAAAGCAGGATTTGGGGTAAGTACAAAATAAAAGTATTCAGGAATTACTCAGTGCAATAAATAAATACATAAATAACAAAAACACCTCACTTCCTTGGAAAAGCAAAAGTAGACTTAATGAAATATGTTAAAGATTTTCATTGAAGGAGATGAAATTACACACACACACACACACACACACACACACACACACACAAACCCTGGTACTAATCAGGCAAACGAAGGTGAATGAAAGATTCTAAAAATCATCGTCCTGCCAGAGCTGTGGGTGAGCTGAAGGCATATGCAGAACGGGAACTTCTCATTTCCAGGGCAGCATTCTGAAAGGGTACAAATAACTTTGCACAGAAATTAATTAAATGTTTATGACATAAATGACTCATTCTCAACAGGGATGACAGTGACAGTATGACAAACCCATAATTATACATTTAAGAATGAACACAGGCTGGGGCTGGCAGGTGGTGTGGTAGTTGAGATGCTGGACTCCCATGTGGCAGCTTGCTTGCTCACTTTCTATCTCTCTCTAGTCTCTCTGTCTCTGGTGGGTATGTGTACCCTAAAGTAAATTAAAATAATAATGATAAATAAATAGTTCTTTTTTAAAAAAAGAATGAACACAGGCTAAACGTCACCGGAGGGAGGAGCCATCACTGCCACACCTTCACAAGGGAGGCTGAGAATTTTGTTATTACAAAGCTCAAGTTTATTACGTCTGGGGCAGGGGAGAACAATTAGGAAATTAACAAGTTTCCTTCTGTTAGCACTCCATAAAATGAGGAAGTTGTTTGTTTCTTTACCTAACATGTCGGGAACTGATTCCAGACCCATGTAATGTAAGGAATGAGTCACGGGCTGAGGTCCAGGGCAGAAGCCAAGTGCAGTCAGCACTCCCCGGGGCGGAGACTGGGGCGCATCTCCATCTCCAAGCCTGGGCTACACAGGCCAACACAGAGCCTCCGGAGAGGGCACAGGACGGTTAACTGACTTCTAACTCTTCCTCACATCAACCAGCAGTGTCAGAGAACACTCTCTTCAAAATGTACAAGCCCAACTCTAGGAATATCTCAGTTCCTCTGGGAAAATATATCAGATTGACAGAAAATAGCACTTCAATTATTGAGGCTGCCTAAACATCAAATGGTAAATCCAAATAGAAAACCTGAAGGAAGACAAAAGCACAATTCCAAAGCGGGACGCCGACTGCTATTTAAACATGTGTTGAGTCAAGCCTAATGACATTTGGTAAAAATGTCATTACACAGCTCCTCAACACACACATGCAGACACAGGGACCACCAGAACCCGAGTGCAGGAGTGAGTACATGACCAACGTGGGGTGGCAATGTCCAGACACGGTTCTCTCTAGGGCTGACACCATGCCCCAGTGAGCTCACGACTTGGACAGACTGAAGCCCAGAGGGGGCTGCTGTGTGAACAGACCACGTGCAAGGCATGCGGAAGCACCGGGTTCCAGAGGACACTCAATCACCACCTATCCTGTACAGAGGGGACACGGATGCTCTGAGCGCCAGACAGACCTACAGGAGACTTCTAGCTCAGTCTTCGGCGACGTGACCTTGGGAGGTTTCTGAACCTCACTGTTAAGTGGAGATCTGCTTACATAGATGGAACAAGAAGGCCATCCTGCCTCCTCCAGCCACAGCTGGGGTTACATGAGAATGCTTTCAGCAAGCTGCCCAGCATGCCATGAGAACACAGGATGGCAGCAAGCTAGGCTGGCACTATTTGCCCATGGTTCTCCAAATGCAAAGGTTTCCTTTACCATTCACACTTGGAAAGGGCAGGGTGCTGCCACCTCTCACCCATCACCCGTGGTCCTTCACCAGAGTTGGCTGTAGAGAGATGGCACGTACCAGCACTGGTTATCTGGGAGATGTGGGTTACTCTACGCTAGGGCCTGCTGTCCTTCCTGTCTTGGGATCTGGGTGTGCCTCTGGGTGACCAAGTTCTAGCATACTTTTCTGCTGGCTTTTGACTTACACAGCAATTCCGAATCTCCGAAAAATAAAGTGCACCTTTCTCTCATGGAATCTACTCCCTCGTGGTGTGTGCAGCGCATGACGATCAAGTGGCTGCGCCGTCCCGACGCCAGAGAAAGGGTGAGTGGTGTGACTCAAGAAACAACGGGAAAGGGGTACCTGCACTCTGCAGACACACTGCCTAGAGCTAGCACTCAAAGCAAAAGCCTAGGCCAGTAGTCCTCTATCTTGGCTCAGAGTTATAATCACTTGGGGAGGTTAAAGTGCCAGCGCTGAGGTCCCAATCCCAGAAGGAAATGAATCCCTGATTCTGGGCACTAGTATTTTAGACTAACTTTCCAGGGGAGAACTTCAGATCTATCCAAAGCCACAGAGCAAGCATCTGAATGCACGTCTGCAAGGTGCCTGCGAACCCCTGAAGAAATTCCTAAGCTAAATACGCTGCCCTCTGCACTCTGCCCCCACGTGATTTGTTTCGTTTGCTTCTGAAATGCACTGCATTGAGTTATGACTTACGTGCACTAAACCGCAGCTGCACCTTTGTAGCCACCGCTCAATCAAGGCACAGAACATTTCCATCACCCCAAAAGGTTTCTTGTGCACCTCTGCCATCTCCACTTCTCATCACCACCAGCCTTATGTAACCACTGAAGGGCTCTCTGACACCTTAAGTATATTCTGTGTGTTCTATAACACAAATGAGACTGTTTCCAAAGAAGGCTCTCACCCATGCTCTTCCATGCATTGGCTGTTTATTTCCATTATGAATATACCACCGTTCATTTAGCCACTCACACGATGAACATCTGGGCTGATTCCAGCTTTACCAGTAGAACAGAGATACTATAAACATTTGTGCCCATGTCTTTAGTTTTCATTTTTCTTGGGTAATAAGTCAGAGCAGAATTGCTGAGTCTTATGTTTAGTGAATGTTTAACTTACAAGAATTGTTGAACTATTTTCCGAAGAATTACCAAAGCTATTTTCCAAACTAAGTTCCAAAGGGAACCACATTCCCTCCAACAACGTATTCCAGTGACTCCAGATCCTGAGTGCACTCGGTACTGCCCAACATTTTAGGTGACAAAATACTGTGGTCTTAATTTGCATTTCCCAGATGACTATTGTCATGAAGCATCTTTTCAGGTGGGTATAATACCAATTCTATTCCTGATGTTGGGGGGTATGGGAAGCAGTCAGTCTTTCACCACAAAGTATGAAATTAACTTGAAATTTTTCTCAGATACTCTTGGGGGGGGGGTCCTTTAGTACTGTTAGTTTTTTAGCAAATTACCTCATGAACAAGCGCTGAATTTTGTATCAAAATTTCCTCAGTTGAGATAACCAGACTGCCCTCCCCCTTATATAACTAATACAGGGGAATTAAAATGTTTGATTTTAAAATATGAAACCAACGATGCATGGCTAAGATAAACCATCACTGTTCATGACACGTCATCACTTTACATGTTACAGATTCCTTAACAGTGTCCTCTTTTCTCATTCCTGTTACAGGTAATTTATTATCTACCAGAGGAGGGGAGGCAGGTAGACTTATCAATTTTATTGATCTTTTCAAATCATCTAGCTTTTGACTGCACAGGTTTTCTCGACTCCATGTACTCTACTTCAATGAGTTCCACTCTTAGTTCATTCTCTTTACTTACACTGGTTTAATTTGCTCTTGGTTTTAATAGATTCCTAATGTGGAAACTAAGTTTGCTGATTTAAACTTTTCTTGTTTTCTAAAGTAAATGTTTTCTCCATCTCACAAATACAGATATGTTGTATTTCCATTTTCATTTGGTTCAATATTTTCTAATTTCCACATGATTTTGTCTTTGACATATGGCTTATAATTGTTTTGATGTCTAAAGTAAATTTTAATTGTTTTGATGTGTAAAGTAAATTATATTTCTTTTCTCCATCTCAAAATTTGGATATGCTATGTATTTCCATTTCATTTGGAAGTATGACTTATAAGTGTTTTTTATTGTTAAATATTTTGAGATTTTTAAATACTGTTTTGATGTCTAATTTGTTATACTCAAATGGCATACTGCATAATTATAATTATTTTAAACTTGAGATTTGTTTTATGGCCCCAAATATGGCTTTTGGGAAATGTCCCACAAATAATGGGAAGAATGTACACTTGGTGTTAGTGCAGGGTCCTGTGAATTCCAATTGGTCAAGGTGGTTGATGGTGTTCAAGTTGTCTGTATTTCTTTCTTTTCTATCTCTCTCTCTCTCTTTTCTTTTTTTTGGAGAGGTTTTTGCTATAGGGTACATGTGCTCACCAGAGAGACATAAAGCAAAAAATCACCCCCCAGGAGGATGGCCACACCACAATCCTTTTTCCTCCATTCTCCTCTTGGGATCCTGGGCACGCATATACATGTGCCCAGCCTGAGTTTAAGCCACCGGGCCCGGGACTCGAACCGCAGCCAACTACATGGGAATCTAGCAACGTCGCCATTACTCCATCTGCTGGTCCCTCAAGTTGTCTGTATTTCTAATCCTGACTTTATTTTCCCTTATTCTAGAATTGGATACAAGTGTTCAAATCTCCAACTCTGACTAGAGACCTACTTCTATCAGCTACAACTTTGGCTGAAGCTTTGTGGTTAGCAGTATGTTTAGACTGCTATGTCTTCTTGTTGAATTGACTCTTTTATCATTTTGAAATACCCTTTTTAAATAATTGCCAGAAGGCATGGGCACTCGCCAAAGAGACTTGACAGAGGAGGAGGCATACAATCCCCCCTTAGGGTGTGCTCACAGGCAATCCCTTCTCCTATCATTCTGTCAGGATTTGGTGCGTACAGGCCAGCACACACACACACACACACACACACACACACACACAGCAGTATGTTTTTCAAGTTGCCAGGGCCGAAACTTTAACTGTGGTCAGTTACGTGGAATATGGCTCTCTTAACCACTAGACTATGAGGTTGGTCCTGAAATAGTCTTATCTTTAGGAAAATTCCATGCCTTCGAGTCTATTTTGTCTGGTATTAATACAGCCATTCCAGCTTTCTGTAAGTGTTTGCATGGTATATCACTCTTTCACTTTTAACCTATCTTCATCTTTATAATCAAAGTACATTTCTTGTGGATATAATTGGGTCTTGCCTCTTTTAGCCAGGCTTACAGTCTCTGTCATTTAGATAGATATTATAAATCCAAACATTTCTATCCTTTCTTTAAAGAGCAAGTTATATTTTGTAGAAATTTAAAAAGTATGGTTGTCAAGGTAGCTGGATCCTACATGGCCAACTAAATAGTTTGAGTACTAGACACGTCAGCCTGAAAAATATGCCAGGTATGTGGGTGTGCATGCCCAAAATCCTGTGAAGAAAATAGAGGCGAAAGGACTGCAGCATGGTCATTCGGCCTGGAGGGTGCTTTGTCACTTTCTCTTTCTCTTTTCCTGTCTCCAGTGAGTACTCATACCCTACAGCAAATTAAAAAAAAGGAAAGAAAAGTAATTGATTAGCAAGTGGTGTGGAGGTTAAGGCACTGGATCCCACATGGCCAGCTTCACTTCTAGTCCCAGATACAGTGGCTCGAAAAATCATACCAGGTGCATGTGTGTACATTCCCAAAATCCCAAGATAAGATTGGAGGAGAAGGGATGCAGTGTGGCATCCTCTCTGCCAGGGTACTTTCTCAAATTTCCCTCTCTTTCTGTCTGGCGAGCACATGCACCCTACAGCAATAACTAAAGAAAAAAAGTAATAACAAAAGTATGTTTTATTTTTACATTTGATTTTCCTGGTTTCTGATTTATTTGTTTAGATTTGTATAGATCACATTTCAAATTGGTGTCATTTCCCCTCACCTTGCACAATTTGCTTTAATGTTTCTTACAGAACAGTTCCATTAGCAACATGTTCATTCAGCTTTTCTCTCTCTGGAGATGTCTTTACTTTGTCTTCACTTTTGAAGGCTATTATGGTTGGATATATAATTCTAAATTAACTTTTTCTCTTAGTACTTTAAAGATGTTAATCAACTCATTCCTGTCTTGCATCATTTCTCAGGGAAGGCCTGTTATCACTCTTATCTTTGTTCTCCTAGACTGACTTACAGAAGTCAGTGAATTAAGGTAACAGCACTATAGAGAAGATTAACCAAAACCAAAAATTCTTTGTAAACATTAACAGAATGGAAAAATTCCAGCAAGACTGAGGAGGAAAAAAGAGACACCTTTTAAAAAGAATGGAATGAAAAAATAACAATGAGTATATATGACATATTGGGTCATCAGTAAAATCATGCTGTATTTTTCTATACAAAGATGTGTCATGATGTTTCCAACGACCCAGTAGTTAAAATAATAAAATATTATAAACAGTTTAATAAAAACAAAATGTGAAAATCTAGATGGAATAAATATTTGAGGAAAGCAGAAAACGTCAAAATTGACATAAGCAATAAAAGCTTCACCAGAAGTATCATTTTTGGAAGGGCAGCACCGGCAGCAGGATGAGTGGCCAGGTAGGCCCTCCGTCCTGGCTGAAGGTGAGGGGGTGCAGTGAGAGGCCTCTTCAGCAACCGGCAAACGGTCCCTGACGTGGAGACTGCTCGGAGACTGCCCGGATGCTGACACGACTATAGTCTTGTCAGAGCGATACCACGCTCTGCAGCTGCAGCAGTCTATGCATTCTGAAAGCAGTAAGTACTGATGATGAAGTTGCAGTCTCCGGAATTCGAATCGCGT
The DNA here is from genome assembly GCF_000334495.1 of Tupaia belangeri chinensis. Classification (NCBI taxonomy): domain Eukaryota; kingdom Metazoa; phylum Chordata; class Mammalia; order Scandentia; family Tupaiidae; genus Tupaia; species Tupaia belangeri. The sequence goes on from NW_006203500.1 coordinate 2,292,881, forward strand.
TCACAGAAATGAAAAGTCTGACAGAATCAACGAGAATGATGACAGTAAGGGACTGAATAAACAAAGCTTCAGGATGTGGACTTTCCCACTACCACTGCCATCCCTAACTGAAGATGTTCAGTCAGCTAGTATAATAAATAACAAGGAGAAACGCATCGAACAATTACTGCCGGGCTTCAAGAAAAAAACTCGGAAATATTACACTACAAACTGATGCTATCACTGATGGAGGATGGGCTGGAGTAGAATTCACAACTGACTTAACAATGCTGAATACAGAGCTCGCACTATAAATTCTGTTCCCAGGTGTTGATGGCATCTCATTTAACCACTTTAATGATTAGGAGACTTAAGAATAAGAAAGCAGGACAAGCAGTTACCGTAATGGCTATGTCGCTGGACTCTCATGTAGTCGACCACAGTTCGAGTCCTGGACCCAGTGGTAAACTCACGCCGGCGCGTGTGCGTGCGTGCCCAAGATCCCGAGAGGAGAATGGAGGAGAAGGGATTGCAGCGCAGCCATCCCTTTTGGGGGTGATTTCTCACATTCTAGCTCTTTGTCTCTGTGTGTCCTTCTGGTGAGCGCACGCGCCCAAAAAAGAGTAAGAAAGTTTTATTTGTCAAATTTGCCAAACAGAGACAATAAGATTATTATCTTTGAATTTTTAAAGCTATTTCATCAGGTTTCATGGGAAAACTGTAGACAACCCCCATGACCATGATCATGAGACTTTGGAAGCAACTATAGAAAGTGCAAAAGGCTTGGCTGCAATATAAAAAGAGAGGATTTGGGTGGAACTAAAAAAAATAATTCTTGTTGCTAACTGTGAGAATCATTTATTTCACCTTACCTATAACCTCCATTGGCATGCTATTGCAAGTTTAGAAAAACTTAACAAAGTCAGTAAAAATATTCAAGTCAATGACTCTTTTGGTCTCATTATTCAGAGTTCATCACAAATCAGATTTGGGCTTGAATATTTCAAAAGAAGAGGAAATCCTTGACTTATTTATAATTAAAAACAGAAAACATTTAATTAAAGTAACAGAGTTTGCAACCATCAAGATCTATCAAGGGGCTGGCAGGTGGCATGGTGGTTGAAGTGCTGGATTACCACAGGGCCAATTATGGTTTGAGTTCCAAACCTGGTGGCTTGAAAAATCACACCAGGTACATGCGCATGTGTGCCCAAGATCCCAGGAGGAAAATGGAGGAGAATGGATTGTGGCATGGCCATACCCTCTGGAGGGTGATTTCTCACTTCTCCTCTCACTCTCTCTCTCCAGCAGGCACATGCAACCTATGGCAAAAATATAAAGAAAAAAAAGGGCCTATAAAGACTTTATTATAGATTCCACAAGACCTAATTCAACTACTTGCATCTGTGACCTGCCAAAGTGGCTGTCTTCTCAACCATATGAACAGGGCCAATTCCTTTACTCCTGGAGGTGGATGTGACATTAGGAAAGTGTGCACTTCCTTGGGAAACACCGTGAGGCTCAACTACAATAGCTGCAAGAAGAGAGGGAAAGGTGGTCACCAGTGGAAGAAGATGAACTTTAAAGTTCTAAGAAGGAAAGCTAAAACTGATGAGAGCTGGTACCATAAACCAGAAAATTTTAGTTCAGTTGTTCCTCCTCTTCTTAATGAGATTTATGAAACTAGAGCAGAATATAAGCCAGTTTGGAGGACTCATTAGAAGATACTGGGCAGAAAACACTTGTCATTACAACGGTTTGTGTGTCAGAAAGCCAGAGTAAATATCATAGGGATAGCATAGTCCATACTGCAAGCACAGCACAGCCAAATACCGCAGGTACAGCACAGCCAGTACTGCGGACACAGCACAGTCAGTACCAGAGGTACAGCCCAGTCAGTACCGCGGGCACAGCACAGTCAGTATGGTGGACACAGCATGGCCAGTACTACAGGTACAGTGCAGCCAGCACCACGGGCACAGCACATCCAGCACCACGGACACGGCACGGTCAGTACCACAGTACAGTGTGGTCAGTACTGCGGACGCAGCACAGTCAATACCACAGGTACAGCACGGTCAGTACCACGGACACGGCATAGTCAGTACCACAGACACGGCACGGTCAGTACCACAGGTACGGCATGGTCAGTATCGCGGACACGGCATGGTCAGTACTGCGGACACGGCACAGTCAGTACCACAGGTATGGCACGGTCAGTACCGCGGACACGGCACGGTCAGTACCACGGGTATGGCACGGTCAGTACCGCGGACACGGCACGGTCAGTACCACAGGTACAGCATGGTCAGTACCATGGACACAGCACGGTCAGTACCACAGGTACGGCATGGTCAGTACCACAGGTACGGCACGGTCAGTACTGCAGACACAGCACGGTCAGTACCACAGGTACGGCACGGTCAGCACCGCGGACACGGCATGGTCAGTACAGCATGGTCAGTACTGTAGCCACAGTGTAGTGAATATCAAGGGAGAAAGTCCTGACAGATGCTGCACTTAGGAAAAACATGGGGATAATGTCTCCTGGCACTGATGCCGAAAAATAAACTCAATGTAATACTGTAATTGTTAAAAAGTTTTCATTGGGAAACTTTGGTGTGTGATAATCTTGAACCCTTGAGTTTTTCAGTTTTAAGAAGTGAGTACTACTGGAGAGTCAGGTGATCCCAAAAGAACGGCACGCATTCAGCAAAGGCCCCAGGCCGCCCTCTGTTCAGAAGAATCCTGGCCCTAAGCAGCACCTCGAGCCTCCCCAGCTCCTCCAGCTCCCCTGGACAGGAAAAGAAACTAGGGAGCATACACCGAACTTTGCTGCCTGTGAACCTCAGCTCACATGGCACACAAGCTTCACTTCAATGCCCTCGGACTTCAATTTAAAATGAAATATAATCTTTAGGTTTCACCTCTCTGGGAATCTGATAATGAGAGAATTAATATTCAAATATGGAGTGTCTCTTGTGGGCATTTCATTATTACAATGAATGTAGGCCTTTCACTGGAGGATCTTAATATGAAATGAATTTTCCACCTGCGGTCAGAGGGATCTTGGAGTTAATTATATTCATGTGTTGTTCTGACCCACTTAGGAGTCCTCAGGGGTCCAGGAGAAAGGAAAGGAGCATGGGTCCTGGTAGAGCAGCCTTATCAAAGTGGGAGCAGGCGGTTGGGACAAAGCACGCTTCTCTCCCAGAGGTGTGCTCCTACAACCAGACTGACCAAAGGGAAAGCCCGATACAGCCGCAGAACAATGACACGGTGCGACGTGATACACGACACAAGAATGCTGGCTGGGTTCACAGGGCCTCCCTCCCTCTCTGTGTGGTGGAGAGCTGCCTGAGCATACTACTCCTGGGCTTTTCTAATACCTCACTGGCTTCTTCCCAGGAAGAGAAAGGTTGGTGAGCGGCTTGAGGGGGGTCTATGGTACACGCAGCAGCTGTTTGCTTACTTAGCTGCCTCTATCATTAGACTCTGGGACTTCTATTCATAAGAACTAGGTTTGATTCATTCTTGTAATCCTTGCTTTGCCCTCAAATGCTCAATAACTATTTACTGAAAAAAAATGTTAAAAAGGCAAAAACATCTCTTTTCACTACTCTGACCCATTCAAGTGCAGAGAGGTGGGGTGGACTAGCCCATAGACGTGTACAGAATGGAACTTACAGGGGGGCGGAGTTTACGTGTGTGTGTGTCTGATAAATAAATAGGATGAGCTACTAGAGAGTGTGGTCAGGTAAGACTTTTCTCTAAAACAGTCACACCTGAGCTGAGACCCAAACAAGACCCATCTAGCCATAAAAATGGGTCTGATAGTCCAAGAGCTCAGAGAAAGGTGTGCATTTAAGATAAGAGGGCACCATGAGCGTAAAGACTCAGAGGTGAGCAGAGAGGAGCATACCTGAGGATGCCAGTGAGCCCAGGTGCAGGGAGTCATGGGGGAAAATCGTAGAAGACGAGGTTGAAGAGAGGGGAGGGGCCAAATCCTGTGGAGTAATGTTCTTAAAATACGGTCTCTGGGGTGGGCTCAGTGCCACAGCACGAAGGCACTGCTCGAGTGATGCTGGGTCCCCATGGAAGATCAGATTTAAATTTCTGTCAATCTACGCAAGCCAGGCACGTGTGCCCATGATCCTAGCTGGCTAGGAAGGCTGAGGAATCACAGCATTAAGATACTCAAGGATGACTCTCTGTCTCTCTCATGAAATAAACTTTAGGAAAAAAAAAAAAAAAAGAAAGAAGAGAGTTTAGGGGCAGCAGGTGGCGTGAGGTTAAGGCTCTGGACTTTGACATGGCTGACCGTGGTTTGAGTCCCAGACCTGGTAGCTTGAAATGTCACACTGGGTGCATGTGTGTATGTGCCCAAAATCAAGAGGAGAATGGTGAAGAAAGGATTTCAGTGTCTCTCTCCTGAGAGTGTATGAGCCCTATAGCAAAAACATTAAATAAAAAAGAAAAGTTTCTGGACCAGCAGCATAACCGCTACCTAGGAACCTGTTCTTTGATATACAACTATAGACCCCAACCCAGTCCTCTTAAATCAGAAACCTTGGAGTGAGAGCCCAGCAGACAGTGTTTTAACAAGCCTTGCAGATCATTATGCTGCACATTAGATGCTAAGAACCACGAACAGAGAGCAGTGGCCCTCAAGTCTGACTGTGAATCTAAGCCATCTGGAGAGCTTGTAAAACTCCCTACGCCTCGGCCTCAGCCCACGCCATGCTAATCTGACTCGATGGGGGGTATTTCTTACACACATGCACCGCGCATCTGTGATTACTGCTATGCACATGTTTTTCTGTATCTTGAAGCTTTAGAATATGCACAGTTGTGTTTCCTAGTGTGGAGCCCTGGAGGAAGGTCTGGGCTTGAGAGGAATTTTGGTGTCATCTGCATACAGAGGGCCTGTAAATCTCAGGCACTGGTGAGCTCTTGGAGGGCACATATAGTGAGTGGTCAGAGCCAAGACTTCAGGCACACGAACATTTAGAAGCTCAGGAAAGAGTTCCTGGTGCTCTCACTACAATCTTGGCATCATCACTAAATTATTTCTTTATCAAAAAATTTGAGTAACCCAACACTGGATACTATAAGCAAATATAAAACTCACTCCTGCTGGATAAATTTGTAAATGATGTGAACATTTATTTTCCTGGAAGGAGATCGTCCATACCCAAAAACACAGAGTAACAAGATTTTCATTACGAGTTACTGTGATCACCAGATTATTTGTTCACTGATCATTTTTCAGGGTGACTTCTTCTAGAAGCTCCTTTCCAAACTAGACTGAGGAATAGGCACGGTTCTTGGTGTGTCTATGAAGGTTATATAGGTTAACACACACACATAAACTTCACTGAACTAAACAGAAAACTGACCTTGCTGGGGACCAGCAGTTAGCGTAATGGCTATGTCGCTGGACTCCCATGTGGTCAACTGCAGTTCAAGTTCCAGACCCGGTAGCTTAAACTCACGCCGGGCGCATGTGCATGCATGCCCTGGATCCCAAAAGGAGAATGGAGGAGAAGGGATTGAGGCATGGCCATCCCCCCATGGGGGTGATTTCTCACTTTCTGTCTGTCTCTCTCTGTCTTCCTGGCGAGCTCACATGCCCTATAGCAAAAACTTAAACAACAACAACAACTGGCCTTTCTGTCCCAAGCTAAGACATGGGAAGAGTGAAGCTAACTTTGGCAAGAAATTTGACCCTAGACTAAAGCACAGCATTCCCGTACGGTGAGCTGCCCGGTCCCATGGGAGGCGATGTGATGCCAGTGCAGTGCTGGCGGCTGGTGGCTGGCGGCTGGCAGCTGGCGGGCAGGGAGGTATAAGTCAGGCACTTGCCATCTCCTGTTTCCACAATTCCTCATGCCCCGAGGACAAAGGGGTCAGGCAGGAACTGAGGCAGGGGCAGAATCAGAAGACTCCAGTTGGGGAGCTACGAGACACAATATCCGTTTTCCATCCCTCGAACCTCAGCCTCAAGCCCAGTGGACACAGGAGGGTCTGGTCCTTCCTTAGGGACCAAGTCCTGACTCTGAGATGGGACCAGACCCCATCCACAAGCACTCTCAGCATTTTCAGTCTCTTTTTTTTCAGTGAACATACATCATACATACACTTATTTTCTTAAATGGCGATCGTTTTTCTCTATACAGTACTTTACATTTTTCTGTACAATACAAATTCTTTGAAATGTGATTTTTTAAAATGACATATATTTTCTTATAATCCACTGTATTTACTGACCTCTCCCCTTTTTTTTCCATCATTTCTAAATTTTCACCAACAATGTAATGAATACACATGCATTTTTTTTTAACCTCATCAATGATTATTTCCTCTGGAGAAAGTCCCAAAAGGAGAATTCCTGGATTGAATAACATAATCATCCTCAAACCCCTCTGATACACATTGCTAGCCTGCTCCACAGGCTGGTTCTTGGTCAACTTACACCACCCTAGAAATTCCCACCTCACTTTATCCTCACTGACAAAATGGATTTTTTGTGTTGCTTTTCCAACAGCACAGTGGCTACCCAGGGGCTTCCTTCGCCTCTGCGTGACCACCATCAGAAAGGCAGGGCGTGCTCCCACCTGTCTGTTACGCACAGTCAGGCTTAGGAGACAGGGCCTCACTGACTGGTAACATGTGCCACAGCACAGCACTCGAGATGGGTCGTGAAGCCTGAGGACGGGGATTAACAGTTTCCTCAACAGAAGAACAGAGGTGCGGGCAGGAGCAACGGAACACGGGGGCACGCCTGCACCCAGCTCTCACAGGGCCCTGCCGGGAGACTGGCTGGACAGCAATGCGGTAACACAGGGGATCCCATGTGGACCCAGACCGGCTCACCCCCAGCTCCCACGACAATGCCCGACGAGAACTTTCAATGGGGAGGCAGAGACGGACACACGGGAGCACTGAGCACAGTGTAGGCGGGCGGCCCTGTGCCCCACGGAAACATGAGGGCACGTTAATGTTCTGACAGCTTCTGTGCAGAACAAGGCAACTTTCAAGAACAGTCATAGTTGAGGCTCTTCAAGCACCCGGAAGTACAAAGAACAATACGATCAACAAAAAATAGCCTCAGTTCAGCCACCAAATTCCAAGAAGATTAACAGCAAGTATCTACCTCTGAATTTAGTGCAGTTTTCTCATGAATCGTTCACCTAGTAGATAAAATCTCTGTTTAAATAATAAATACGATTAGCTGGTCTTAAGAAGAAAATTATATTTTGGATTACCAAACTGAAAAAAAAAATGAAAAAAAGAAAAAAAACAAAAACCATGTAATTGTTTTTAGGTGAGAAGGAATTAACCCGGCACATGGGAGACACCAGACGAGTACCTGGTGAATGAGTGCTAGGTCATCGCACAGCTATGAGACACGTCTGCTTCTACACCAACCAATTATAAAATAAACCAGGAACCTCAGGGCTGGGTGTCAGAAAGGCATTCCCAGCTGATCTGGAATGCGAGGCATCTTCCGTGTTAGTCCAACTGACTGGCTCCCGAGCTGCCAAGCGCACCCCTCCTGCAGGACCGGCACGCCCTCTGCCCGGCAGAGCCCTGGTTCTCAGCCTCTCAGCTCCTCAGCAGGAAAGCGGGGCGCAGGGCCCAGGAACACAGAGTTAGCCTGGCACTGCCACCTGCTCAGCCATGTAACTTAGGAAGTCACCTGGGCCTTGCATGGAAAACAGGCCAAAAAAAGCCCTCCTGACAGCAGAGGGTGTCCCCTTAGTAAATGGGGGAGGACGAAGTCTTACGTGCTGCCTGGCCTCTAGAAAGTGCTCAATGAAATGGCAGATGTTGGCATCATCTTTTAAATTTATCCTTCTACATAAGTCATCTTTGGTTGTATTCTTCTAAAGAACTTTGGCTGGATCCTAATAAACACAATATAAGCACAGTGTTGGTTTTCATTACTGCCATTTCTTTACATAGGCGCAACGTCCATGCTGATGAGATAGATGAAAAACCTCTGTCGTCAAGCAGAAGTGAAGAAAGTATGATTGGAGATGTGACTCTACCTCTGACACACTCAAGGGCACGTCACCTAAAGCTCTCGCCCGTTTCATAGCCTCCGTCAAGTGCCGCAGACGTGACTTGAAGCAGCAACCCCAGCAAGGCTCCGGCAGCCCCGCCAGTGGCAGAGTCGACAAAGCAGCCCTGGGAAGCTGTCTGGGCACATGTGACCCACACGCAGTACTCCCTGTGCAACAGAAATAACCCACACGGCAAGTTCTTTAAAATATGCATTCCGCCTCTGCTACTCGAGTGCAGTCCTACCCACCCGCATCACCGACATGCATGGCACACCTCGGCGCCTGAGCAAACAGAACTCTGTCTTGAACACATTCAGTCTTTAATCTTTAACCCATGGACAGAATCTCTCCTGCCTGTCGTCTCACGGTAAGCACCTTGCCATTAAGAAAGAAAGCCTTGGGAACTGCTGATCAACTTGCCCAAGGGGCTTTTTTAAAGGTTTGCTGGGAGCTGGGAACTCCAGCCCACCCAGGGATCAGCCACACACAGGCCCTGACAGGAATGGCTCGAATGTGCAAGAAGAGCCACGATGCCCTGCTCTGCGAGCTGCACCCTCTGGGCACAGGCAGGGAGGGAGCCAGCTGGTGAAGCCACAGAGGAAGCCTGAGGAAGAACAGCCTCCTGACCTTTCTCCCTGACTGCCTCTACTCTCCAACAGCCCGGGAGCGACTCAGGGGGCATCGTGTGAAGACCCACTGACGCCTGAGGCAGACTGTGCCAAGGAGATCACTGACAACCAGGGGACCAGGTCTACACGTCAAGAAGACATTCCTAACTGACTACGAAATGGGAGATGGGAGACGGGGAAGAAACGCGCCAGGCGTCTTCTCGCACAAACACCTTGCATGTCGAATTTGGTACCCAAAAGATGCTGCAAGGTAGGCACTAGCATTCCCGTCTGGCAGATGAAGAAAATGAGGCTGTAAGGCTGAACTTGTTCTGAGTTAAAGAGCCAAGTGAGGGGCAAAGCCGCTGTGTGCTTAATTCAGCAACCTGTATTTTCACAGAAATCATACCATGCAAACTACAGAGAGTTTCTGATCTTCAGGAAAGAAAGAATGGCTGAAAAAGTATTAAATTTGGGGAACCTCATGGTGATGAGAGGACCGTGCTGAGAGCTAAGACGGCATGGGGAAGGTCAATGAGACAGACCTGGACAGCTGGACAGCAGGCCCCTGAGTCAAGACAAGCAGGCTGTGTGAGCCTCAGTGGACCCCAGAGACCCCAGCGCCAAATTCATACCAGCCACAAGTAGCAGGAAAGAACTCTGGCCATCTCGCTGTGCCCTCAGGAATCTAGCCACCGGCACAACATGAAAATTACAGCAGCACTTCAGGGCCTTCCACTAGGACTGATTTCTGTGTGTGCTAACGCCTGAACACCAGAAAAGTGCAATCTACTACCACTTATTTATTCATCTGATAAACATTCGAAAGAAAGTTCCTTGGAAATGATAAACCCTGAACTGAGGACCAAGAGTTGAATCGGACATGAGCACTGCCCTTACCAAAGTCAGAATGGGCGGGGATAAGGGACAGAGAAGGCCTAGACAGCAAAACGCACCACACTGTTCAGCAGGGAAGGAAACATGAAGCACCCCGGGAAGGCAGAGTGTCAACTCAGCCAGCCAGCGGACACAGGCATAGAGGCCCAAAGGCAAGTTCACAAGTTTCGACTGGCTTGAAGGCAGAATCGATTTTACAGAGACCTGTGCTTCAGACCAGTGGTCCACAACGACACTTTAAAGTTTAGGGCCAGCCCATGGCTAATGGTCAAGACCCCATATGGCTGATTGCAGTCCAAATCTCAGCCCTGGCAGCCTGAGAGCTTGTTGGACATGGATGTGTGCATGCCCAACCCTGCAGGATGGAAAAATGGGGGAGGAAGAACTACAGCACAACCATACCCCTGCATTCTCCCGGTCTCTCTCTCTCTCAGGCAAGTGTGCATATTCTGGGAATTAAAAAAAACTAGAGTGAATGAAGTGCACGGACTTTACGTCATGGCCTGTACACATGTACATACGTATGTGCCACACTGCCAAGATCAAGACAGAGAACGTGCGGCACCCAGAGGCTCCCTTGTCTTCCCCGTCCCCCCGCTGCATGGCTGACAGCCTCTCACGGGAGCCGGCATTCTAGCCTCCCCTGCTCAGGCTACCTGTGCCTCTTCCGGAAGTGTGGACAAATGAAGTCATGCAGCAGGCACTCTCTGGTACCCAACTTCCTTCAAAGCACATGGCAAAGTGGCAGGGCCCTGTGGCTCTGTGCTCTCCTCTGCTGATGGTGCACTGGGATGCACTTACCTATCTGCCGGTGACAGACACTTGGACTGGTTCCAGTCCTTGGCTCTCATGAACAAGGCTGCTACAAACGCGACCTGGTGGATGCAGCACTCAGTCTTATAGGGCAAATGCCCATGTGACTGCCGGGTTAGCAAACAATATACTAAGCAAAAACACTACTTCTTATTCTTTTATTTAAAATGCTTATTGATATAACGTGGACTAAGATACGGCAAACAGGTCTTTGTCATTAAGAATAAAAGACTGATAACAGATCTTTTCTTGATTTAATAGGAAGGGTAAGCTGACGGGGATCATGGAAGTTTCCAGAGTTGAGTCACTCACTACTCATAAGCTACACCAGGGAAACATGATCCAGTCTTGACCCTCCTGAATCTGTAGGTTTATGTTTTTTGCCAAATTGGGGAATTCCTTTGAACACTTTCCTGCCCCACCCTCCTGCTCCTCTGCTGGGACTCTGATGACAGAATGTCAGGCCTTTGATTAGAGTTCCACATGTCTCTGAGGCTGTTCATTTTCCCAGTCCCTTTTCTTTCTGTTGTTCAAACCAAGCAATGTTTATTCTACCCTCAGGTTGACTGATTTCTCTTCCCCTCTGTCCTCTCTGTTCTGACCAAGCCCACTCCCGGCGTTTCTCATTTTTACTGTAGTTTTTTAATCTTAAAATTTTCCTTTGGCTTTTATGTCAACTGCTCTGTTGAGATTTTCTACACTTCCAATTGGCCACGACCGTTCACTAATGCATTTCTATGACATTCCAACATCTGTCACCGAAAGTGCAGCAGCTGACGAGTTTCCAGTTCTCCTGGCTCTTGGTGTAATGCACATTTCTGACTGTGCTCTAACGTGCTGGGTGAGCCTCCTGGGTTAGCAGGCCTCCTCCAACAGCAGGACGGGGATGGGGTCGGAGGTTGGAGCACAACTTCCTACTGCCAGGTTAAGGTGAAGATCAAGGTGCCTATCTCAGACCCTCCTGACACCATTGGGAGTGGGGCGCTCACCCCAACTGGGCATACAGGGGAGTTTAAGCTCCTGTAGGTCCTCCGCTGACACCTTGCTATGCCCCGGGGGTGGGGGATGACAGCTAGCTCCCCACTCTGTCTTCCCTGACACCACATCAGAGGGGTGAGGGGTGCCTCACTACATACATCCAGGTAAAGACTGGAATCTGAGCTCCCCACTCAGCCTTTGTCAATGGGCTGGGGCCTCCCCACCCCCACCCCACAGCATTTAGGTGAAATAGAGCAGTAATAATATCAAAGTTTTCTGTCTTACTAAGTTGTTCCTTTCTTGTTCCCTTGGCAACAAAGAGCAAGCTTTCCTCAGGGGCTTTTTGGTCTGCACTTGTTGGTGTTTCCAGGCTAACATCTTCTCTACTGTCTCAGTCTAGACAAATGCCCCCCAAGTTGCCCCTGTGGCCTTCTCCACCCTTACGTTTTCTGTGAGTTGTTTCATATGTGATTTCAGGGTTTCTAGCTGTACTTAACAGGAGGGATATGGAGAGGTGCAGCCATGCCACCTCGATCCAGAACCAGAAGTCTAACTCCCACCATGTGGCTTTTTGTACCTGTAGACAGGGCGTCACTGTCATGACCCCTGCCTCAGCCCGCTCCCCGCCCCAAGCTGGGGCCAGAGGCACACACCACCACACGTGGCTCTTACACCGCCCAGGCCAGCCTGGAGCTCACAATCCTGCAGCCTCAGCACCCACTGCTGGGGTTACAGGCACACACCACTGTGCCCAGTCTTCGGTTTGGAGGAGGAGCTGAACCTGGGCCACCCGTGTGATCCCAGCCTGCAGCGCACAGGTCAGCAGTGTGCACCACTGCGGCTGGGCCCAACGTATTGCTTTTAAGGTGCCAAAGGATTTCTAGTAGGAGATAAGAAGGAAGGTGATGTCAAGGTTTAGATTTCAGAAGAAGGATCAGGATGCACTTGTGTAAGCAAAAACAGCAGCTGTTGATCTTCTACACACTCGACCAGCACTGTTCATGTTACACGAACGGTCTGACCTAATCTTCCCAGTAAGCCTCTGACGTGGGACTTCCTGTGGCCTCATGTTACTGAGGAGAAAGAGATTCTCAAAGGATCACCCAGCTCCAGACCAGGACCAAGACGTGGACCTCGCCTCCTCGGCTCTCACACCAGAGCTCTGAGCCAGCATGCCACACAGTGACTCTGTGATGAGCCCCTCCTGGGAAAGGCAGGAAGGCGTGACTCTCTTCTGCTTGGGGTCTTCAAGACATGGCACAGGTTGTCACAGCTGAGCTATGGGGCTACCTTCCTTAAGCCTTTTTTAAGTTGGAACTTCATGAATTTGGAATATTGTAGATATTTTAACGTCATAACAAATATTAATCTTACTTTTTTAAAAGAATTATTTTATTTAACTTTATTTAAATTTGACCAGAGGGACAGAGAAAGAGAAAATGAGAAAGCAAGCCACCAGATCCAGAATCCGAACCGCGGTCGGCTATGTGGGAGTCCAGCGCCCTTAACCACCAAGCCATCTGCCGGCCCCCAATCTTACATTTTTAAGGGCAAAGCTTCCTGACTGGTAAAATGATCAGAGCATGTTTTCCAGTTTACTTCTTTATCAACCACTGACTTTTCAAAATTACATTTCTAATTCCTAATTATCCTAATAAAGTTCCAGAAGACCGACACATTTTCAAGTAAAGTACAAATGATGTTTTCTTCAGACTTTCAAAAAGCGCACATGAATTCTATTTCTTCTCTGCCAGATCGAGACTACAGATTTCAAGTCTTGGTTTTCACATCTCTTAACTATACCAGGCAATCCAGAATTGGTTATTTCACATTTGTACTTTTGCATATAAACCTTTCCTATAAGGTTATTTGCCAAAGGGAGAGTTTTATAGGAAAAAGGATACTGCATAAATACCACAGAAAACCATCAAGGATGCCTACTCTGGCCCCAAAACCACTACCTCCTCATGCATGGATTCAAAGAGCCTCAGAAGTCCCAAGGGATCTTGGATCTATCTTGGTATCTGATGAGAACTTTAAAATATGGAATGAGCATATTCCAGGAGTGAACTCCAAGTTCCATAAATAAATATTAAGACACTGAAGGCATCAGAGAATTTACTTTTTGTGCTCTAATCTCCATCTGCATCATCCTCAGTACAGAGACCACAGAGCTCTGACCTGGAATCTCGGTAGCACTATTTTATTCACTTCGTGGAGAATCGTAATTCCACACTTGCTCTTCTCTTTATTGGGTTAGCTCTTGGGACACTCCCTATTGCTTCTCAGTAAAAACCTTAAAAATTGTAGACAAGTGATTATAAGGGCTCCAACCATGTAATGAGGTTCTACTTCATCTTACACATTAATAGCGCTACATTCAGCATAGCAGTAATAACAACAACAATAATGATAGCGAACATCACTGAAGGTGCATTCTGCTATGCCAAGGAATGTTCCAGATGTGCTTTGACAAGCTTTAACTCATTGGTCCTCTCTAAGAAGTGTGTTTCTCTCAGCATAATGGTTAAGGCGCTGGACGTCAACCATGTGGGAGACCAGTCCCAGATCTGGTGGCTTGCTTTCTCACTTTCCCTTTCTCTTTCTCTCCCCAGTCATATTAAAAATAATACTGATGATGAATAAAATTAAATCATTTTTTAAAAGTGTTTTTCTAGAACGCAAGCATCATGAGTGCCATGAAGGTAGGTATTGGTGTCTATTTGTTCAGCGTATTTCCGACACACAGTCAACACATGATATGCAGTCACTGGGTCAATGGCATTAACAGAGGAGGAGGTTACAGGACGTGATCAAGGCCATATAGTGAATGCATGACAAAGCTGGGATACGAACAACTGTTTCTTTGATTACATTAAGTTAAGGGTCAGCAAACTTTTACTGTAAAGAGCTAGAAAATAAATAGTTTAGACTGCAAGACGTGGGGTTTCTGTCAACTATTCAACTGTGCTGCTGTGTAGTGTGAGAACAGCCACAAACAATACTAAAGAATGAATATAGCTGCACCCCAATAAAACTTTATTCACAAAAGCATGTCCATAGGACATGGTCAGCTAACCCCTGCATTTAATCCTCAGAGTAACCAAGCTCTTCCCGCTACGGTTCATGGTCTCTGTGAGTGTGACCTGCAGACCAACAGGACACTGAATTTGCTTTTATGCATTTATGCTCTAAAGCAGAACCTCAATTCTCTTCACATCTTGAAATCAGAACCTGACTTTAGTACGTTACTCGAGCTTAAGTGCACAGCCAGGTGTGGAGGGGTGTGTGCAAGTGCACAGACACAGTTAATCCAAAATCTGTTTTCACAAGAAAATCTGACCTTACATTAAGCACCGTGATCTGGAAACAATGCAAAGACTGCATCTGGAAGACAGGCAGGGCACAGGATTGGCCATTTCTGTTCTCACAAGGAAAACAGCCTAACCAAAACTAAACACTAACCTGGTTAAACGTGAGGGTGAACATAGCTGAATGCATTAATCATCAGACAGGATAAGAAAGGAAAATATGCAAGCCCTCTCCCAACTGTTTACCACTTATATTTTCCTTGGAACAGAAATGCATTTTATATATTATATGAACCTGTAAAAAACACATACCTGGTAAAATATTTGAACATACACTCTGTATCAAGAGCATTAAAACATGAAATATTCCATCATCATAAAAGAATTTTAAGTTCACAAAGGTTTAAATACCCACCCTATTCCAGCTATGGTAACAACTACATAACAAAAACTAAATAGCACTTTATGCTAACTGGATAATCTTGATAATTATAGGCTATTTGGTATATAACAAAATATGACAAACCTCTCCTTAAGGCTGATCCATCTCAGTAAGAAAGACACCACATGGGTTTACCATGGTAAAGTTTGGACAGGAAACCCCAAATCAATTATTTTTAAAATATAAAAGGAGCTTTCTGGCTTATTGAAAATTACTGCTCACATGTATATGATAATCATTCAAGTTCAAAGTGGTCTACTATTCAAATGACGTAAGTATTATTTGGTGCAAAAAGTTCAACTCAACACGTTTACTGAGAAGTGATGTGCAAAATGATAAGGGAATAAAAAGATAAGAAAGACTAGAGATCCCACATGGCAACCATGGTTTGAGTCCTGGACCTGGTGACTTGAGAATCACGCTGGGAGTGTGTGTGCACACTCAGAATCCTAAGAGAAGGTATTGTGGAGTGGCCATTCTCCTGGGGAGTGATTTCTCACGTTCCTTCTTTGTCTCTCTCCAGCTCTCTGTCTCTCTCCAGCGAGCGTATGCGCCGTATGGCATAAAAACTAAAAATAAACAAAAAAGCTAAGAAAGGCACAGTTCTTCCGAAACTTAAAAACTCCTATCTGTGTCAAAATCGCTGGTCCTGACTGTCTTTACTTGTGAAAACACTACCCCTGTTTAACCATCTCTTCGCAGAGTTTACCGCCACTTCTGTGTGACCTGCTGAGGGTGGATATACACCCCTGGGCTCTCAGCACTGGGCTACCCTCCGAGCTGTCCCATGAGGCTGCACGTGAGCCAAGGGGCTACAGAGTGGCCCAGAAGGCAGTGACCACAGCAGCCCGCTTACTCTCCTGGGTCCAGGTTAATATCACTCAAAGGGTTATTAATCTTCTCTCAGGCTGGTTGTGAGGGGCTGAACAGACCAAAGGCTATCCAAGTACCTATCGTTGGTGTTACTGCATTAAATACGTTGACGACCCAGCCCATGACACACAGCACTAAAAGACAACCTTTAAGCATGGAAACTACTCAAATGCTGTGTTTTGCTGAACCTCGTCAGTAACAATCTTCCAAAGTTGTATTTTGATTATATCCAATCACTTTAAGGAGAAAAACCATGTTAATACATGGACTAAAACTGACACAAAGTCATCTAATCCTAACCATATTTACCAACATTAACTATATTTTAATAAAATTGAAATGCTATAGAATAATTATTTCAGAATTATGATTCAACAAGCAAGCAAGTAAGTGTTTGAACAGAATTAAGACAGCTAAATATGGACTAAATATAAATTTGCAGCGAGTGCACACCCTTTCTACAAACACACAAAATGTGCGTGCTTTCCAACTTTAGTCTTAACCTCTTACAAAATCTCCACCGAGCCACTTAGCAGAGGGAGCACACCTGCCATCAGGCCCTCTGCTGGGGCCCGGGACAGGAGCGCAGGGAACCACACACAGCACACAGCTGCACGCTCAGAGCCAGCTCCCTGTGAAGAGGCACCCTGCGGTGTGGCTGCCCCAGCGTCCTTGGAGTGCACACACAGTTCTTCCCCTGCCCACCCGCCACCTTCGTGTGTCCTAGGACTGTAAGAGCTGAGCAGCAGTTTCTCAAAGCCGGCCCGGTCCAGAATTTCCATCTCTGGAAATAACGGGGTTCTGATCTACAGAACTGGTAAGTGTCCCTGGTGATACAATGCTGGAGTCCCAAACTACCAGGGTGGGGGGAATGAGAAAAAAAGCATAATGTGGTGTCCCACCCCGCCTCCACTTCGTGAAAACCACTTTAACTTCATTTTTCCTTTCAGAGACTTGACTTTCAAGACTTGCAGGAATTAGGATCGTTGCGGTGACACTGCTCAGAGGCAGAGAGGTGTCCGGAGGACATCTGGGACCTCACAGCACTGACCTTCCTTTCCTCCAAGGAGTTGTGCTCCTCCTCCTCTGCAGCCTGGCATCCCAGCACAGGGCAGGAGCCCGAGGGTCCTCCTAGAACTGCCTGCTCCCGTGCTGTCTCTCCACGGCCTCGCTCCACAGCTGCAATCTGCTGGAAGGGACGGCCCGGCATTCCAGACAGGCACACACCTGCTCTCTCGTAGACGAAGGGCCGTGATAAACAGTCACACAGTGCTGGTGCCACGGACTCCCTGGGGGATGCCAACAGGAGGCGAGTGACCACGCAGTATATGAGGCAGCACTCGGGCAGGCCACCCCACATAAACCAATAGGAGGCGAGTGACCCCGCACGTATATGAGGCAGCACTTGGGCAGGCCACCCCCGCATAAACCAATAGGAGGCGAGTGACCTCGTATACTGAAGCAGCACTCCGGCAGGCTGCCCCCGCATAAACCAATAGGAGGCGAGTGACTCCGCATGTATACTGAGGCAGCACTCGGGCAGGCGGCCCCCCCACGAAGCAATCTTCAGAGGGCTGCTGGTGAGTGCAAGCACATGGGGAGGTAGTAACGGCGCACACAGTAGGGACCGGAGCACACAGTAGGGACCGGTCCTTTCTGACAAAAGGCTCAAGACACTATGGTTGCTCTTTTTTCTTTCTGGTTTTTGCTGTAGGGTGTATGCGCTCGCCAGAGAGAGGGAAAGTAAGAAATCACTCCCCAGGGGAATGGCCAGGCCGCAATCCCTTCTCCTAAAGTATCTTCTCAGGATTCTGGGCACACGTGCACGCGCGTGTGCCCAGCGTGACTTTGAAGCCACCAGGTCTGAGGCTCAAACCATGACGGGCCATGCAGGAGCCCAGCTGCCTTAACCACCATGGTTTCACATTTCTTTACAATTCAGTTCTACCGTCCATTCTTTACCAAGAAAGAAGCAGACAGGAAACTTCCGTAGTGACTACCACACAATAAAAGAGCTCTACATAAAAAGACACCTGTGTATAGCCTCACCAACTCTCTTATTTTTCAAATGGCCGAGAGTTTTTGTTTTTTTTAATTCTGGTTATGGGGGCCAGCAAGTTGCATGATGGTTAAGGTAGTGGACTCCCACATGGCCGACTGCAGTTCGCGTCCCAGACCTGGTGGCTTGCTTGCTATCGGATCATCCAGAAAGTCATGACATATTTTTGCATAGAAAAACACATAAAAATACATCATGACTTTCCTGACAACCTAATACTTTCCCTCTCTCCCTCTCTCTCTCTCTCTGGTCAAATTAAATAATAATAACAATAACAGACTTAAAAAAAAAAAACCTCTAAAATAAATCTGGTTATGATTAACTGAACTGGTTTCATATCTAATTAATAGGTTGTGGGAACCAGCAGTTAGCGTAATGGCTATGTCGCTGGACTCCCACGTAGTCGACCGCAGTTCGCGTCCCGGACCCAGTGGCTTGAAACTCATGCTGGGCGCGTGTGTGCGCATGCCCAAGATCCCGAGAGGAGAATGGAGGAGAAGGGATTGCAGCGTGACCATCCCCCCTGGGGGGTGATTTCTCACTTTCTGTCTCTGTGTCTCTCTCTGTCTGTCTGGCGAGCGCACGCACCCTATAGTGAAAATCTCTCCCCCCCCCAAAAAAATAGGTTGAAATTCATACTTGAAAAAATTCCCTAAGATGAGATTACACACGTAAGGGTTTCAGTCCTCCGTGCTGTGCGTGGTCTGGGCAAGTCCTTCCTGTGACCTGGCCCCTTCTCTGGGAACAGAGCAGGGGCCTCTCGTGGGTGAGCAGCACATGAAGCACAGGGCCTGACACAGGACTGCCAGGGAGCAGTAGCCATCATTAGTCTAGAAACGCCAAGTCTCACTAGCTCCTCCTCTCGCCATCTGGGACACAGCCTGCTCTACGAAACTGCATCTGGGCATCTTTATTTAGAACGGCATTTATAGAGTGGCAAAATAGAGTGGTAAAGCTTAATTTTCACTCAATCAATATATTTTTTACCTTGAGTTCCATCAGCAACTTTTTTGTACTATTTAAACTTTCTGACATCAGAGATTTTGTTCATATCAGTTTCTCTTACTATTTGCAGAGTAAATTCATTCATGAAATGTTTTCTTAGCCCCTGGGAAACACTGTGCTAGGCTCCTCGGCTCCTGGCCAGGACCCCTAGGCTGGCTCCACGGTGCTGGGGAAGCCTGGGCCCACGGCTCTTCGCCAAGCCCATTGACAATGCTCCCCGGCTCCAGCCACACGCACTCACCATTTACTTCCTTTCTGGACCTCTGCTGGCTTCCTTCTTCCTCTGAAATATCCTCTTCTCTGCCATACAACTAATACCACCTTTCTTTAGCGCCCAGTTTAAGGGCCCCTTTCAGAGCACTCTCCACTTTTTCCACGCTGTGGTCCCTGGAGCCTCCTGTCCCATCACAGGGCAGAATCCCAGCCAGTTCATCTTTGATTGCCCCCATCATCCTGGCACAGGAGAGATTCCTCTGTGTCGATGAATACAACAAGGGAAACCTGTCTACACGGGGCGGGGGGATTGGGGGGGACAGCAGACACCCATCTGCAGATGTTACTGTTGAAGCTGTCTCCCAAATTCCAGGGTGATTCCCCTACCCACCAAAGGCTCTCAGTCTAAGATCAACAACAGGAACAACATTCTGAAATTTTTAACCTTTCTTTAATGGAAATTTCTAAGCTACCACAACATAGAGCAAAGTTGAACCGACAGCCACATCCCAACACCCCAAAACTTAGCAACAGACTATCAATCTTGCTTCAGCTATCTTCTTCAGGCATTCCCCCTCCTCTAGGTGGGCCAGAAATAAATCTCAGATCTGGAAAATAATCTCATCTCATCTCACTGGCTAAACACTTCAGTATTTTTCTTTCTTTTCTTTTTGAGAAGTTTTTGCTATAGAGTACGTGCGCTCACCAGAAAGACAGAGAGAGAGACAGAAACAACCCCCCCGCCCCCGGGGGGATGGCCATGCCGCAATCCCTTTTCCTCCATTTTCTTCTCCGGATCTTGGGCACACACACACACACACCTGGCGTGAGTTTAAGCCACCGGGTCTGGGACTCGAATCGTGGTCGACTATAATGTGCGTGTCTAGTCTCTATTCTCGGTGGCTGAATCAGTGGGCTCTGGTGCTGGGCCTCGTATTCATGACCCAGTTCCACGTCAACCTACTGCCCCAACAGGCTTTAGCAGCCACTGATGATGGCTACCCAAATCCAATGCCTGGTTCTTTCCCTTTATCAGTCTCAGAATAATGAACTGGAACCCAAGTAACCCTCAAGTGATTCAAGAGGCCCAGCAGTGGTGGCTCAGAGGCAGCACAGAGCCGGAGGCCGTGGGGAAGATGAGGCCTGGTGCCAGGGCTGCCATGTACATGCAGTGTGCATCCCGCATGCCTGTGATCCTGACCGGATGGGAAAGGGGGACTGCAGTACGAAGCCCTGCTCAGGGTGTTCTCGTGTGTGTCTTGACTCGTGTGTGTGTGTGTGTCTAAAGAAATAAATAAGTTTTTTTAAGTGATCAGAGAAAATATTTATGTTCTTGGCATCACTGTGAACTTAGGAATTTTTATGTATTCTCTCTGTTTCAACCCACTGCAGTCATTTTCTCTCATCCTAAAACCACCCACCTTTGGCAGGTGGACAGCCTCTCAAGGTTCTCGTGTCCTTGCGACACAGAAGTATTGACCACTTTCTTGCACATCCCCATGTCTAAGGTTCATCTTCCTTATTTCCTGTCCCACCCAGACCAGCCATTCCTCCAAGGAGCCCTGGTCTCACGCCCACTTCCTCCTGTCTCGGTCTGGCAAGTGCACATACCCTCTGGCAATTAAAGAGAGAGAGGGAGCACAATTTGGATGCCACCAGGGCTCACTGATTTTATTTTCCATGAACAAAACTAGGAAATAGGTTCTTTCTTGAGCCAGTTGGTGATGTGGTGGCTAAAGGTGGCCGGATCCCACACGGCCAATTTCATGGTTCAAGTCCTGGACCTGGAGGCTTGAAAAGCAACACTGGGTGAGGTCAGCTGGTGGCATGGTGGATAAAGGCGCTGCACTCCCACATGGTTGACTGTGGCTCGAGTCCCGGACAGGGTGGCTTGCTTTCTCGCTTTCCCTTTCCCTTTCTCTCTCTCTTTTTCTGTCTCTCTCTGTTCAAATTTAACAAATGGAATTAAATAAATAATTATTTTAAAAAGAAAAATACACTGGGCATGTGTGCATGCATGCCCAGAATCCCAAGAGAATGGACGAGAAGAGTGTGATGTGTCTCCTAGGGGGAGATTTCTCACCTTCCCTCCCCTTCTCTGGCAAGCATATGAATCCCATAAAATAAAAAAAAAAAAAGTATTTCTTCTCTTGAGATGATCTGAGATGCCACCTTTACCATACAACAAACTCCCAAAACACTCACTCTATTTCTCGGTTTCTCTATTCTGCTTACTAGCTGGCTCGTCTAAATATGTGGACACCACGCTATTTTAACTGGAAGCTGTATGACGTATTCAGTATCTGACAGGGTCCGCTGTCATTTTTCTTCTTAGTGGATTGTCTAGCTATTACTGTTGCTCATTTATTCATCTAAGTAAACTTAGAATCAACTTATCTAACTCATAAATAAATAAATAAAACCCTGAGTATTACTAAGATCAAGTTTACTGAGTAACATAAAGAAAAATGCCATCTATGGAACTGTTTTCAATCCAAGTGCTTGGTACAACGTACGATTTTCATGTAACGTACTTCCCTTCCTGCGGTGCTTTTATGAGAACCAATATTTCAAACAGCAAGATAAGATCTGCTATGTGTTAGGAAATAATTTATGTATGATGAGTGATCAATACATGGAGGAGTTTTGTAAACAACTGCGCTAAAGACGTGAGTAACCAAGAGGAGAACTCCATATTGCCAAGGTGCACATCACGCGTCCCACCACCTACCCTAGCATGACGCTCCGGAGAGCTTCTTGTAACTGTGGATTAGTTGAGAGGTGTTCGGATGCTCCCCACGACCTGCAGGTGAGCTCAGGCACTGGCTGAGTGATCTCTCTCCCCGCTCTTTCTCTCTCTTCCCCCTTTTTCTCCCCTCCTCTCTCCCCCCTCTCTTAAAAAGAAAAATACACTGGGCATGTGTGCATGCATGCCCAGAATCCCAAGAGAATGGACGAGAAGAGTGTGATGTGTCTCCTAGGGGGAGATTTCTCACCTTCCCTCCCCTTCTCTGGCAAGCATATGAATCCCATAAAATAAAAAAAAAAAAAGTATTTCTTCTCTTGAGATGATCTGAGATGCCACCTTTACCATACAACAAACTCCCAAAACACTCACTCTATTTCTCGGTTTCTCTATTCTGCTTACTAGCTGGCTCGTCTAAATATGTGGACACCACGCTATTTTAACTGGAAGCTGTATGACGTATTCAGTATCTGACAGGGTCCGCTGTCATTTTTCTTCTTAGTGGATTGTCTAGCTATTACTGTTGCTCTTTTATTCATCTAAGTAAACTTAGAATCAACTTATCTAACTCATAAATAAATAAATAAAACCCTGAGTATTACTAAGATCAAGTTTACTGAGTAACATAAAGAAAAATGCCATCTATGGAACTGTTTTCAATCCAAGTGCTTGGTACAACGTACGATTTTCATGTAACGTACTTCCCTTCCTGCGGTGCTTTTATGAGAACCAATATTTCAAACAGCAAGATAAGATCTGCTATGTGTTAGGAAATAATTTATGTATGATGAGTGATCAATACATGGAGGAGTTTTGTAAACAACTGCGCTAAAGACGTGAGTAACCAAGAGGAGAACTCCATATTGCCAAGGTGCACATCACGCGTCCCACCACCTACCCTAGCATGACGCTCCGGAGAGCTTCTTGTAACTGTGGATTAGTTGAGAGGTGTTCGGATGCTCCCCACGACCTGCAGGTGAGCTCAGGCACTGGCTGAGTGATCTCTCTCCCCGCTCTTTCTCTCTCTTCCCCCTTTTTCTCCCCTCCTCTCTCCCCCCTCTCTTCTCTCTCTTTCCTCTCTTTCTCTTTTCCCTCTCTCTCTTCTCTCTCTCCCCCCTTCTCTCCCTTCTCTCTCTCCCCCTTTCTCTCCTCTCTCTCTCTTCCCCTTCTCTCCCCTTTTTCTCTCTTTCCCCCTCCTCTCTCTCTCTCTCTCCTCTCTCTCTTCCCCCTTTCTCTTCTCTCTCTCCCCCCTCTCTCTCCCCCTTTTCTCTCTCTCTCCCCTTCTCTCCTCTGTCTTTCCCCTTTCTCTCCCCCTTTTCTCTCTTTCCCCCTTCTCTCCTCTCTCTCTCCTCTCTCTCCTCTCTCTCTCCTCTCCCTCTCTCTCCTCTCTCTCTCCTCTCTCTCCTCTCTCTCCCCTCTCTTTTCCCTCTCTCTTCTCTCTCTCCCCCTTTCACTCCCCCTTTTCTCTTTCCCCCTTCTCTCCTCTCTCTCTCCCCTCTCTCTCGCTCGCTCTCTCTCTTCCCCCTTTCGCCCCCCTTTTCTCTCTCTTTCCCCCTTTTCTCCTCTCTCTCTCTCTCCCCTCTCTCCTCTCTCGCTCGCTCTCTCTCTCTCCCCCTTTTCTCTCTTTCCCCCTTCTCTCCTCTCTCTCTCCTCCCTCTCTCCTCTCTCTCTCCCCTCTCTCCTCTCTCTCTCGCTCGCTCTCTCTCTCCCCCTTTCTCTTTCCCCCTTTTCTCTCTCTTTCCCCCTTCTCTCCTCTCTCTCTCTCTCTCTCTCTCTCTCACTGTGCACTGATTTCCTACCAGCATGTTTCCTCAAACGTGATTCAGAATTCCTGGGAGGAATTATTATCATTTGCAAAATACAAAGTTTATCATGTGATCCTTTAAGCTATGAAAAAAAGAAAAAGAATAGAGTTACTGGCAACAACGGTTGCGAATTAACTGATCGATGAATGAGCAGCACATACTAAAGGTGTGAGGCAGTTCCATACGAAAACCTGTAGGCCGTGTATAGCAGGCGAGTCCCCGCGGCCAGCACATGCCAGGTGGTGCTGCTGTGTACGCGCTGCCGCCAGGCGCCCACAGCAGGCGTACAGAGCGAGTGCCGCAGGTGCCCAGCAACGGCACAGCTCCCCGATGTCCATGTAGGTTGGGACTCTTGTTTGCTCCCGCCAGAAAGTCCTAACACAGCCCCGAACACATTCTTGGGTGACCGAAAGGCTTGCTTAGGTCCTCCTCACCAAAGCATGCAAGGGTTGATACAAAAAAGAGAAAGCCCTATCTCTAACCCCACCCGCGAAGGGTGACAGGCTCACGTAAACACAGCGGCCACTGGTAGAAGACAGAGGATGATAAGAAGCGAGATAGACGTTGAAGTCTCAGGAGACAGGCCAACAAATCTAGACTGGCCAGATGCAAACGTGGAGCCCTTTGAGAGACCAAACTCAGAGCTGGAAGGCTGCATGGAGGAGGGGAGGGTGGCCGACACTCGGTAATACCACCCTGGCTGAGGGGGCCCTTCCACCCGGTTATAACGAACGCCCACATCTGTACCATGGAGCTGAACAGGAAGGCCGTGTGGAGCGAGAGGAGATGAGCAAAAGTTTGGGCCCATCAGCAACGGCACTGATCCGAGGAAGGTAACTTCCCCAGGGCAAAGGGGGAAGATGACGCGGTGCAGAGCTTTTTGGGTAGAGATAGAAAGCAAGTTTCTGAAGTAAGAGTCACATGGCTTCGGGACCAAGCGGGTGCTGTGAGGAAAGGAGAGACTGGGTGGGCCCATCTCAAGCAAGCACTGCAGGATTAAGGATGGGCAGCGGCCCGCCAGGCAGGCCGAGGAAAACCTGGTTAGCAGCAGGTGAGACTGGAA
>NW_006203500.1:2318301-2355084 GCF_000334495.1 Tupaia belangeri chinensis
AGCCATTCCTGTCCCCAGTCACACTCAGCGGCCGGAGGCAAGCAGCAGGGCGCCTGGACCACACCGGGCAGCCAAGGTGGTCAAGGCCCCGCACCAGTCCCGGGCCCTCGGATGTCTCATGACATGCGCTCGCTCGTCCCGCAGGGGACGCTGGCAGCTGGCTGTACTGGTGCAGCCCCGCGGCAGTGCAGACGGTGGTCCCTGCACTCATGCTAGGACGTGGGAGCAGACAGGAAACCGCCACGAAGATGCACACAGGCAGCGTGACAGAGCAGTAGAGGTTACAGAGGAAAAGAAGGCAGGAGCCAGGACTAGACAGGGAGGGCCATGGGAGCAGGAACCTAGAGGGGGGAGCAGTCTTCGTTTATTCCTTCTCTCCATGACAGTGGGAACAGAGCGAGGGAAGCACCCCGACAGGTTCCCCACACAGCCTTCCGCCCCAAGTCCAGCGAGCCAGAGTGACAGGCATATGTGAGCCCAGCCTGCTGTTGGGGACGCCTCGGGACGCAGACCAGGACCTTCCTGGACAGCTTCAGCCATGCGGAGCACTGTTACCCTGCGCCACTGCAGCTGGTGCTTACCTTTCCGAGGGGGAGGAGACTTATCATTTTAAGGGGTGTGGGGCAGGCAAGGCCTCTGATGAGCTGAGCAAAAACCTTGAAGGGAACAAGGCCACAGCCACCAACTCCAGGGAGCTCAGTGAAGAGAAGGGCAAGTGCCAAGACCCCAGCTGGCAGCGTGCCTGTGCCAGGGTGAATCCAAAGCACAGGCCTCCGTCCTATTGGCCAGACCTTCGTCCTCAGCCTTACCCCTCGGAAGCTCTCACAACCTCCTTCTGCGGCCGGTTACTGCCTTCTCCTCTACACTCCTCAGGCCCATTCTCAGCATCACACTGCCCAGCACTCCCACTCTTCCCGCACCTTCCTGCCCCGACCCCCACCCCAGACACTCTGGTCACGGCGGCCTTCCCCTAGCCAGGGGTTACCAGGGTGCAGAGGAGGGGAGAGATGGACGCAGGTGAGGGCATCTTCTGTGCCGCACACTCCTGTTCTGGAAAGGGGCCTGGCTACAAACTGCTCTGTGCACGCCGATCTGGGGTGGGGCGCTGAGTCTACACTGCAGACAAGGCCCTGTGATGTCTCTCTGCTTAGTGAGAGGGCCACAGGTGGAGAAGTGAGGGACTGCAACGAGGATGAAAACAGAACAGGGAAGCCACACCGTCATTCCCACTTATGATTTAGGACCAACATGGATCCCACATGGCCATCAGATCTTGGCCCTGGCAGCTTAAAAAACATCCTGGGCACATGTGCATGCATGCCCCAAATCCCACCAGGATAGAGAAATGGAGGAGGGATTGTGGAATAACCACACTCTACTGGGGGTGCTTTCTCCCTCTTTCTCTGTCTCTGTCTCTTTTTGGTGAGCACACATGCCCTCTGACAAATTAAAAAAAAATCTGAACACGAGACACAGGAAAAAACAGCTGTCAGTGGCAGGCCCCATAGCAGGGAGGTGAAAATGCACAAGGAGTGAGCCGGGCCACACGGGGCCGTACGTAGCAAAGGAAACGGTGAAGAGTCAGGAGCTGGCTAGAGGAGCAGACCAGAGGCGGGTAAGAGGCTCGGCAGCAAGGAAAAGCCTTGACCAGGCCAGGAGCTAAGCCCAGGGCTCATCCAGGAAGGTCTCGGCATGGTCCTGGGCACGCAGGTAGGCACACTCGAGTCAGTGGACAGCAAGCCAGGAACACCAGAGCCAGAAGCCTCCTGCAGCTTACCCGCGCTCCTGCCAGCTCAGGGCACAGGTAGCACAGCCTTCCCCACCGCGGTGGTCATTTGGGACTGATGCCCCCGCTGCCAGGCCTCGGGCAGGCAGAGGAAACACAGTGACAACACTCCCCCAGGAAGAAACTGAGGCAAGTAATAGGGACAGGCACAAGGGAAGAGCGAGGAGCGGCTTCCAAATGCTACGACGAAAGCCAGCCCCGGGCAGGCTTTTACCTGTAACGTCAAGCTTTTCACTTTTTCCGTAATTGTTATGAATAAAACATTGTATGCTATGATCAACTGTTGTTCAGTCACTAAGGCCACAAAATTAGATAAACACATTTGTCTAAATAAAGAAGTTTTAAAAATCAGGAAAACTTGGGAGTTAGGAGACTCCTGGGGCTCACCTGGCCCATTCACCTGCTCGAGGCGGGGCCACGCCTACGACATCCCAGACAGATGCCGGTTTTAAAAAGCCAGATTATACCTTAATCCATTTAAGTACGAACAGTTTCAACCTACTGTACTTGAATCAGCTTCTCCTGTTTTAGTCAACATTTAAAAATTATCTATCATGACGGCCTAATTATTTTTCAACTTTAATTAAAGGCCATTTAGACAAGCAACCAACTTTTGCTATTCCCTGGGGTATAGATTAAAACAGATTTTTATGTAATTACTAATAATGACTAGGCAAAAACAGGGGAGAGTTGTATGGTTAAAAATAATAATAATAACACATAAAGAGCAAAGGCTTACATGAAAAGGTTCTAGTCATTGGATTCAGAAGCTTCCAAAAAGGAAAAGAAAATTATTTCCCAGCACAAACTCATTATGCTTATTTCACACTTAATTTTTACCTTTTAAAGGGCTTTAACTGCTATACAATTGGGTCGTTGAAAAGTTGCGATGCATTTTTGTATAGAAAAACAAAGAAAATACACCATGACTTTTCCAACAACCCAGTATCTTATAATTTAATCAGCTATCACTTCTGTACCTAGTCTTCCAGTAAAGGGATAGAGGGAAATTAAAAATAAGCAAATGCAATATTATGTAAGACGTTAGCCAAGTTTAACTGTAAAAATAAATACATTAGTGAGCATTCTTCTGACACCTGGAAGAGCACACAGAGCTCTCCCCTCGGGTCAGGCACCATGCTGGGACCAAGGAGAAAGTGAGGAGCACAGAGCCATGAGGCAGGGAGTGGACAGGCCAGGTCTCGGCATTTCAGGTGGGATGCAGGCTCTGCTCTGATCATGAACACCAGGATGTTAAAATACTGAGGCAGAATGAAAGCCAACCTCTTTCCCAAGAGGATAACACTAATGAAATATAAAAGGCCTGCCAAAGAAAACTTCCTCCTACACTGTACTTTCTCAAGTTCTTGTCTCTCAAGTGTCTTTTTTTAAGAGAGAGAGATTTTGCTATAGGGCACGTGTGCTCGCTGGAGAGACAGAGAGTGAGAAATCACCGGTGATTTCACAATCTCTTCTCCATTCTCCTCCAGGGATTCTGGGCACACATGCACATGCACCCGACATGAGTTTCAAGATGCCGGGTAAGGGACTAGAACTGCAGTCAACCACGTGGGAGTCCAGTGATGTAACCATTATGCCATCTGCTGGTCCCCATCAAATCTGTCCTTTTATTTTTAGTCTTATGACCATACCCTCACCAAGCCTTCATCTGATGCCACTCTCAACATCTGTAGCTAACTCTGACTGGCTCTTCTTCCCAGGTCGCTCCTCTTCAAACTACAAGTCATGATGCATTTTTACAGAGAAAACATGAATTTTCCAACAACCAATTTTATCCATTAGGATGGATTCATTGACGCTGCGGCAACAGACAAGCAATAATAATCTGAGTGACTTAAAATAGCAAAGTTTATTTCTTGTTCACACCATTAATACCTGTGTGGTCTAGGACAGTCACTCACCCTCACTGGCCCTCAACCTGCTCATCTGCAAAATGGGGGCAAGGGGAGATCAGCATCAAACGAGGGGAGCGCTCGGAACCCTGCCTCACACGCAGCAGCACTCGGTAAGCGCTGACTGCTCTCACCGCAGTGTTGTCATCACTCCCCACAGCGAGTCCCGAACACAGTGAAGCCTGAGTGCTAGTCCAGAGCTCCACCTCCGCCACAGCGTCTCGCCGCCTGTCTCCCACAGTAGCTGAGGAGCCGCTTAAGAAGGATTGCATCTGACTCCATTTTGAACCACAGAGCTGACCAGAGAGTCCCATGGCACGTAGCACGCCTCAGCCAGTGCTTGCTAGCTAAAGGGGTAACGCGAACCATCACCCCTGCTGCCTGAAGCCCCGCGTGTGCTGGACGGAGGGAGCACTGACCGTGAACACACGTGCTCATGGCCTGCAGGGGCCACAGGAGGAAGGGTGGGGTGGCACCTGGATGAGGGGAAGACCTATGGCCTTAAAGCCTCCCAGCCAAGCCACGGCAAGAGCTGTGAACACAGAATAAGGGCTACTTCACAAAGAAGTCCCAGAGGAATGTGGGCGTTCCACACTCTGGGATTAGCACAGATCTATCTCCACATGGGAAAAGAATGCAATTCAAGAGCTCCTCATTCCTCATTCCTTACTCAGGGCCGTAATTCCCTGCAGCATGCCAGTCTGGCCCAGAAAAGCCAACCTAGCCTGGTGAAACTTCCCGAGGAAATGGCAATGTTCTCTGCAGCCTGAATAGGGTGACAGTGACATAGGTGCATTCAACTGCCAAAACTACCAAACAATTCATTAAAGATCTGTACATTTTCCTGTGCGAAAATGACAGCAAGAGAGAAACAAACCATGGACACCACCACTGCCAGGTCCCCCTTGGCTTCCTTCGGTCCCGGGCCCAGAGGTGAGGTGAGATCCTCTCCCCTCAAAACTAGAGCCTATGAAGGGAAGGGGGAGGGAGGAAGGACCTAGGTGAACCTGGACTCTGCTGACAACACTACGGAACACTCAGTATGCTGGCCCTGCCATGGTGGCACGGGCAGAGAGGCACTACAGTGCTGGAGCCATGTGAGACTGAGGTTCGGATCCTGGGTCAACCTGAAGCACGCCCCGTCTGTGTGTACACGGTGACCCTGGCCAGCCACAGGGACTGTAGCATGACAAGACTCAGTATCGGTTTCTTTCTCTCCCCCACCACTCCTGACAAATGAAATAGAGATGGCAGTACCACTTACACTGCAGGCTTATGTAGCACCGACACTCTGGGAAGCCTTTCCTCAGGCTTTGTGGCCACAAGAGTGGGGGTTCTCTGCCGAGTCAGACGGCTCTAGGACCTTTCACTTTTTTTGTAATGTTTTTGCCATAAGGCGTGTGCGTTGACCGGACAGAGCCAAAGACAGCGAGAGAGAGTGAGAAGCCCCCCCTTGGGGGTGGCCACACATCAACCCCTTCTTTTCCATTCTCCTCCTGGGATTGGGCATGTGCACACACGTGCCCAGCATGATCTTAAAGACACCAGGTTAGGGCTTGAACTGTGGTTGGGCATGTGGGAGTCCAGAGCCTTAACCACTACACCTCCTGCTGGGCCCTCATCTTCTCCTTCTTCACATTTTCTTTTAGGCTCTGAGTTACCTAAAGGCAAGGACCTCTTCTTTCAGTCCCTTCTCCCCAGCACTGGTATAATGCCTGCCATAGTTTACTCCTAATGAATGTGGTTTCTCTGGCAATACGTTTTTAAATTTACCTTACAGGGGAACCAGCAGTTAGCGTAATGGCTATGTCGCTGGACTCCCATGTAGTTGACCATGGTTCGCGTACTGGACCGGGTGGCTTAGAACTCACACCAGATGTGTGTGCGTGAGTGCCCAAGATCCCGAAAGGAGAATGGAGGAGAAGGGATTGTGGTGTGACCATCCCCCCTGGGGGATGATTTCTCGCTTTCTGTCTCTCTGTCTCTGTCTGTCTGTCTGGAGAGCACACGTGCCCTATAGCAAAAATCTCTCCAAAAAAAAAAAAAATAAATAAAATAAAATAAACTTACCTTACAGTATATGAGAAATACTGCCTCTAAATAGGAATGGCCTAAGTAACGATGATGTCTACATTACATTAAATCTTGGTAGCTCTGCGATAACTTAAGTGTCTTCTTTTTTGGACATGCACAAACCCTACTGTCGTGATTTATAAGTCTTAAAAGCCATGTACTTACGGGACAGGGTAGACAGTGAGCCTGGAATGCATAACGGAGCACTAGAATTCTTGCTGTGAAGATTACAGATGCCTCAGGCTTTTAAAGAACGAGATGTCACAAGAGGCTGTACATCAGGAGCTTCCCCGGAAGATAAAAACATTACACACTGTTCTATCAATTCAACGTTAAACCACAGACCGTGCACCCCGAGTGTGCAGATGCATGCATGCACGTGTGAACACTGGAGCCAGTGTGTATAACAAATACCTGGCAACCTAAAAACCATACCTAAAGGTAACTGTCGGAGCAAGAAACACTGCATTAACCAAGAACTTCCCAGGTTGTGGGTTAGCACAGTCACCTCAAAAGCCACCTCCAGGTGAGGTGTGATGTTTCTTAGGGCAGTTCTCCGAAGATGGATCATTTTAATCTAACGTCTTGAACCAAAGCCACTATCTTTTGTTCCAAGCATAACATCACAGTGGGTAATCTCCCAGATGTTGCACTGGGTGTCTGCGTCTGTAGGGACGGGAGTGACTCACAGGCCCCCACAGTAAGGACAAGTGCTGGGTGCCTGTGCGTCCCAGTGGGCTCACACCACTGTCATCACACCTTGCCAGAGAGACACTGTGAACCATTTCTCTGGTGAGGCAGGGGAGGAGGGAGGACAGTTCTGAGTGAAATGTCACGTGGAAGCCCTGGGAGCCCTGGGTTACAGGAGTTGACGCAGGCAGGTGTCCCCCCACCAAAGCCAAGGCTTCCAGGTGCCACTGTCCCATCATAACGAACATCTAGTAGGCCTCTGCTGTGAACGTTCCACAGCGTCACCCTCAGATGAGTGCGGCTCAGCACAGAGGCTGTGGTTTTCCCCTCCTCCAGGGCAGTCCATGAAATGAAGCAGTAGTGCACATGGTGAGCACAGCTGTTTGTAGGAACTGTATTAGAGCTCATTTTTCTAACAAGTCCAAGCTGAATCGTACATGAAACGGGCCAGCCTCTGGTGTGGTGGTGAAGGCGGCTGGACCTCCACATGGCTGACTGTGTGGCTTGCGTCCCAGACCCCATGGCTTGAGCAACACACTGGGCGCACATGTGCCCAAAATCCTGAAAGGAGCGAGAAGTGAAGAAGGGGGTGCGCCATGACCATTCCCCATGGGAAGTGTTCTCTCACTCCCCCACCCATGTGTCTCTGGCAAGCGCATATGCCTTTTGTAACAAATTTAAAAATTAAAATGAAAAAAACACTACTAACAGAGAAAACTCTTAAGAGAATAAGCACCAATTAATTTTCAAGAATTCTCACCAAAAATTTGATTTAATAACTAAAATTTCAAAACAATTGGACTTATGAGGTCAAATGTTTTTCATACACACAGGAGCTGAGGAATGTCTGTGCGCAGACGGCACACAGTCCCATGTGTGGCCATTTTACCCTGTCTGTGCTTCCTGACACTGTTCTAATGTGCTTCCTTCTAAAATGGCTAGGAATGACTAAAAAGAAAGTCATCTTAAAGAGAATACCGAAAGGATGGATTCCTTTCTCCTTGCGAAGTGCTGAACAAAACATCCTCTCCTCTGTCTGGAACCCCTCCTCCAGAGGAAAGTGGGAAGTGGCAGACCCTCAACTCCAACCAGGGCTCACCTGGCCCTGCAGGAGCACAGGGCACGGAGGGCGGAGGGCAGAACTGCTCAGCAAGCTGCGAAAACCCACTGGAAATGACCCTCTCCTCACTGACACTCAGACACTTTTCCTTTGCTTTGTTTTGTTTGGGTTGGGGGAGACAAGAGGGGGTAGGTGCAAGTTGCCAGGGTTGAAATTCCACCAGGCAGAGGACACGCCTCTCCCCTCTCTGGTCCCTGAGGCCCGCCAGTCGGATTTTTCCTGTCAACACCCCCACCACCCACTCCCCTGCTCACACCCTCAGCCCGCAGGCTGCCCGGCCGTGGGAGCTGCAGGTGCAGACCAAAGTCATTCCTTGCCACAGAAGGGAGGACACAACCTGCTCCAGCAAAGGGCTGAAACTGTCTCTCTCATCTCAGCTTTGTTCCACATGCTGGGTCTCGATTTCCATGCACTGACCATTGAAAGATGAAAACTCAGCTCCAAGCCCCCTCTTGCCTCCAACTCTGCGCGGAAATGACTTAGTTTAAAAATTTCCTCTTGGATTTTTCCAGTGGGTAAATTCCGCATTGTCACCAGAACATATCAAGTAAATAGCAATGAATCATTCCCAGAAATTAGTCTCACGTTAAACCAATTATTCTAATGTCCAAGAGTAACATGAGCTAAGTGCAGCTTGTGGGAGATTTGTAACCCAAGACGCACAACAATACAAATAATGCACAAGGCCAAGCTGGAAGACGACCACGCCTGCGCGCACGCTCTTCTTTACAAACGGCCGACTGACAGGACCCCTCTGCAGGCAGGAGGGCAAGGTTTCCGGCAGTTGTCAGCACAGGGGCCTGAAGTGGGACCTAAGCACCTCCTCAGAAAATTTCCAACAAAAACTAAAAATACCCCTCAGGAAGTTCAATATAATTATTTAGCAATTTTCTTTAGTGCAACAGTTCATTTTCCTTAAATGATTAGAGAATACATATTTTCTCTGCCCATGTGAATATATATTAATACACAGAATTTTCTTTAACGAAGATATTTTTGTGGAAATGTCAGTCTTTCAAGGCTGTACTTGGAATATTAACTATGTAAAAATAATCTGGATAAGCAAAGAGAACCCTATTTTAAACCTAACTTACAAAATCGCCTTCCCTCCCTTACCCAAAAGACTGAGACTACACGTTCTGCGGGCATTCACAAGGACAGGCGGACCTGCAGCCCAAACCCCCAGGCTAGCAGGAGGCGGGCGGGCTCGCTCTCTCCCTGGCCACAGTGGACAAGACTCACAGGGCTTGGCCAGATGCGGGCGACGGAGGGGACAGCTGAACAGAGGGAAGCAGCTGGGAGCACGGGGCTGGGGCCCGGCCGTGTGGCCCCACCACTGAGAGCCGAGTTAGGCCTGAGACACTCCCGTTTACAAGCGTGTAGAGCTGGGAAGGAACTGATGCGAGGAGAAAGGCACCGAGGGACTCAGAGCTCGCATGCGTGCCACAGCCTTGCCAGCCTCTATTACCGCAGGTGCTGCTACTGACATTTGTTTTGGAAGAAATTTACTTTGGTAGGATCTTGAATAAGGTCTGAATATTTATTTTTCTCAATAATACCTTTCCCCCCCAAAAGACATGTAGGGACTGTCAAATGTAGACAAGGCAGTGCTCTTCAAAGCAGGGAGGGCCGGGGAGCCCGGAGGCAGAAGGTGCGAGGTCGGGAGCCTGCACGTCTTCCTGCTTCTCCACTCCTTGTGCTCTTCTGACCATGACATCGGTCCGCTCTCAGGAAAAGGCACAAGAAGCCCTCAAGTGCAGCTTGGAGGGTGGGGGACCAAGAAGCCATGTGTGGTTTTCCTTTCTTGGGCATTGGCACTTGACACCCCTGAACACCAGGATGCTGGCTTGGGGGTGGGCAGTGAGGCTGGCAGCTCCTCAGCAGACGGGCCTGGCACGGGCCTCAGCCTTCTCGTACTCGTGGCGGCCCTGCATGGACACTGCCCGCCCAGGGCCTGTTGCACAGCGCACTGAGGCCTCCTCACAGGACCTTGGAGCGAGCTCCAGCCCACCAATGCTAACTCCCAGGCAGAGCGGGCACCCTCCAGCCTTTCCTAACACTGAACATGGGCAGAGTGGCAGCAGAGCATGGGTTCTGGGGTGCGACGGGATAAAGGGAAACAGCCCCCCAGTGCAGTGCGCACCGAGGTTCTCACGACAGGCAGCTGCGGCGCAGTCTCGTCAATAAGAGTAACTTCACTAACACACTATGAGACGAGTCAGATTATCTTTACAGACGGAGGCCGTGAGACTCAAAAGCTAAGCATTGTGTGAAGGGTTGTCTAGTAAGTGAAACACACACACACAACAGAAATAAAGAAATAAGGATCCTGAAATTTAAACTGTTCTCCCCAAAACAGAACATCTCCACACATGATGCTGAAGCAAGACTGAGGATGCTAAGAGCAGGCGTGGGGAGGGTCACGCAGGGAGCCCTGAACCACTGCTCGGGCGGCCTCAGCAGCGGGCTCACTGGCAGGACTCACCTAGGGTTAAACCTCTCGTGCTCAGGGAACCAGGTCTCTCCTTGCACTGGGTGCCATGTTCTTCGTCCTGAGCGGCTAGATATGCAAAGCTGGAGAAGCAGACAAGAGCAGAGGGACACGGGTCCCACCAGGACGTGGCACCCAGAGGCTGGGCTGTCAGCACTGTCTAAGGAGCACAGTGATGTGAGCGGCCTTCAGCCGCAATCGCAGGAAGAGAGCCAGCGTGGACCGGGCTCCATCACACACTGCCACTTCGCAAAGCCTGCCCACTAGTTTAATGAGGTGCTGGCTTGCCCAGACATCTGCGAGGGAAACAGGGAAGACCATTTCCATAATCAGGAGCTGGCTCCAAATCTACACTGTGGCCTAGAACCCCAAGACAAGACAGAATAATAATACAAAGACTGGAGATAGAGGGGAGGGCCCTCTGAGACCCAGGCAGAAGCAAAAGCAAATCACCCTAAGAGAACAAGTCCACAAACCAGGGCCCACAGCACTTCCACAGAAAGAGCTCTCCCCAGAAGGTAAGACAGAGAGAGAAGGGGGAGTACGAGGGAAGAGCAGAGGGGAAGAGCAGGGAGAGAGAGAAAAACGGTGAAAGAAATTATACTCCAAGGACGAGAAATCAAACCAATCTCCAAGAGAAATTAAATGTCTTAAATGACCAAAGACGAATGCAGAACGAAAGAGTAAGTCAATGTAGAAAAGAACTCCAAAGGTTTTCACAAGAGGCAGCTACAGGGAGGGACCCATCCAGGCTGGGACTGCCCTGAGCCGTGCCTGTGTGTGAGCCCGGAGCCAGGCCTGGCAGTCCTGCCCTGCCCACGCCTGCATCCCAAGGAGGCCGCACACACCGGCTCACAGGTGCTCCTCTGCCTACAGGGCCGGCCCACTCCTCCAACTGCCCAGCTCTTTCTCATTCACCCTTCAGGCCTGGACCCAGGGGCCCTCCCTGAAGCTCTAAGGGAGACATTTACGTGAAGCACTGAGCGCTTTCCTGCTAGCTCTCGGGCTTTTCACATGCCACTTATTCTATACTGAAATGATACATTTTTACAACTGCCTCTCCCTTTACGGAGAGCACTAAGCCAAATCCATCTCTGCACTCCCGCGCCTACAACACTGCTGGTACACAGCATATGGCAACTGCGTACTTGTTGAACTAAATTAGAAGCTCTCACTGCCATGCCAATATAGCATGTTTGTTCCTATCTGGAGTAAAAAATATCCCTGACTACTCTAACTGCAACATAGTAGTAGATATAAATTCCAACTAACACCCACGAATTGAGACCAAATAACACTCTTGTTCCATCAGTATATGATGAATACGAAATTAAACTCTATCAAAGTAAGATAAGCCACGCATAGGCTTTTAAAAGGTGCATGTATGGGGGAGAAGGACAACTTCAAGGGCTCGTGAAAGTCTTTTATAGGAACATAACTTTGATCCTCTTAATTTCCACTTGCTGCCAGGAAAAAAGAAAAAACGAAATATGCTTAAGATCAAAACTGTTTTAGACATGTAATAGACAGTTCCATCTTATTTATTTATTTTTAATAAAAGGAGAGCTACTCTCTTAATACGTGAAATAAGAGCACTTTTCTCCTTTAGGTAAAGAAACGAAGCCTGGGGACATATAAAGAAATTTCACAATGTCAAACACACTGTTTCATTAAATGGAGGTAGACGATAGAAATCGTCAACACCTATCCGCTCAGTAAAAGCACAAGGACCCAAATCAGAACACCTGATAACAGGCGACGAATTCAACTTCCCATCTCTCTGAGAAAACAAAAGAACGTTCACCATGTTGGAAGGATAACCTTCCTATTTTCTTCTGTCTGTTTCGCGGACCCCCTCCCACCTCCATCCCAGTTATTAGTAATTTCAGGTAGCAAAATTCTCCAGGTCCTATGCTAACATCTTACTCAAAAATCTTTCCATTGAAATGTAATTATTCACGCCTCTAGATCTTGTCGATCTTGGCCAAGAAAGAGTGACGGTGATGGTCAGACTAGGAAAGGCAAACAAGGAAAGACTACCTCCATACCAAACGGAGCACACCCTCCTGCCGCAGGGGAGAACGGGAACTCCAGGTGCGTGTGCCTTTCCACTGCCGAGAGCACCGACCGCCATCACGAGAGTAACTCACGGCCAGCTCACAGATCACCGATGTGAGGGGACAGAGAGCCCGGCCCTTAACCCTCTCAGAGGTAGCTAGCATCATCACTGTAGTATTCTTCCTTCACGTTGTCAGGCATATACGTATTTGTGTACCTTACATATACATACAACAGATATAAAATACGTAAAAAGAGAGGCTTATTTGCTCTGGGCTGTTTCCTGCTTGGAAATTCCCACTTACCATCGTATCAAAAGCATTGTAGCAATACAGTAAACATTACCGGAAATCATAACTATTGCTGGAAACATACCATATTACCATAACTTATCAAAACGGGAAAATAGACTGTTCCTAATAACAACAGCAACAGTGTGGAAATGCGCATAATTACAAATACAGCTGGCAGATAGACCTGTCACATATCTTACGCTCATCACCTCACTTACTGCTCACAACCCTTGGCCATAAATGCCAACATTACTCCGTTTCTGGCCGAGTAAACTGAGTCGCAGAAAGGCTAACTAACCCACCCCAGGCACAGGCAGAGCTCATTTACGTGTGGTCAAGTGTGCAACACCCTTCGCTGTTCCCGATCCATGAATACCCTGGCTGACCCTGAACTCAATCGAGTACCACTGTGGGTGCTCACGGCCCGCCATCGACGGTGCCCTGCGCCCCGAGCTGACTTCGCTGTTCGCTACTGCTGTCATGGCAGGTAACCCGCTCACGGCTCACCCTTGAAATAAGCTTCCCTCTGCTCTCTGGGTTGTCGGGACAGCCCTATCATACAGTCACACTCTAAGCTCCTCCGGAGTGTGTGTCCAGAATGAATGTTCTCCTCCACTAACCCACACTTCCGCACACTGTGTTGGTGACTTTCAGCTTTACAGTGTATTTTAATAAGGTTACGCCAATTCCCCAGTCGTCTTCCTTTTGTTATCAAAATAGGGTTTTTTTTTTCAGTGCAACTGTAATTGGCCTAGTAATAAAATGAGTTTAAAAACAACGAACAGCTCTACATTATTCCACCTACCTACCCATGACAAGGTACACCTCACCTCTGAGGTACACGGCTGAGACAACGTAGTTGTTTTCCCCACCCCTAAGTCTTAGCTGTTTCTTGATATGTGTACTATTAGATAACTTCTTACTATTAAATGTAAATTCATTTTAAAACCACTTGTTGCTTAGAAACTGCTCATATGACAACAGTAAAGAAAATGGTGTAGCAGCTAAGAAAGCTGGATTTGGGGACAACAGGTGGCATGGAGGTTAAGGAGGGTGGATCCCACAGGGCTGGTCCTGGTTTGAATTCTGGACTTGGTGGCTAGACAATCAAAGCTAGGAGCATGTGCATGTGTGTGCTCAGAATCCCAAGAGGAAAATGAAAGAGAAGGGACTGCTGTGTGGCCATCCTCAGGGTGGGGGGGAACTTCTCACTTTCTCTGTCTCTGTCTCTCTGTTCAGTGAGTACACATGCCCTATGGCAAAAATCTAAAATAAGAAAGCAAGCTGGACTCTAGGCCTTTACGAAGCACTGGGCAGCCAGTTACTCTCCCTACCTATGGGGTAAATTATACTTCTCAAAAATAACCATCTCCCAAAACATGGTTGTCTACACAGAACTCCAAGAAATCAGACTCACTGAAACACTTCAGACCAGAATGAAAACTGCAGCAAGAACCGAGGCCTGTGACCCCTGCCGAGCCCAGTGCCAAGCACTGCTCCACCACATGGACCCTGTCACAGGGCATCACACGAATCTGGCCACAGATTCAAAGGACAGTCTCTTTCTGGTAAATGCGGAGGCAGTGGTGGGGAAAACATGGGCTCTGGAGCCGGATTCTGCCTGCTGTCCCTCCAGCTCACCCACTCTCAGTTGATGCATCACTGAAACAGAGCTCCTCACCCCCTGCACACTAGTGCCACGATGCGAGGCACCAGAGGTCAGGACAGGGTGAAGCAGACATGGCAAGTCGGCTCCGGGGCGCTGACAGCGCTGTGAGGACGGGAGCGGTATTGGGGATTCCACGAGGAGGCACAGCACAGCCAAGCTCCCAGAGCCTAGTTAGTAAGCAAGGGTAACGGTAACACACAGCAGTGAACTGTTACGTGGCTGTAAAAAGTTGATGGAAAATGTGAATTATAAAAACGATGCATGGATTTCAAAATACTGTGCACCAAAATGAACTCATATTTTAAGTTCATTTTTTAATGAACTTTCTGAAGTCCCCTCATGCCTATATAATTCATATAATTCTTCCTTTGAAATAATGTTACACCTTTCCAGCAAAGAACAACTATGAGACATAGAAAAGGGGTTTTGGAATCAAATAATAAAACATCCTTCATGTCTTTAAAAAAATGTTCAGAGGGCCAGCCTGTGGCCCGGTGGTTAAGGCAGCTGGATCCCACATGGCCAATAGCACCATTCAAGTCCCAGACCCAGGACTGAATGTACTGAAAAATATCTCAGGGGTGTGCATGTCCAAAACCCCGACAGGAGAGAGAGAAGCAGAGGTGATGGGACTGTGGCACGAACATGCAGGGTCCTTTCCTGCCTTCCTTGTCTGTCTCTCCCCAGCAAGCACATGTGCCCTCTGGCAAAAAAAAAAAAAAAAAAGACAGACAGAAAGTTTACATCTGCAACAAACCAGACCATGATTGGTGTCCTCTAGGTAGGAATTTTAATTTCATTTACTGTAACAGGAACTGTACGTTCAGGAAACTAATGGTGACAGCTTGATTTATGAATTTTGACATATTTCTTGAACTGGGATTACATTACAAAGAAGAAGAATTCTAAGCAAGCCAGATCTTGCCTATACATTCAATCTTCAAATCAATAAGCTGGGATTCTGTGCCACTTGCTCCTGACAGAGGAAAAATACACAGTCCAACCACTGAGACAAGACATATACCTATAATTTAGAAGTTCCTTACACACTCCCAAGACCAAGCTAGTAGCAGATTTTGGAATTCACACAGAATATACCATGGCCCTTTACTAGATAATAACAAAGAGAAATTCAACTCAGAAAGCACTATGGAGAAACTAACAAGAAAAAAATGTACTCTCATCCTAAAGAAAGTTCTCATATTTGCTTTCATTTTACTTCCTCTAGAAAGTCCTTATCAGAAGACTAATCTGGAGGCCAACAGCTCATGTGGTGGTTAAGGATGCTGGACTCCCACATGGTCGATTATAGTTCGAGTCCCAGACCTGGCAGCTTTCTCTAGCTCTCTCTCTCTCTCTCTCTGGTCAAATCAAAATAAATAAAGTAAATAAAATAACTCTTAAAAAAGAAAGAAGACTAATCTATACGTAGAATATATGCATGTAGAACTCAGTAGAGGTGAAGTGTAAACAGAAACCACAGCACCAGAATCAACAGCCAATACTGTTCTTATGGACGGCAGGGGGACTACAAAGTAGGGGTAGCAGGTAGGTAGAGCATACAGGAGTGTAGACTAGAAAGGGCTTCTGCAATAACCTGGGGAAGTCTGGCAGGTCTTGCAGAGACTCTGAGTTCTACAGTCCAAGTTCAAGTCACGCAGGTGAAGAATGGAGGTGCACTGGTGCAGGCCCAGAATAAGAAGCCAGCCCCGCAAGAGGACAGAGCGCCGAGGGCCGTGCATCTCTGCACTCAGAGAGAGACACGGACGGCATGCGTGCATTTACTCCTCGGCACAGCAATCACTATCATCCAGGCAGGATGGGACCCATTGCTCGAGCAGTGGCACACCGTGTGGAAGGCTGTGGCTTTGGTTCCCGCTGTCCTGTATGTACCAGAGATGCATGCCCATGATCTGGGCAGGCTGGGAAGCTGGAGGAGGACCGCAGTGTGGGAAACCTGCTGAGCGCTCGCTTCTCTCTCTCGCTCGCTCTCTGTCTCTCTGTTGATCACTATCATGAGAGAAATAAATCGACTTTACAAAAAGCTGTAGTTTTAAGAAAAGGACCCGGGTACCTGCCAAGGGAGCCAGTGCTGCCATACAGACCGGGACACCAACCTAAATACAAGCTGAAAGGGTCAAAGATTGTTCACGGTGTCGTGATTTGATAGGCAAATGGGCTGTGTGACGAACTTCACATAGGAAGAAATGATGACGAGGAAGCTACAGTTGGCACTCTTGGCTCTCGGGTCTAGGTGTGAAAAGCCGAAAGGTATGAGTAGCCAGACAAAACAAAACCAAGTAAGTTGTGGGCTCCCTGACCAGGAGGACTATGTCTTACTTGCTTTCTATCCCAGAACCTCACACTGTGCTCACATCAAGTACATATTCAAGGACAATTTTAAACACTAATTCCCAAGAAAGATTTACTGACAGTCTAACGTGCGCCGGGCACAACCGAGACACGGGGATAAGACAGCGTGTAGGACAGGCTCAGTGGGAAAACGGCAGTGTCCGTATGTCCATAAACGAAGCCACCTTCCGAAGGGTGTTACGCAGTGGAGGGCCTAGTCGGGGGTGCTATCTACACGGCGAGTCCCCCATGAAGTACTGGCTGCGACTCAGGGTGAGGTGCTGTTCACAAGGAACGCTCTGCACGTGTGTATACCGGGCAGGTGAGCGCATCGGGCTCAGGTGTCACTGCTGGGGACCTGCTGTAGCAGGGAGGCGGACAGGGAAAAAGACAAGTTGAACAGGGTCTCCACAAAGTCCCTGGCAAAAACGGCTCAATCCATACAATTTCTCTGCAAGGAGAAGAGGGCAGATAAACTACACCACCTGCCTACCTGTTTTGAAAAATATATTCCACTTCATAAAAATTTTTAAAGTGTTTTGTTCTACTTTTAGCAAGGTTTCACTTAAAGAAATTACGACAATAGTAAATTGGGAAGAAAAAAGTAAACCACACATTCCTGATCCTAAAGAAGCCAAAGAATCTTTCTTCATGTCTACAGCATTAATACTCATTTGGTTTCAATAGAAACCAAAACATGACTCTCCATGTAGTGCACAAAGGTTTAAAAGTAAACTAATCACCACAGCCATACCAAGGAAACACTACGCAGGTTGAGCACAAAACCAGCTAAGAATGTAAGAGCAGTGCTCAGAAGGGTTGAAGAATACGCCCCTACCACGACTGGGTTAAGGCAAGTCTGGCATCTCCTTTACAATTCAGGAAACATGACAACCCATCCCGTGTGCAGACTTGAGCGTCCAGACTCAGGAAGACCATGGAAAAATACTTTCAACAGGCTTTCAGTCTGTGGCCAGATGCCTTCAGAGGAAGATGACCACCCTGCCTATTAAAATCGTGCTCCTGAGGGCCAGCAGGTGGCGTGGTGGTTAAGGACCCTGGACTCCCACATGGCTGACCACAGTTTGAGTCCTGGACCTGAAGGCTTGCTTTCTCACTTTCCCTCTCTCCCTCTCTCCCTCTATGGTCAAATAAAAATAAAGTTAAATAAAATAATTTAAAAAAAAATTGTGCTCCTGGCAGCCTGCTTCCTGTCTTTGCTTAGAGAGGGGACAGCTGCTACACTGCCAGGCTAGAGGGTCACATGAGCCATCCAGGAGGCGTCACCACACCAGCTTTTGTCAGAACTACCGGTACACATACGTTACTCTGCCTACTCCAAGGTACACAGCGTTTAGTGTTCTCACTCAACACACGCTGGCTCAGCTCAATCTCTGTCTCTCTGAGCCCTGGGGTCTCTACGTAGAATGTGATATGAGTGCTGGCCCCACAGCCTGCTGGTTAAGATAACTAGATCCCATGTGGGCAGCCAACTGTGGTCCCCAGCAGCTTGAAAATGTGCATATGTATGCATGCCCCAAATCCTGACAGGATAGGGAAATGGAGAAGAAATTGCAGTGTGACCATGCCGCACTGGGGTGGGGGGTGGAGTGCTTTCTCCTCCCCCTCCCACTCTGGCAAGTGCACTACCCTCTGGCAATGAAGAAAGAAAGGAAGACGGGAAGGGAAAAAAGGAAGGAAATAAAAAAGGAAAAAAAGAAATGGTCGCCCTTCTCATGGAAGTGTCAGAAGGCTCTAAAGGACTGAGGCCGCCGGAAAGAACTCGGTACAATGGAAAGAGCAGCACTCGTGCGGCGGCTGGGCTCCTGCTCACTGCAGTCAGCTCGGTTAGACACGCGCAGAGCTCCTGCTGGGCTTACAGGCTTCTGGTTCACGTCGGAGGAAATCAGGCAGGGTACAAAGGGTCTAGGAAACTTCCTGCACGAAAATGTGGGGATTATGGTGCGAAGAGACGAGAATGGCCACCTCACTGGAGCAGAGATCTCAACTACCTTACCCATCAAAGGATCCCCAAGGCCGAACACTCACATTCAATGATGGATGAATCTGAAACAGAGATGCAAGGACCACGAGAGCTCCAGACAGGCACTAAGAGGGAGCCCAAAGGGCCTGGCTGGCAGAGGAGGCCCGGACTACCAGCCTCCAGCATCCAATCTAAAGTCCTTTTAGCCCCTCTAGGCCAGGAAGCCTATTTTAAGCCTGTTCCTCCAAACTTTTTTTTTTAGAGTTTTTTTTTTTTTTTTTAGGGTATGTATGCTCACCACAAAGACAGAGAGACAGAAAGCAAGAAATCACCCCCGGGAGGATAGCCATGCTGCCATCCCTCCTCCTCCATTCCCCTCTCGGGATCTTGGGCACACACGCACATGTGCCCGGTGTGAGT
The DNA here is from genome assembly GCF_000334495.1 of Tupaia belangeri chinensis. NCBI lineage: Eukaryota > Metazoa > Chordata > Mammalia > Scandentia > Tupaiidae > Tupaia > Tupaia belangeri. Next base: position 2,337,151 of record NW_006203500.1, read on the forward strand.
TTAAGCCACTGGGTCCGGGACTCGAACGACAGTCGACTACACGGGAGCCCAGCGACATAGCCATTATGCTAACTGCTGGTCTCCCTCCAAACTCTTGAAAAGCTCACAAGTGAGAGGCACCACAGTGCAACAGAATGCGCACAGGCCTAAGAACTCATAGCAAACAAATCCAAACGCTACTCTGGGCTCTGTAACTCATGGACTAGAGGCCTCTCTTTAATGCATGGATCTCCTTGCAAGGTGGATGCAAAAGCTGAAGTTGGTAGTACGTGTAATTCACGAAGCATAACGCTGGGAGATGGCGGGCACTAACGGGGACGTCAGTCTCCAACGGGCTAGACAACACAGAACTCCCCACTTCACCCTTAGGCTGGGAGCAAGGGCAGAGCCACGTTTCCCTGACGGGCTCAGTTAGGGCGGAGTGGGACAACTGATCTAGAAACACCATGAGGTCCCCCAGCCCAACGATACAGACTTGCCACGTAACTACCCACTAGGATGACCCGTAACTAGTCAGCAGTGCTGCGACCTGCACCTGAGGCCATGACGAGCAAGGCAAGCGTCGGTGACAGCCAGCAGGGCCAGGGCCTGGCTACAAGAACAGAGCAGCCACCAACGCATCCCGAGTACGCTTTTGGTGTTGGGAGGAGAAAACATCCCGGGAGTTACGCTTTCAAGTTCAGGCCTTTTGGTGACAATGGTTTAACACACACACACACACACACACACACACACACACACACACATACACACACACGAGAAACAGAGATATTCTCCTATTCGAGGAAGGAATTCCTTCATACTATCTGGAGTGTTTGCTTAGAACTCAGCAGTGCTATTAGCAATTGCCTAAGTGACGAAGCGCAGCACTGACTTCCTGTGGCCCAGTGACCCCACACGGCAGTACTTGGGTATACCCAGTATTTACTTAGCGTGCAATCTGATCCTGACTTCACTGATGGACTTCATAAGCCTTTTAAGGGTTACAACGCTTTGTTCTATAAGAGGGCAATCCAAATTAGCAACAAAAAGAATAAACCCCAGAAAAACCACTTCTTTTGTGCTCAAGAAAGGCAGTCTTGGTCATAAAAATGATGAGATATTTTATTCTCTGTCAACTTTCTTTGACGAAAATCAGTCCAGAAATTTTCCAAGGGGGGATTAAGCAATATCTGCTCGACAATGAAAAGTGCCAAATGGGCACGCACACAGTGGAAGAGTGTGGTTCGGGGCCAGGTCTCAAGAGTCACCCCAATGATCAACAATTACATTATAAACTACCCCCAAATTTAGCACCTTAGAATGTCCATTTTATTGTCGACCTTCACTCCCCTTATTTTTCAGACCGGATGACTCCCACGACCTCATCTTCGAGCACACCAACTCTTCCCTCTTTCTCCTCTATGGAGTTGTTAAGCCCGTGCAGTATTTTTTAGATACTGCATTTTCAGTCCTAGAATTTACATCTGGTTCTTTTTTTTATAGTTTCTATTTCTGTTGAGATATTCTATCTTTTCATTTATATGGAACACACTATCCTTTGCGTCCTTGGGCACAGTCAACACTGCAACTTTAAGTCCCTGCCTGCTAAGCCTCACACCTATGTCATCTCGGTCTCCACTGACAATCTTTTCTCTTGAGAATGGATCACATTTTCCGATATGTCATGTAGTTTTGGTGTATATCCTGGATACTATGACTCCTATGCTATGGAAATTCCTATGACATTCCCCTGGACAGTACTGATATTTTGGTTTAGCAAACAATTACCTTGGTTGAACCTGGGTGGCAACTCAAATTTCAATACGGTCATTTATCCTTAGCTTAGCTGCTTACAGTCTTCCTGCAGGTGTGATCTGGGCATTGACAGAGATGACAGAGGCGACGCACAGAATCTGGGACTTGTTTTCTCCATTCTGGGATTCCTCCCTCACTTTCCATTGCCTTTGGCTGCCCACAAACTGTTCGCTTACTCAAGTTTCAAAGACCACAGATACACCAAGAGTTTTAACTGCCCCGCACGGTACACACCGTGCCATTCCCTTCTTCCAACTCTCAGTCCGACTCCAGAGTCTGCTGTTGGTGTCAAAGATGAGTAACTTCACATAGCTCACTTTTGTCCAGAGTTTATAATTATTCGCAAGAGGATCAGTCCAATAGTAGGTGACTAGGCTATTTAAAAAGCAAGAACCTACAACCTATTTTTTTCCTTTTTTTTTTTTCTTTTTTTCACTTTTTCTCACAATGCTGTGGGTCCTGAAGTCAGAAGGGGCTTTGTTAGGTAGTGTCCTTGACCTGTGTGGTATCAGCCAGGCAAGGACAAAAGGGAGGCTGGGTCCACTTGCACTTCCTCAGGCGTCTCCTCCCTAACCTCTGTGGAGTTGTTTCTCACGCACACGTCTGGTGCCTGGTGCTTTCCCACTCATCTCTCGTTCTCCCTCGTATTCCACCTTCCTAGGCTTCTCCGTTTGGACTTACAGCTCATAACAAAGTGCTCTTAGGGGATCTGCAATCTTCCCAGGGTGACGGGCTTCAAAAAAGCAGAAAGAAAATCTGCCCGGTCAGTTAATGACTGTGACAGAAATGGCAAAGGACTGCTGCCTCCGCGTGTAGTTGAGACGGTCGCAGGGCCTGCCCAGACTCAAAGGGGTGGAGGGCAGATGCTAACACTTGACAGAAATGGCAAAGCCACACTGCAGAAACACATGTAAATGACAGGTATTCTGCCACAGACATTTTCAGTATTTGACAAAACAAAATAAATACCACCCAAAGGAAAGCTCCAGGAAGATACAGTAAGGCCAGAACGGTGTAAAGCATGTAGTCCCATTTCCCTGCCATTTTTCTTACCACTCTCTCACATCATCAATATAATTGCCTCTACTCTGTTCAGTAAAATACAGGTTTCTAAAAACAGCCTAATGGGCCAGCCAGTGGGGTGCTAGTTAAGGAGACTGGATCCCAAATGGATGACTATACAGTTCAAGTCCCAGAACCAGTGACTTGACAAATACACTAAGCACGTGTGCATGTATGCCCAAAACCCTGAGAGGAGAAGTGATTGCAGCATGCCCATTGCCCATTGGGGTGTCTCTCTGTCTCTCTCCAGTGAGCATACGTGCCTTGTAGCAAATTTTAAAAAGGGCAATCCATTGATTTTCCAAAGACTTATTAATACTTCACTATTATGTCCATTTCAAAGCAATCAGAAAGAAAGGTTTACGATACTATCATCCCTAAATGTAGACTACAGACAAAGGTTAAGGTTTTTTAGTTTGTCTTTTTTTAAAATAATGGTCAAGGGACCAGTAGCTGGCGTAATGGCTATGTTGCTGGACTCCCTAGTCAACTGCAGTTCGAGTCCTGGACCTGGTGGCTTAAACTCACGCTGGACACGTGTGCATGCATGCCCAAGATCCCAAGAGGAGAATGGAGGAGAAGGGATTGTGGCATGGCCATCCCCCCTGGGGGGTGATTTCTCGCTTTCTGTCTGTGTCTCTCTCTTTCTGGTGAGCACACGTGCTCTATAGCAAAAACCTCTCCAAATAACAAAAGGTAATAGTCAATAATAATTATTGCTTATTAAATGTCTATAATGTGCTAGAAGTTTTTCCTAGGTCCTGGAAATGCCTGTTTTAATTGACTGCTCTCTACATAGTATCTGAGTGTGTACAGATGCGCAGACTCAGGACAATCGTGGGCACTTTACAAGAAAGGAAACCGGCTTAGAAGCACTGAGGAAAAAGACAAAATATTATAAAATTATAAACCCTACTACAAACATAACATATTATAGTTATCTCTAGGAAAAAATATTTTTAACATATTGCATATATATTACATATGTAATAAATCTCTCAAGCTATTTTCTAAGCACCTCAAGCTTTCATTTCAAGGTGAATGTATTATAAATTCTAAAAACTACAGACTGAGTAAAGCCATATATGTATGATATATACAAAGAAATTATTAAGTACCTTGTCTTGGTTATCTTTATTCTTATAGCACAGATTTCCAATAAGACGAATGAGATGAGACTTAAACCCCTCAGCCATATTTGAAATGTCTCCTTCTTTTATGCAACCAGTGGTGGTGAAGATGTTCGGAGTGTCTCGTTCTGCCGCGTGAATCAGTCGTAAAACATCTATAATGAAGAGTAAAATTAATTTTCCATAAAAAAATAAGTTTCAGTATTTTGTACTAAGTTTTACATAAACAAATTGATTTATGTTAATGGAATCAGAAAAAAGATAAGGTACTAGAAGTTTTCTTTAAATAAGTACAAGAACATTCTTCTGCCTTTGCTTTAAATTTCTTTTACTCTCGTTTTGGGTAGATGACTCATACTGGTTATCCCAGGTTAGACTCCCTATTTATCTAACCAAAAAAGTTAGCTAAATATTTCTCAGTGTCTCTCTTACAAAGAAGTTTCTAACCCTGGCTTCTTCACTAGTGAGTCCATCTGACAGCTGCAGTCAGCTACGCCTAAAGTGCAACCCTGACCTGGAATGACCTGTATGACAGAATCCAGGAGTGCGCAACCTCCTCCTCAGTGGCCTCAGGATCAGAAGGCAGTATGTGCCCTCTATCAATCACTTCAGCTACATTCAGAAGACCTAATTTAACACTGTCGTACTCTGTGAATACTTCCAGGCACCCTGTGGAAACAGGACAATCTTCCAGGAACTATATCCTAGTGTTTCCGCATTATGTCATTTAACCCTCTGGACAACACTATATCCCATAGAGATCACTTTCCCAATTTTATAATGAAGAAATCAGGCTCAGAGAAGTGGGGCCGGCCAGTCGCATGTACCCTGACTCCAAACTCCTGCTCTTCCCACAATGATTCACAGTATTCCAGGATCATGGTGTTTTATTTAACACTAAAAGCACTGTATTCAAAATAAAACACTGATGAAGAATTTAAATACATCCTGGCACCAGCAGGTGGTGTAATGGTTACATCACTAGACTCACACATAGCTGAATGCAGTTCGAGTCTGTTACCCAGCAACTTGAAACGAATCGGACGTGTGTGTATGTGCCCAAAATCCCAAGAGGAAAAAGGGTTGCGGTATGGCAACCTTCCCCCCCAACCTCCGGAGAGGGGTGATTTCTCATTTTCTGTCTCTCTCTCTCTCTGACAAGTGAACACAACCTATAGCAAAAAAAACTCTCTTAAAAAAAAAAAAAGAATTTAAATACATTCTTCTTCATCTCCACTTGTATAGACAAAGTCATCTCTCTCAGCATATTGGCTTCCAGTATAAGCATAATCTTTTTTTTTTTTTTTTTTTTTAGTTTTACTGTAGGTCACATGCTGTCACCAGAGAAAAGAGAGAGAGTAAGAAAGCAAGCCTCCAGGTCTAGGACTCGAACCATGGTTGGCCATGTGGGAGTCCAGTGCCCCAACCACCATACTACCTCCTGGCCCCCCTCCAATGTAAGTATAATCTTTTTAAGAGAAAAGACAGTGAATAGTTTATAGCCAGCACCTAAACATGGCTAACTACAAGAAACAGGCTCTGCTTGAATTCATCTGCCATGAACTTTGCAGCAAGAACAGCAACACTTCGAATAATGAGTTTCCTATAACACAGCTTCTATTAAGAACTGAACACATCGCATGTCAAAGCACTGTTCTAGATGCTCGATTAATACAATTGGGGAAAGTTTACTAATACATTTCATAAAGCTACAGTGATATAATCATCACCATCATCATTACAAATCTCGCCCTACCATCGCCATCGTCAAAGCCATTACTGGTGAGACACCCACTCGGTGCACCCTGCATCACAGGGATTATTTCCGGGAGTTACTAGCTGCGTAGGTCACTTACGGACATATTTTCTTTTGACATCACTCCCAGTATGCAAGCTCCACTGTAAAGGTAACCCGAGGCAAACAGAAGAGAAGCAGCACAACTATAGCGTGGGCTCTAAAGCCTGAGCTGTTACACCACCAGGACTCCTCACAAGAAAAGTATTAGGAAAAAAAGTCACAAAAATATAAGAAGACACTAAATACTCAGCATCTGTGTTTGGATATGTAGTACAGCATGACAAGTCCAAGATTTCTTCACTGCAAAGCCATGACGTTCACTCACCAATGGTTCTCTCCAACAGGCCGGGGTACACCTGGAGATAGCCGAGTAGCTCAGTATTAGCACTCATCTCACACAGCACGTCCAGAAGCCTAATGGTGGCCAGTACCTCCTAGAAAGAACGTGAAAGATAGCTTCTCAGTATGCTTTAAGTTAAATTATTTAACTGTTATAACGAACTGAAAGGAAATGAAATATTACAATAACTATAGAGAGAGAGTGCTTGTATCATGCCCAGGATGCTGCTGCTTCGCAGGCTGAGGCCACAGGGGAGGCCCCGGCTCCACTCCTAGGTCACCCTAAAAAGCATGGTGTGGTGATGCGTGCCTGTAGTCTCAGCTACTCAGGAGGCTGAGGCAACAGATCAAGACAGAGTGAGAGCCTGTCTAGAAACGAATAGATAAAAAGAGAAACAAAGCTATGAGGAATAAAGTTGCATTATTAAATATGTTCATGAATAATTTTCACTAAAGCAGACCTCTGCTATCAAGAATGCAAGATCATGTGTCATTATGTGTCTTCCCGGAGCAAAGTTCTATTCAAGCAAAAATGCTTTCCAGCATTGGAATTAATGTCAAAAAATTACTAGCTATGAATATAACATTTATGTAAATACTTTCTTTTTAAAGAATGTCCAGCTTGCAAGTTCCACTTGAAAGATGCAAACATCCTGTTAAATACATTAATTTCTAGTCCACAGGAATCCCGTAAAATGCTGTGGTTAAAGGAACTCTGGCTTCAAGAACATACATTATTTCTGGGTAAATACAAACCTATATGTATTATCTTGGAGGATTGGAAAAGATAATATTACTTGGAAATGATAGTTCATGAAATTATTAAATAATTTATTATCAAATACACAGCAAGACCAAGAAGCTACCAAGTGCCAACTGCATGGCATTGGGTAATCTATACAAAATTTTATAAAACAATTTTTGTATAGATTTATTTAAAACTCTATACAAATTTTATAAAAACAATTTTTGTATAGAGTCATTTTAAACTATACAAATTTTATACAACAATTTCTGCATACATTTATTTCTAATTCCATTTTTCTATTGCCAGAAGATATGTGTACTCAGAGAGAGAGAGAGCACTCCCAGTGGAGTAGGGCAGGCCTCAACCCTCCTGATTTCATCCTAGAAATGAAAGCACATATCCCTAACAACGAAACATCACCAGGAAAAAAACAAAAACAACTAACCCAGCCCACATGTGCCTCCAGACTATCACTCCCAGAAAATGGGAGGCAAAGAATATGTTAAGCACCACCATGTTATAAACTGAACAAAATCCCAACTGTAGAAAGCTGCAGGAAAGACAATCAAGTTTTTCAACAAATAATTAGTGAAGAGGAAAGCAAAAAAGCAAGAAGAAAGAATGGAGATATATCAATTAATTGCAATGGATAGCCTTAATTTATATCCTGATTTAACTGAATAAACTTGAGAAAGATGATTAGTCAATAAGGAAAATCTAACTGATAATTTTGATACTAATTTTTTCATTTAAATTTTGCTACAGGGAGCATGTACTTGCCAGAGGAAGAGGAGGGGAAAATGAGAAAGCACTCCCCAGGGGGCTGGCCACACCTCAACCTCTTTTCCATTCTCCTTGTGGAATTTTGGGTATGCACCTTGCATGTTTTTCAAGCTGCCAGGTGTGGGACTCAAACCACATAGTCAGCCACAAACTGCAGAGCAGGCCACGTGGGCTGCACTGGTCTTAACTATCATGCCACCAGTCGGCCCCTCTGCTGCTAACTCTCTTAAGATCCGCCAGCCGTACTGGAGCTGAGTCTGAGGACTCCTTATCTTCTGTAGAAACTGATGAAATGGGCTGGGGATGTCAGTGTAAGGCACCCGGCACAAGAACAGCACAGGTAGGACCATGGAGAAATGAGCAGTAACGGCCCTGGCCACTGCTGCTGGGTGATGGCAGGTGGGATCTCGGGGCTTTTCCAGGGCGACGTTTACATCTTCTATGATAAAAAGAAATAAAGTTATGTAGTTATAAGAGATGAGCTGGAAGTTTCCTTTCCACTCCTAAATTCTGATACTAACTTAAGTAACTCCAAAAGAAAATTATTCAATCTCCACCTACCACAAGCCCAATTTACACTTTTTCTAAAAAATTGCTATAGTACATGTGTGCTTGCCAGAGAAAGAGAGAGAGAAAGAAAGAGAGAGAGAGAGAGTGAGAGACAGAGAGAGAGGAAGCTTCTACCAGAGGAGATGACCACATCGCCATCTTTTCTCCTCCATTCTCCTCCCAGGATTTTGGCCATACAACACGCACTTGGCATGTTTTCCAAGCCACGGGTCTAGGACTTCAACCATGTACTCAGCCAGTTAGGATCCAGCTGCCTTAATCACCATGCCACCTGGCTCACCCCATGCCCAATTTTAGTTACTAAAATTTTTTTTTTAATCAATAAAGTATATCTAACAGGCATCTGGAAATTAGTAAGAAAGTAGCCGGAAAAAAATTACACTCTTTAAAAAAAAAATAGTAATGATTAAAATGTCCTTCCAGGGACCAGCAGTTAGCGTAATGGCTATGTCGCTGGACTCCCATGTAATCGACCATGGTTCGAGTCCCGGGCCCGGTGACTTAAACTCATGCCAAGCGCATGTGCATGTGTGCCCAAGATCCCAAGGAGAAAGAAGGAAAAGAGATTGCGGCGTGGCCATCCCCCCTAGGGGGTGATTTCTCGCTTTCTGTCTCTCTGTCTCTCTCTCTGTCTTTCTGGGAAGCACACGTGACCTATAGCAAAAACCTCTCTGAAAAATTTTTTTTTAAATTAAAAAAAATAGTAATGATTAAAATGTCCTTCCAGATCATTCAAAAGTATTCTAACACAGTATTAATTAAGTCAGGCACTAAGGACAAAAAAAAAAAAAAGGCAACAATCTGAATGACTCTGAAGTGGGCAAAAGGAAAAAGAATAATCTCCCGTCTAGCTCACCTGCTGGAGCTATTCTCTGCTCTGCAACTCTGTAAGCCACAGAAACCCAACAATAACGCAAGCTTCTTGTTCACAAGACGGAACTCACCGCAGAGTGAGAGTGCAGCTGACTACTGCCACAGCAGGAGGCAGCCTCTGCGGGGATCTGTGTGCTCATTTCAGCGTCCCTTTACTGCAACAAATACATGGGGTTTTCTGCTTTTTTCTTTCCTAAGAGATTTTTGCAATAGGGCACATGCACTTGCGGTAGAGACAGAGAGGCAGGAAGTGCAAAATCGCCCCACAGCAAACCCTTCTCCATTCTCCTCACGGGATCTGGGCATGAACACACATGTACCCTGCATGAGTTTTAAGCCGCCAGGTCCGAGACTCAAACTGTGGTCAACTGAGAGGGAGTGCAGCAATGTAAACATTACGCCCTCTCCTGGTCCCCAAACACCAAGAGTTTTCAATTCTCCTTTCTCCAGTTCTTACCATCTTATTGGTAAAAGCTGAAAATCTGGAGACAGTGGAGCTTAAGGCACTGTATTCCCACATGGCCGACCACAGTTCAAGTCCTGGACCCAGCACCTTGAAAATCACTCCAGGCATGTGTGCATGCAGGCCTAAAATCCTGAGAGGAGAATGGAGGAGAAGACAGTGGTCATCCCCCAAAGGTGATTTCTCACTTCCCCTCTCTCTGGCAAGCACACCCTATTGCAAAAAAAGAAAATCCAGAAATGGATCCACATATATATAAGAATTTAACGTATGACAGGAAGCACTGAGATTAGGGGAAAGGGTAAGATTACCCACTAGACAGTACAACACATAATTAACAGACAGCATGTACCAGTTAGTACACTAAATACTTATATCAAATTTCAATTCCATTTAACAGGTAAATAAAATGGATACAGACCGGATAAGCAACTTTTCCAAGATTATATAACAGTAGTAGAAGAAATTAGGAGTCAGACCTAGTCAGGCTCATACCTAAGATTTTATAATCTTGAATAGCCAAAAGGCGCAAATAACTAATTTGAATTCATATCTTACTCTAAACTCAAAAATAATCCTATATTAATCAAAAATGCAGACTAAGTATTGCTAGAACTAGAATATATAAGTGCATATTCCACAATCTGAGTGGAGTTTATGAAATATGTCTAAAATAACCCAGAAGCCCTAAGTATAAAAGTGATAAGCCTAACTTGATTTCAAAACAAAAATTTCTAAAGGCTAAGAATACCATAAATAAATCCAAATAAGAAATTAACTATGAGGGGGAAATATTTTGTATATATATGACAGAAAGACTAATTTTCTGAAAATGTTTTTTCAGCCGAGACAGGTTATTACCCGGCCTTGTGTCTCAGCCTCCTACAGCTCTCCGCACCCAGCACTGAGTGGGCCAGGAAAACAGCCCAGGCCGCCAACATGCCTCGGCCTGTCAGACAGCAGTGTAAACCGGCTTGCATGACAGTGCTGGACCTGACAATGCTTTTAAAAAACGCACTTTAAAAGGCAACTTAAGGGCCGGTCAGTGGTGTGATGGTTACGGCAGTTGGATCCCAAATGGTCCACCATGCAGTTGAGTCCCAGACTCGGTGGCTTGAAAGCCTGAAAACCACGCCAGGTGTGAGTGTATGTGCACTCTCCCGAGAGAATGGAGCAGAAGGGACTGTGATTTAGCCATCCCTCCTGTACGATACTTTCTTCCCCCTACCCACTCTGACGAGTACACATGCCCTATAGCAATAAATTTTTTAAAAAAATAATAAAATTAGAAGTATCTTAATATTCAAAATTAACACATTAGTCATTAAAAAACATTAGAGAAATGGTAATTAAACTAAATTTGTAAAGGGTAGTAATTCACATGGTCTTGTGTTATATTGGTGTGCCACTCAAAAACATGTCTAGGGCCAGCAGGTGGCATAGTGGTTATGTCGCTGGACTCCCACATAGTCAGCCGCAGTTCAGGCCCCACACCTGATGGCTTGAAAATCAGGCCTAGTGTGTGCTTGTGTGCCCAAGATCCCAGGAGGAGAATGAAGAAGGAGTTGCAGTGTGGCCATCTCCCAGAGGGTTGGCTCGCTCGCATTCATTCTCTCTCTTCCTCTCTCGCTCACTCTCACTCACTTCCCCCAGCAAGTGCATGAGCCCTAAGGCAAAAACTTCTTTTAAAAAAATGGTTTTTTCCTACAAAATTTAAATAAACACACTCTCCGACCAATCAATTCAACTTCCAGGAATTTATAACACTGCAAAGATATCTATACAAAGATATTCTCTGTAGCTTATTTGTGATAGTTAAAAAAAAATAAAAGTTTGGGACCAGCAGTTGGTGTAATGGCTATGTCACTGGACTCCAATATGGTAGACCACAGTTCGAGTCCTGGACCCGGTGGCTTAAACTCACACCGGGTACGTGTGTGTGCATTCCCAAGATTCCAAGAGGAGAATGTAAGAGAAGGGACTGCAGCATGGCCATGCCCCCGGGGGGTGATTTCTCGCTTTCTTTCTCTCTGTCTCTTTACTGGCGAGCGTACACACCCTATAGCAAAAACCTCTCCAAAACAACATTGAAAATAGTTTACATAATATTATAAAAAAGGAAACAGAAAGCATATATAAAAACTTAGAAAAAAATGCAGAAACTACACCCAAATCTAGGAAACAGAGTGGGGGCTGGGCAAAAAGAGAGGAAAGCCTCTGTCCATCGTCCATGACACAGAGGGCACGGCACCACTCTGCAGGGCCCCAGTGACAAGAACGTCGTGGCCTGGACCGCAGGGCAACCTGAAACATGCCCCCTGATTGGCTGGGTTGGGGCAGCGTGGGAGGACAGGGGTCGGACTCATGCCATGATGAGCACTGCGAAGGTTCTGATCCCATAATGAAATAAACTGCAAAAAGAGAAAAAATGGGGAAATTCTTAACTTTATGTTTGTTGCCTTGAGTTTTAATAATGTCCGACAATAAGGCAAATACCATTTGCATAATAAAAACATCTAACCCTTACCGAGAGTGGAGTGAAAGTGCACTCTCTCCTTTACTCCACAACATGCACCAAGTGCCGCCTGACAGACACTGGGACATCGGGGAGGGTTCCAAGGACTGAAACAGAGACACCTGGGACCTCGGAGCAAGTCTCGGCATTTGTGGGTGTCAGAAACTATAAAGCCAAAAAGCAATGCTTTTTAACCTTTCAGAAGAAAAGCAAGGCTCATCTCAGGAGAACAAGATTCAGTCAACTGAATTTCAAGCCTTTAAGATAAAACATGCTGGGGCCTGCAGGTGACATGGTGGTTAAGGTGCTCGACTATCACATGTTCAAGTGTGGTTTGAGTCCTGGAGCTGGAAGCTTGCTTCCTCACTTTCTCTTTCTGGAGAGTGTGCATGCCCTTTAGCAAATTAAAATAATAATAAGTTAAATTAATAATTCTTTAAAGGAAAGATGAAACATGCTAAGATCTGACAAAAATACATGAAAAACTATAAACAAGTACACAAAATATCTTAAGACAGTAACAAAAACACTGATCTGAGAATCCACTATTTTTATAAAGGAACACATAAAATCTCAGACTATTTATTTATTTATCATCTTTTTTTAAAAAATTGCTACAGGACAGGTGTGCTCACCAGAGAGACAGAGACAGAGAGAGAGAAGGTGAGAAAGCAAGCCACCAGGTCTAGGACTTGAACTGCTGTCGGCCATGTGGGAGTTCAGCACCTTAACCATCATGTCACCTGCTGACCCCAGAGTCTCAGAATGTTAAAGCCAAACAAATACATAAAAAAAACAGATGCTGTAAGTTTGACTATTTTCATTCTCATTTCCAGTCCCAGAGTCAGGAGTATCTTCTCCTAAAGTAACCACAAGTGGGTTAAGGTTCCTGGTAAGCTAGGGGACAAGGTGTGAGGTGGGGGTTAGCAGGAAGCCTGTCGGCAGCACCTGCTGACTTCCGGGGTGCAAGTGACTCCCGCGGGGTATTTCACATCACCCGGTTGAACGCCAGCTCACAGATTTCTCAAAACTTAACGATCTACTAAAAGTCAACACAGGCCAGCTCCAGCCTAATACCTGGTGAGTGGTGTATTCAAATGGTGACAGAAGGGACTTCTTTAAAACTACTACAGTTTTCGGGACCAGCAGATAGCATAATGGCTATGTCACTGGACTCCCATGTAGTTGACCGCGGTTCGCCTCCTGAACCCGGTGACTTAAAACTCACGCCGGGCGCATGTGCCCGCATGCCCAAGGTCCCGAGAGGAGAATGGAGGAAAAGGGACTGCGGCGTGACCATCCCCCTGGGGGGTGATTTGTAGTTTTCTATCTCTCTCTGTCTTTCTGGTGAGCACACACGCCCAATAGTGAAAAACCTCTCAAAAATAAATAAATAAATAAATAAAATAAAACTACTACAGCTTTCTAACCTCCTACTTAAAGTCTAACATACATGTCCTTACGTAAGTATCTAAAAGTAAACTATTGGGTAGTCAGAAAAGTCATGACATATTTTCCTTTTTTTAATGCAAAAATGCATCATGACTTTTCCAGCAACCCAGTATTTTGGCTTTTTTAGGAGAAAACTACCCACAATTTTCTAGTCCATTAATATATAATAATTACTCCCACTTTAGAGAAAAAACTGTTTGAAAAAAACTTAAATTTTCCTAACCAGAAAAAATAATACCAAATAACTTACTGCAAAACTGAAGTCACCTATAATTTAAACACAAGTGCCTTGAAAAGTTCAAGCTGCAAGTTAACAAATACTAAATTGTACTGACTTTTCTCTGTCTCCTAGAAAATTAATTTTTGAAACTTTTTTATTTTTAGACTTCTGCCACAGTGTGCATGTGCTCTCCAGAAAGAGAGAGGAAACGTGAGAAACCACCCCCCAAGATGGTCACGCTGCAACCTTGTCTCCTCCATTCTCCTCTGGGGATTTTGGGCACATATGTACGCACATCCGGTATGATTTTCAACCGCTAGATCTGGGACAGGAACGGTGGAGTCACCCATGTGGGATCCAGCACCTTAACCACTATGCCACATGCTGTCTCAAATTTCTAAAACATTTTTTAAGCACAGCTCACTGCTCCTCTTGCTTGAAACAAGGGCAACCCTATTGCAGAAAAGAAAAGAAAATCTGTAAGTAAAGCCCTTCCTTCATTCTATCAGAAAATGAGCACTAAAAAATGTTATCAGTGAGACCGAGCCTGGTCTGTACACACAATCAACAGCAAAGTGGCCTTGCATAAAAGCAGATTCTCAGGCAGAACTGTATCTCAGGGCCAGTTCCATGGTCTGGCAGATGGGAAGCAAGATCTCACATGGCTGACTGGAGTTTGAATCTCAGCCCAGTGGCTTGAGAACATGCAGGGCACATGTGCACAGATGCCTCAAATCCTGAGAGAGAGAAAGGGAGAGAAGGGACTGTGGTGTGACCCACCCCATCGGGTATGCTTCCTCTCCCCCAATCCCACTTTTTGGCTGGCACACAGACCCTCGGGCTCTCATGGAAGAAGAGTCACAATCATGCCTGCACTCGTAACAGGAGTTAACGATTTCATAACTGCACTCCAGTCCCGGTAACACATGAAGCCAGATCAGTCTTGTCCTCCCCCCTGTCCGCAGGAGACGAGGGTCCACAGTGGACTCCCATCACTCTCCCCGGCCTCACCTATCTGCCAACAGTGATTCCACATCAATTACTCCCTCTCTGCCTGGTCATCCAATCAGCTCACAAATGACAGCTCTATTTTTTTTAGTGTGATAAAGTTAACTTTATCGAGGTATAATTTATTGGGTTATCAGAAAAGTCATGACGTATTTTTTTCTGTTTTTCTACACGAAAATGCATCATTACTTTCCGACAACCCAATATACACGATAAAACGCATTCGTCTTACGTACATGATGCAGCACATACCAGCAGTGCAGAGGGCGCCAGCACATCCCTTGTACCCAGCATGTGCCCTCGTCCCTCTATACCCGATTCATCCCTTCACTGTCAGCCCTGGATCCCAGCAGGTCTGCCTCTGGCACCATCACTAAGTCTGGCTCGCATTATCTCACAGAGATGGGAGCAGGCAGCGCCATCTCGAGCCTGCCCGGCTTCTCGATTCAGTACTCCTGAGAGTCATCCCTGCTGGAGTATCGGAAATGCACTTCTTTTTACTGCTGAGTAGTAGCACAGAGACAAAAACAACTCTTGGGACTGGCAGGTGACATGGTGGTAAAGGCACTGGGCTGCTACATGGCCAACCACAGTCCACCCAGACCCGGTGGCTCGCTTTCTCAACTTCTCTCTCTCTCTAACTCTCTCTGGTCAAATTAAAAAATAATAAATAAACTAAATAAATAAATAATTGGTTTTAGATAATATAAAAAACTCTTAACTTTCTTTTTACAAGCAGTGATTTCTATTCATTAATAAACTAAACGTCTACTTCCAGATAATCCCTTCTCGTGTATGCTCCGTTTGTTTCGTCTAGTAAGTAAAGCCCGCTAGGGGAGGCTTCCTCATCCGCACTATGTGGAAGTAAGAGTCCATCAGTCTCTTCGTCAGAGCAGCCACACGAAGCCAATCACGAAGGTTGTTCTTATGGTATTTCTTGGTGAGGTATTTCAAATACCTTTTAGAAAACTGCTTCTCAGAAACAACTGTGATTCTATTCTTGAAGTGCTCAATGGGAACCACATTTCCAAGGTGGCCAGTTTTCCCAATGACTTTAACCTTTTCCTACAGAAACTAACTGTTCAAAATTTCCAGAGTCAAAAATTCCATCTTCTGGGGCCAGCAGGTGGCATGGTGGTTAAAAGCGCTGGATTCCCACATGGCTGACTGCAGTCTGAGTCCCAAGTCTGGCAGCTTACTTTCTCACTTTCCCTTTCTCTATCTCTCTCTGGTCAAATTAAAAAATAATAATAACAAATGGAATCAAATAAACATCTAATTCTTTTTTTTAATTCCATCTTCTAATAGATGAGTAAGGTCCAAATTAAACTTCCAGGTTGACCTCTCAGGCTTCTTGTCTTTCTGTAGCACCACCTTGGCCAGTTGTGCAATCAGAAAAGAAAAAGCTTACTTTAAGACAGAAGGGCAGGGCCGGCAAGTGGCGTGGTGGTTAAGGGCAGTGGATTCTCACAAGGTCGACCTCAGTTTGAGACCCAAACCTGGCAGCTTGCTTTCTCACTCCCACCTCCTCACTCTGTCCCTCTCTGGTCAAATTTAAATGAATAAATAAAATAAAGTTAAATAAAATAATTCTTAAAAAAAAAGAAGGGCTGGGGAATAGATCAAAATAAGGAGAAATTCTGAAGTGAAGAGGAAGGAAGCAGGATTAATGTAAACTAGCCTTCATGCTCTTAGCAAAGGCAAGACCTGAGGTCTAGGGTGCGCTTGAGGAGAATAAAAGAAAATACCTGAAGCAGTTATGGGGTGTGACTGGAAATCCTGTGGGAGACAGAAGACTTGAACTTTCTAGACGGCAATATGCAAATCTGTACCAAAAGCTTAAAAATGTATATGCTCCTATCCCTGGCATTTCCACTTCTGAGATTACGTCTTAGGTTAGAAACTACGGGAATGTGCAAAGACACAACTACACAAACACGTACTGGGCCAGCAGAGGGCATGGAAGTTAAGGCAGCTGGGTCCGCATAACCAGCTGCGTGGTTCGAGTCCTGACCCAGCAGCTTGATAACATGGTGCCTGTGTCTGTGTGCCCCGAATCCCACGAGGAGAATGGAGAAGGGACAGCAGTGTGGCCACACCCACTGGGGGTGATTTTTCACTTTCCCCCTCTCTCTGTCTCTCTCCAGGAGCATGCATGCCCTACAGCAAGAAAACTAAAAACAAAAACAAAACCATGTACTACATGCAGCATGTGGAAATGACCTAAATGTCCAACTACACAGAGTGGGACAAATAAATGAGGGTACCCTGTTTACTTAAAATGTTACACTGTCATGTTTAAAAGACATTTCACAGGCAGATCCTGTAGCCTCGTGTTGGAGGAAACCTAACCCACATGACCGACCATGGCCGGAATCCTGGCCCCAAAGGCTAGAGAAACACACAAAGTGTGTGGGGAGGCATACACAAGAGCCCAGGGGTATAGAGTAATGAAGAAGGGACTGTGGGCGACAATGCCCCACTGGGGGATACTTTCGCCCTCTCTCTCTGCACCTCTCCCTGGCGAATGTGCGCACCCTCTGGCAATTATGAAAAAAGGGGGGAAGCATTCACAACACATTGTTTATTTGTTCAGTAAATATCTGCTAAGTGTCTACTACATACACAGCACTATGAAAATAACCTCTGCCCATGTGGAATTTACATTCAGAAGAAAAACTTGAGAACTTACAAAGATGTAGTACACAGTGACTCCATATTTAAGAGATAAGTATGTGTACATGTCTAGGTATGCATCCGTATTAGAGTTATCTGCCTAGAAAAATATATTAGCCAGAGGTTCTTTTAAAAGTCATTAATTCTGGGTGGAAGGACTGGGCCACTTTTCCCCTTACCCACATTTTCTAGCTAGTACTGTACTACTGTAATATTTTTAAAAGACTTCTTGAGCCACACTCTGTAGTACAGCAGTCAGGTTCAGTACCCAAAAAGCGGGATCCTACATGGCCAGCCGCAGGTCAAATCCCAGCCCTGACAGCTCGAGAAACACACTAGACATGTGCGTGCATGTCCGAAACCCTGACTGGATTTAAAAAATGAAAGAAAAAAGACTAAGCATGACCACACACCACCAGATGGTTCTCTCTCCCTTGCTGTCTGTCTGTCTCTATTAAAAGCACATGCCCTCCGGCCAAAAAAAAAAAAAAAAAAAGGAA
>NW_006203500.1:2355194-2359529 GCF_000334495.1 Tupaia belangeri chinensis
TTTCCTGGCTGTCTCTATTAAAAGCACATCCCCTCCGGCCAAAAAAAAAAAAAAAAAAGGAAGGCCTATCACTGGCCTGTGGGCTGGGGCCTGTTGACAAGGCCCCACCTCCATACCTCATCATTGGTGTGCTGCCCAGCAGTCAGCTTGAGCACGGCTCTGCACTGATCCACAAAGGTGCTGGCAACCAGCTCGGCGTGGCGCAAGAACACGGTGACTTCGTCCTTGGTCAGGGGCTCCTCGCCCACTATCTTGGCTATTACAAGGTCCAACAATGTAACCCTGTAAGACATAAAGAGTTCGACATCACTACGCGATACTTACACTGTACAATGCTAGAAATATGAAGATAATCTTAAGGGTACATCTTTATTTTAAATTCTTTATCTTGTTTATAATGTCTAGCTAGGAAAAACATTTTATGAATAAAGTTCTTTATGGGTTACCTACATTTTTAAATCTTGATTTTTTTTTTAATTGTGACTTGACTAGGGACACGAGATTGTCTAAGGCATCTGCTGTATGTTACCTTCAGCACTGAAATAAGTCAGCATTTCAGAAATAAGATAATAACAACAGCAAAGTGAAGTGTGCTAACATTTATTCACTACTTACTACTGAGCTAATTATGCATTCTCTACACATTATCTCATTTCATCCTTACAAACACTCCGTGAGGCAGGTGCTTTCATTAGCCTCGCATTAAAGCCAGTAAATAAGACAGAGACAGAAAATAAGGCTTAGTGAGATGGATGAGCTTGCCCAATGCCACATAACCACTGAAAGAGCAAGCCAGGACTCAAGCTCTGCCCTTGGGTCAGGTGCTCTAAACACTCATTTGATTGTCTCGGCTTGGCTTTCTTCTTTGTTTAATTATTGTAGTTTATAAAAACATAAACCTATGCCAGTTTTTACATCAATATTTAAATTATCAAATAGGTATTTCTATTCAACGCTCTCCTTCCTTCCCCAAGGAGAAATACATCACACATAATACAATATATTTCAAGCATAAATCAAGTAGTACATTTGCTCGAAATCACAACTTGATTTGAGATCATATGTATAATTCTCATTAATTACCAGAAAGGGTATAAATATCTATGCTCACCAAAAATAGGACTAGAGACTTAAATTAGACAGAGAATTTTTTTTTGGAAATTTTTTGCTATGGGGTGCATGTGTTCACAGAGAGATGGAGAAACAGAGAGATAAAGAGACAGGAAGTGAGAAATCAACCCCCCCTGGAGGGGAGTGGCCACGCCGCAATCCCTTCTCATCCATTCTCCTCTTGGGATTTTGGGCATGCACGTACCTACTCCTGGCATGAGTTTCAAGCCTCCAGGGCCAGGACTCAAACCACAGTTGGCCATGTGGGAGTCCAGTGACATAACTATTACACTATCTGCTGGTCCCCAGAGGATTTCTTACCAAAAGAAAAATACAAATAGTGCCTTGTTTTATGTAAGAAACAGAGCTATACGAGATGCTTCCTGTATTATGGCCACATGATAGAAAAGATTATTGGTCTGAAAAAAAAAAAAAAACCAATCTGTATGTCTTAGTGATTTTCCAAACTCCTAAAAGTTTAGATTTATTATAGCAATTATTAATCTGAAGTAAAACAAATAATCACCTCATTTGAGCATAGTATTAGGCCATTCTTTGCTTTCTTTATTCATACATAATGGGTAAAAACGAGTGGGAACTGGCCTTCTAGCTAGCCTAGTGGTCAAGGGAACTAGATCCCATACCCCACTGCGGTTTGAATTCCAGCCCAGATGGCTTGCAAAACTTCCAGGCATGCGTGTTTATGTGCTAAAGTCCTGGCAGGGTGGACAGACAGAGGAAAGGGGTTAGAATGTGACTACGGCCCACTGAGGAGCACTTTCTCTCTCTATCCCTGGCTCTCCGGAGGATACATGTGCCCTCTGGCAGTTAAATGAAAGAGTGGGTACTTATAGGCCAATAAGTCAGGCTTCTCACTCCCTTGAGCAAGATGACTTTCTAGATCTGCTGGGGGAGGCCGTTATTCACACAGTCCAAATGTCAGTTCTAAAGACAGGACTTTTAGGTTGGATTAGATGAAGTGCCAGTTCCTGTGAAGCACAAATTACGCGCTAGCTAAGAAACTCAGGACTCCACCCTGGCTGCCCTCCCAGGCATCACAGATCAGCACAGACATCGTCAGCCCTAAATTCGCCAGGCCTTTATCCGACAGTTGGGCTCAGGGACCACAAAAATCTTGGCACGCCCAAGTTATCCTGAACCTCAGGACTCTACTTCCCCCATGGTTCTTGAGCACTGAGGGTCCCCACCCAATGACCCCCCCCCCATTCCAGCTTAACAGACATCCCAGCTGACACAGTTCACACGTTTAATGTCGCTCTGACCACCAGAAGGTGAACTCCAGGAGAACAGAGAATCCTGTCTGATGTACCAAGCAGAAACAAGATTAACTGTAGAATGAACTAGAAGACTTTTGTTACCGAAGCAAAGCTCAACCATGACCCTTTGGCTCATCCCCACCCCCCACCCCCACTCTTCTATAAGTGTATTTTATTCCAACCAAACTGGAATTTTTGGAACACCTGAAGCCAAACTGGAATTTTTAGAAGAACCAAAGCTTGTTTGTGTTGTTCCTTCAGGTAGGATAGGCCCACACTCTTCTCACACCTGCCTTACAGAATCCTGCGGCCCTAGGGCCCTCAGACACAACTGCTCACTTACTACAGACTGCACCTGCTGTTTCCCTCCTCCCTCCCGTCCCGAGTTCCTGAGGCAGTGTGTGTTCCTCTCCTGTGATGGCAACTACACATGTCTTTTATTACGTATGAGCAGGCTTCTCTTCCTTCTACCAGAATTCTCTAGCACAGCTCACGGAAAGGCTGTGAGACCCTTGAGGGTAGAATTGTGTACACTGACCATGCATCCCCAGTAGAGCACAGAGTGTCTTAGTCATAGCAGGCAGCCTGGCAGCCTGAACTTACTTAATCGAATAAAATGTGGCTGTAAGTAAAAAAATGAAAGAGGATGGTAAAAGGTGTTTGTAGTCATTTCTTTTCCCCTTTGTAAGTTATCATGTCTTTCTGCTTTCAGGCCCCAGTATTTTTAACCCTAAATGATTAAGTACATATCTTAAAATGTACTAGTATAGGTAAATTATTTCTGTGTGAATATCTACAGTTTAGAGCACAGAAGAAAGTACAAATCTTGGGGTCAGTGGGTGGCATGGTGGTTGAGGTGCTGGACTCCCACATGGCTGATCACGGTTAAGGTCCTAGACCTAGTGGCCTGAAAATCATACAAGGCACATGTACTTGTATGTCCAAAGTCCCGAGAGGAAAATGGATAAGCAACTATAGCATGGCCATCCCTCTTCAGGGTGATTTCTAGCTTTCCCTCTTGTCTCTCTTCAGTGAGCACACATGTCCTATGGCAAAAACCTCTACGAAAAAGAAAAAGGATTATTCTATTTAACTTTATTATATTATTATTTTCCAATTTGCTCAGAGAGAGAGGGAAGGTGAAAAACCAAGCTTCTGGGTCCAGAACTTCAATCACAGTTGGCCATAAGGGAGTCCCAACACCTTAACCACTATGCCACCTGCCAGCCCCATACCTATAGGTTTAAAAAAGTCGAATCAGATGTCAGCAGGTGGTATGGTGGCTAAAGTGCTACACTCCCACATGGTTGACTGCAATCTGAGTCCCAGAACCAGTGAAAAAAAAAAGAGAGAGAGCCAGAATATTGCTGCATGTCATTTTTTGAAAATGTTTACTGTACTTGAAATCTAATTGAGGCCATATTACCACATGAAACCTGAACTACAAAAACCCACTTCCATTCACATCCATCTCTCAGTGAAACTGAGGGCTTAGTTTGTCATTCATGTCTTCATTTATCCACCAAACTAACACTGGCTGACAGAGTAGGACACCCAAAGCAACATGCTCAACATGACATTGATGTTGAGAGACACACTGATCAATAGACATTTGCAAAACAGTCACATGGAAGAAAATGATCATCTCTCTTCTTGCAGGTATTCGACCTGTATGCCTTAATACTCTGTATTCTGGGGCGCTATACATTTCTTACATGTAACACACATTTTATTCTGCCATAACAGACACCGTTTGTAGGTAGTACACTGCTGTGGTTATTAGTAGATCAAATCCCGGTTCTGCCACCAACTAGCTGTGCGAGCGTGGGCAGGTTATGGCAGTAGAGATTGGGGCTGGGCACATGTGCATGTATGCCCAAAATCCAGGACGAGAATGGAAGAGAAGGGATTGCAGCCTGGACACTTCCCACCCCTCCCCCGGGGTGGT
>NW_006203500.1:2359566-2389591 GCF_000334495.1 Tupaia belangeri chinensis
CTCTCTCTTGTCTTTCTGGCAAGTGCATGTACCCTATGGCAAAAAATCTTAGGGGGAAAAAAAAAAGTAGAGATCTTCTAGGGCTCATATGGTGACTGAATTAGTAGTATGTACAAGGTGCTTAGAACAATCCATGACTTATATTTAAAAAGCTATGTACGGAGCCAGCAGGTCGCATGGTGGTTAAGGCACTGGACTCCCACCTGGCTGACTGTGGTTTGAGTCCCAGACCTGGCAGCTTGCTTTCTTACTTTCCCTCTGTCTCTCTGTTTGTCTCTGGTGAGCATACATGCCCTATAGCAAATTAAAAAATAATAACAACAATAAATAAAATTAAATAATTTTTTTTAAAAAGTTATGTATAAGTTTGTTAAAGAAGGGGACCAGATGTTGGTGTAATGTCTATATCACCATTACATGGACTCCCATGTAGTCGACCACAGTTCGAGTCCTGGACCCGGTAGCTTAAACTCATGCTGGGCACATGTGCTTGCATGCCCAAGATCCCAAGAGAAGAAGGGATTACGGTGTGGCCATCCCCTCTGGGGGGTGTTTTCTCACTTTCTGTCTCTGTCTTTCTTTTTCTGGTGAGCGCATGTACCCTATAACAAAAACCTCTCCAAAAAAAAAAGTTCATTGAAGTACATTTTAATGTTCTTACTGATAATGTATGCATAGTAAAAGCAATTAATACCAATAGGACAAAATGCAGAACAAAAATTGTGTTCTTAAAGAAACATTTTTTAGATTGTTAAGATGTGGTCAATTAAAAGATAAATTTCTGACCTACCATATAACTGTCACATAAGCAAGCATTGTGAAAAGAACACAATCTTATCCTGGAACACCACCTTAATAGCTCATTCCTAGAAGGGCTGTAAGTTAATATTAGGCCAGTGGGAAAGGCATGACATATCTTTGAATGTTTTCCATGCAAAAATGGGTCATGACTTTCCCCACGACCTGCTATTTGGTGCTTAAGGACCGCAGCCCCTTCCCCTGCTTCACACCCCAGGGACAGCTTTGCTGTGCTTCTCTGGAGTTCAAACCTTCTGTTGGCCTCAGACACAAAGGCATCTGTCTGCTGTCCCCCCAAAATGTCAGAGAGTTAAAAACTGTTTTTGACTGACATGCTTATCACAGTTACCTACATGACAAAATGAAACAAGAAAGCAGTATCCCTCTCTCTTTTTTTTTTTTAAAGGAGTCTTTGCCTTAAGACATGTGTTCACAGGAGAGAGAAAGACAGATGGTGAGAGGGAATGTGAGAAATCGCTCCCCACAATGACTGTGGCCACACCACAATCCCTCCTCATGCACACAGCGTGACTTTCAAGTCACCAGGTCCGGGACTCAAACCGCAATTGGCCATGTGGAAGTCCAGTGACATAACCACCATGCCATCTGCTGGTCCCAGTATCCCTTTCTTGAACACCAGTGTGTTGGGCAACTCTGGGGTTCTCAGCATTCAGCACACCGCAGAAACTCAGGGAGTTTCAATCTAATAAAAAGTAATTAAGGTATGCTAGGTCTCCCCAGGAGCAAATTATCAACAGGTACTTTCATTTAGTATGCTCTAAATTTTTTGATCAATAAAAAATTTGCACCACATAATATACATAATTTATAACCTACTACTGTCAAACTAGATATTAAATAATAACAAGGCTTAATTCCTTTTTAATTGTTTTTTAGATAATGAATAAATGTCAGTGGAGGTTCTAGTAGCTTCTTGCATACTCCACAGGCTCTTCCTGCACACCCGATCCCGGAGGGTCCTGATCTAGGAGACCACTCTAAAGTGATGGCTGGTCACCAAATCAAGGACAGGAACAGAGAGCGGCAGCACCGCTGAGCAGTCAGGACGCTCCGCAAGTGACTGGAACCCGTCCTCCATGTCATCCCAGCCTGCCCCTGCCCTAGCAGCTCCTCGGCACATTTCCAGGAAGTGAGCAGCACAAACCTTCAAAGTCACTGTTTGACGAGTGAACCAGGAGCAGAGCTAGGTATAGCCAACCTGAAGGTGCAATTCAAGAAGCAATGGTCTGAAAAAGAAGAAAAGTTGGAGACCTACGCCTCCTGATTTCACAGTTATATATAAAGCTGTAGCAATCAGAGTAGCGTAGTCCTGGGTAGTCGGAAAAGTCGTGATGCATTTTTCTATTAGTTTGTTGGGAAAGTCGTGACACATGTTTGCACTTTCCCGACGACACAACAGTAGCATACAGGCAGACATTCAGAACAGAGGAACAGAACAGAGAGCACAGAAATCAATCCTCACGTATACGATCCAAAGATTTTTGACCAGGATGCCAACACTATTCAATGGGGTAATAGTCTTATATACAAAATTTAACTCAAAATGCACCAAAGACTTGGGAACCAGCAGTTAGCGTAATGGCTATGTCGCTGGACTCCCACGTAGTCGACCGCAGTTCGTGTCCCGGACCCGGTGGCTTAAAACTCACGCCGGGCACGTGTGCGTGCGTGCCCAAGATCCCGAGAGGAGAAGGGAGGAGAAGGGATTGTGGCGTGACCATCCCCTCTGGGGGGGTGATTTCTCGCTTTCTGTCTCTATGTCTCTCTCTGTTTGTCTGGTGAGCACACGCGCCCTATAGTGAAAAAAACCTCTCCAAAAAAAAAAAAAAAATGCACCAAAGACTCAAAAGTGAGGCCAAAACTATAAAACTCAGAAAAAAAAATTGGGTAAAAACTAGGTATGACAGTTTTTATGCCACTTGGTTATAACCTCAAAGGCACAAGCAAAAAAGGGAAAAATCAACATTGGAGTACATGAAAATAAAAAACTCATACATCAAAAGATACAACCAACAAACTTAAATGGAAACTCACAGAATAGGAAAATATATTTATAAATCATATATCTGATAAGGAATTACTATGTAGAATATATCAAGAACTCCTAAAATTCAACAATAAAGCCAACACCTGATTCAAAAATGGGCAAAGGACTTAAATTATAAGAAGACAAACAAATGGCCAAGAAATTCATGAAAAGGTGCTCAACATCACTAGACATCTGGGAAACGCAAATCTAAATTACAATGAAATATCACCTCATACTCGTTAGGATGGTTAATATAATATAGAGAGAAGTTGTGGTAAGGGTATGGAGAAACTGGAGCCCTTGTGTATTGTAGAGAAAAGTGAGAAAGTAACAAGTGGCACAGCTGCTGTAAAAGCAGTGTGGCAGTCCTCCAAAAGAGCTAAAAATAAAATTATAGTATTATCCAGTAATTCCACTTCCGGTTTTGTATTAAAAAAAAAAAAAATCAAAGACAGGGTCTCCAAGATTTATTGTACAGAACCACGTCGTGGCAGCTGCCTTATCCATGACAGCTAAAAGGTGAAAATGACTCAAGTATCTCCCAACAGATCCGGATGGAAAATGTGGTATGCCCAAAGAATATAGTATTCTCTGACCTTAACAGGGAAGGAAATTCTGCAATATGTTACAAAATAAGAAACCTTAAGGATATTATGCTAAATGAAATAAGCTAGTCACACACACACAAAAATACTATATGAGTGAGTTCGGATTTTTAAAATTCATAGAGACAGAAAGTAGAATGACGGTTGCCAGGGGCTGTGGAGGAGGGGAGAGGACACTAGTGCAGAATGGGTACAGGGCTTCAGTTGTCCCAGATGAAAAGTCCAGGAGAGTGTTTTGCATGACAGCGTGAACACACTCGACACTGCTGAGTTGGGCTGATACACTGTATTATTTGTGCTTTACCCAGTATTTGTTAAAAGGCTATTATTGTCAAAGTCCACCCAAATGTGATATAAAGGTGGATACAGAGCGATCAACAGAGAGAATGAACTACAAGACAATGAGATGTATAATTGATGCGGCTTACTGACCAGTATAAATTGGGAAGTTGAGAAGGAGTGAAGGGTAGCTTTGAGGTTTTCCAACTCAGTAGATGCTATTACATTAATCAGTCTAGCCAATGGGGTAAGAAAATTCACTTATTCACTCATCTTTACCTAAAAACACTTTTTTTTTTTTTTTTTTTTTGAGTTTCTTCTATGTGGCAAACCCTGTTTGGAAATGCAAATACCAGAAAATAAAAGCAATCAGATCAAATCCTACAGTTTGAGTCCTGGACCGGCAACTTGAAACTCACACTAGGCACATGTGCGTCCGCGCATGCATGCGTGCCAGCCTAAAATACTGAGAGAATGGTGGAGAAGGGACTGTGGCACGGCCATCCCCCTTGGGGGTGATTTCTTGCTTTCTGTGAGAGCGAGCATATGCGCCCTATAGCAAAAATCTAACCAAATAAAAACACTACAAAAGAGTGAATAAAACGTCACTATTGGAACCTAAATGCAGTCATGCATCACTTAACTGTGAGAGCATGTTCTGAGAAATGCACTGTCAGGAGCTTTCATCCTTGTGCGAACATCACAGAGCAGACTCACACAATCTGAGATGGTGCAGCCCACGACACAACCAGGCTCTGTGGCCTAAGCTACTGCTCCCCCAGGACTGCCACTGTCTATGTGTCTGCCACTGACTCAAACACTGTTATGTAGCTCTACATAACAACTCCAACCCCAATTTTATACACTGTGACATAATTTTTAAAAATCATACTTTTAAAGTTTTTGGTATTTAGATCTGTGATTCCTAAATAAATTTTGTTATTTTCCTAAGGCCACATTTCTAATAAAGTTAAGAAACATACATGCTACTGGAATGGAAAATGTGCTGCAAGTTATTTTACTCAATCCCCTTATTTCGCAAGATAAGAAACTGAACCTGAACAAGATGAAAAACCTGACTACATTATGCCATGAGTTACCATCACAGTAGGGCACACTGCCAAGGCCTCGGCACTCCTGGGTCACTGTTCTTCCGACTCCACCAGGTGTGAGATCTTACACAGCTATCAACTTCGTCTAGTCTAATTCTCTTAGAAAACTACAACCTAGCAGCGTGCACCTCAAACCATCAGGGCGATATGAACAAATGAGCACATCTCAAACACACAACTACAATATGAAGTTGTATAAATTACTATTATAAAATCAAAGTACAAGCTTAACATTTGGTTCTTGACGTTTTCTGAAAAACGCCTTTCCTGAATCATGGCGCCATCACGGACCCTGCCGCCCTGTGTAGATGGCCGCTTGCGGTTGGCTAGGCTGTAATCTTGGCCAGCCAATCGAAAACCATCACTGACGCAGAGACCTGTATTTAGAGTTTCTGTGCCAACTGAGAAGCCACACAGCTTTCCAGCCGTGTGTGCAGGGTACTCTATGTCAAATGCTAAGTACTCAAAACCACACTGGGCTTTGGGCTTACCTTTCTTGATTGCTCAGTTTGGCATACATGGCTTCTATCAATTCTGGGCTTTTCAGAAAGTGGTCTGTAATAATCAAGAACCTAAGGAAAAAAAGGGGAAGGAGAAAAGTTTGGTTACTAGAAACAGTGAAACACACATGGCCTTTTCTACTTTATAGATATATCCTACACCTAAATGTACTTACGTTTTTATAAATTTCTCATTTGCTATAATAGTAAATGTTTTTAAAAGTCCACATACTATTTTTTCTATTCATACTAAGAGAACATTTCAAATTATTTTTCTCCAATTTTACTTTTGAAAAAAATAGTGAAATATTTCAAACTGCTTGAGAAAAGAAAATTCTTTACTACAGTTTATCAGAAAATGAAATTTAGCTACAATTTCACATATAAACAGAAGACATACTAAGCTGTTTTAGTCAGAAGCTTAGTGCTGTAATTAAACATCCAAATGGACATGTCACACTTCCATTTAAACACATGCCAACAACAGCGATGGAGCCTGACTTGATGATCCACTCCCTAAGAGTTCTCAAGTTACCAAGAAAACATCCTCACTGTCAAGCAATGCACTCATCTGAATTTAGAGATCAACTTATGGAAACCCTGAGGCAAAGATTATAGGCATATTTCTTCAAAGTACCACTGTGACATCTAAAAAGATTGAATAGTATTATTAATTAATTCTGAATCACATTTACCAGAGGGCATCTGAGGGGGAAAGATTTAAGAACTAAAGAATACAGCGTTTATAACCAATGCTCGGTAACAAGAGTAGACTATAACATACATGTATATACACACACACAGACACACACACACAGACACGGTTCATTTAACCACTTGCTACCAAATCAAATAGTCTGTCTCTTAGTATGAACGTCAAATGAAGCATATTCTACCAGAACACATTGTCGCTTCAAATAAAACCAAAAACCAAAATCTAAATATGTATTTATTTCTTCTACCTTTAACATAGCTGATCAACACTTTGATATAAAATAATCATTAATATTTTAAAATTTCTAACAACAGTCTTATCAACCTAGGTAGGTCATCAAACTCTAACAATAGAAATGCTTGCATTTGAAGTGGAGTACACAAACAAAACTGGGAGCTAAGGGCTTGTTCATAACTCTGAACTTGGAACTCCAAACATTCCCCCTAACAGCATTCATTCGAAACCACAATATTACAAGTACTGCGCTAGGGGCTAGGTCACAGGCCATCAGCAAGCCGTATGTGGGCCGGTGATTACAGAAGAACGTGTGAAGTGCGACATACAGACACACACCGTGGATTACAGAAACAACCAAGTGTCCCCGCAGTGGGCGGGGAGAGGGGATGATGAACGGAGCACAAGAAGAGAGATCAAAGAGCTTAGAGGAGATGCTCTGCGAGTCTATAAGAAAAGGGGTGGAGAAAGCAGAGAATTAGACGGGACAAAAAAAGGACTTAGAAAAAAACAGCACAGAGGAGAGGAGAGCAGTGTGTTAAGGATACTACAAGCGATAAAACACTAGTGGGACTTCAAGGAGGGCTCCGGACCACAAACGAATGTCCCCAAGCCAGGACTGCGGCTGGCAAGTAGCCCTCAGCTGTCAAGTCCTCGGCTGTCTCAAGTGAAGGGACAGCCGTCACAATCAAGGTTTGAGTTGGCCGAAGACTGATGTGACTGGTAGCCATACCTCCTTTCATGATACTGGAATTAATGCTCTTTCTTTCTTTGTTCTTGATCAATTTTGTTTATATTTTGAAAGAACCAACTCTGGCCTCTGTTCATTTTCCCCGTGATTCTTCTGCCTCCTACCTCATCGATCCCTGCATCGTCTTTCAGTACTTTCCGTGCAGTCAGGACCTGCTGTGCTCTGTTTTGTCCGCCATAAACTGGAACCTCACCGCCACTGACTTCAGACCTCTCTCCCCTGCTAAGTAAGCATTCAAAGCCATAAACTCTCCTCCAAGTGCTGCTTTCACTTTATCTTGCAAATCTCGCTATGTTATACTTTAGCTCAAAATATTTCCTAATTTGTCTTATGATTTCTTTGATAAATCAATTATTCAGATGTGTTAATTTGTAAAAGTTTAGAATTCTCTTAGATATCTGTTACAGCTTTCTAATTTAAGCTCATTATGGTAGAACATACTCTATATGATTTCTTTTTTTAAAAATTATTTTATTTAACTTTATTTTTTCATTCATTTATTTATTTCAATTTGACCAGAGAGGGATAGAGTGAGAGAGAGAGAGAGAAAGCTGACAGGTCCAGGACTTGAACTGCAGTCAGCCATGTGGGAGTCCAGCACCCTTAACCACTAAGCCACCTGCTGGCCCCAAAACATACTCTATATGATTTCAATCTCTTACAGATTAACTGAGATTTCTTGCAGCCTTCCTACCTGGGTGGACATGGCACCTGCTAGAGGCAGGGAAAAAAGAAGATATGAGGTCTGGAAGGGCTGAGGGCATGGTCTCTAAGCATCACTCACATGAAAGTGGCTTCCTGCCACTGTACGACCAAGATCATCTACATCTGCACTGACACCCACGGGCCCTATCCAAGGCTGCAAAGCAGCTGCTAAAACCTCCAATGGCCCAGTCGCAGTGGCAAAGTGGATGCACAACACTCCACAGTGCTGGAAACCATACGCAAGGCTGCAGATCAGGTCCTGAGATGATCCGTACACGCCAGGCATACACATGCTCCCAATCCTGCTGGCTGGAGGGATCGGGCAGGGGAGATCATGGTGCAAGACTCTGGTAAGGGGGCTTCTCTCATCTGTGCACAGGAAATAAACCAAGAAACAAACATATCTCCAGGTCCAGCCTGGTGGTACAGTCAGTAACTAGCTGAACTGCAGTGCTAGAGGCCATGTGGCCAACCACGGGTCTGGGTCCTCAGGTGAGCTGGGAACCACACATTCAAGGGCATGCACGTGCCTAGGATCCTGAAGAGCTGGAAGACTGGGGGCAGGGGGTCACAGAGTGATGAGACCCTGTAGAGGGTGCTTTGCATGCTGTCTTTCACACATGAATACAGTCTGTATCAGAGATAAGAAAAGATCTCCACTTGCCACTTCTACTTCAGGGCATCGTGGAATGACAACTGGCCTTCCCATCTAGAACTGGACAAACATACAAACAATAGTTTCCAGACAATGGGTCACAGTCCAAGTTAGGTTGCAGGAATAAAAGGCACTATAGGAAAGGTCTTCTTAAGTAAACAGAAAATTCTAATAAACGCTCAATAAATGTGACTTGATCAATATGCTTATAAAATCCATAAGAACTTAAACTGCAAAACTGAGACAATCAGTGCAAGAAGTTCTAAATGCTAGAATGTGTGCAAAGAAGTAAAAACTGAAGTGAAAAAGACTTCCACGAATGGGGCAGGGAGTATGCAGGGAACAGGGCAAGGACAAAGGGACAGGAAGAAAGGGCACAGCTGCAACAGCACTTGTCAGTAGGACCACCTGCATCATCTGAAACAGAGGAGAGGGCCCACACTGTAACCTCTACAGCAACATAAACCCCAAGTGAATCAAATGCTTAAAACACCACAAGTGAAAGCACACATATGAGCCAGCCGGTGCCGTGGTGGTGAAGGCGGTGGGGTCCCACATGGCTAACAGCACAACTCAAGTCTCAGACCTAGAGGCTTGAAAAACCCACTGTGCATGTGTAAATGTGTGCCTAAAATCCCAAAAGGAGAATGGAGGAGAAGAAAATGCAAAGTGACCATTGCCCATGGGAGGTGCTTTCTTGCTTTTTCTCTTTCTGCTTCTCCTGGGTAAGCACACATCCTCTGGTGAATTAAAATAGTAATCATAATAAAGAAATAATACAAGGGAGCAGAGGGCGTAGTGGTTAAGGTGCTGGACTCCCACATGGCCAATCATAGTTCTAGTTCCAGCCTTGGAGGCTTGAAACTCACACCGTGTGTGTACACATGCCCGAATTCCCAAGAGGAAAAATGGAGGAGAAGGGACTGCAGAGTGGCCCTCCCCCTGCCCTGGGGAGGGGGTGATATCTAGCTTTCCGTTCCTGTCTCTCAGGTGAGCACACATACCCTATAGCAAAAATCTCTTAAAAAAGAAATAACAATACTGGAAGAAAATCTTGGTAGAGAAAAGGCCTTTATCCCTACCAAAAATCCAGAAGACAAAAAAAAAAAAAAAAAAAAAAAAATTTAATAGAAAAATTTATCGACCAAAAAATCAAAAACTGGAAGCCAGCAGGTGGCATGGCAGTTAAGATGGCTGGATCCTACATGGCCAACTGTGTGGTTTGAGTCCCGGACCCAATGGCCTGAAAAAACACTGGGCAGATGTATGTATATGCATGCCCAAAATCCCAAGAGAATGGAGAAGGGACTGTGGCATGATTATCCCCCTGGGGGGAGCGGGGATGATTTCTTGCTTTCTCTCTCTTATCTCTGTCTCTCACCAGTGAGTGCATATGCCCTACAGCAAAAACAAAAATAAATAAATAAATAAAGTACCATGAGCAAAGTCAAAAGAGAAAACACTGAGAAAAATATACTTTATTTTATACAAAGAACTAATATCTATAATCTAGAAAATACTCCTATATGTTGACAAGGAAAAGGCCAAAATGCCAACAACTAAGTGGGTAAAGAAAATGAGAATGAACATAAAAGGAAAAAAAAATTCTTCAACATGTAAGAAGACAAAGTACAAGAAAAAACCAAACGGGGACACCACCATTTTAAGCCTTAGCAGAACCGGCAAACCAAAACCTTGACAGGATCCTACTTACACTGTTGGGCAGCAACGTGGGAAAAGGGAGTACGTGTTAGTAGGTCTACGAAGGACAACTGGGAAGCGTCTGTCAGAACTGTAAAGACGCATTCCCCCGGAGCTGGTGGCTGCACTCGCACCTGCCCAAGTACAGTATGACATGCGTATGGGAAAGGCTAGCCACTGCTGCGTTTCACAGTAGTGCAATTGTAAACAACCTGGATGTCCATCAATAAGAGACTAAGTACATCTTGGCATAACCACAAATTGCTAGATTAAAAGATGAGAAAAGGCCCTGCGTCTATGTTCCAGGATCTCCTGAACACACTGGCACAAGCCTATGTGTGTCCACGACCAGGCCGGCTGAGACTGGGGGTGAGTCAAGGCCTGGGGGACCTGTCAAGGGTGCCTGCCAGCAGCCAAAACTGAGGAATTCATAGCTCACCTTTACAATGCAGGTCTCCTCTCAGAAAATGGATAATTTTTGTAACACTAGACACGACACAAATGGATCAGTCTTCGAGGTCGGCATGACTTCCAGTCCTACCTCCACTGTATGCTAGCGTACGACCTCAGTCAAGCTGCTCGCCTTACAGGAGTCTCAGGACTCAACCACACGCATGGCATACTATCATCTGCGAGATGGCAATTAAGTGAAAAGGGAGTCACATACCAAGCACCCATCACATCACGGGATGAGCGCAAGGTGGCCCTATCTTCCCTCTACTCTGTCATTCTGTACTGAACACCACCAACTCCCTCCTAACCCGCCAGTGCACATTTACTGAGCTGTCAGATTTAGATGAACTCAAAATAGAACCCTTGGATTCATCCAGGGTTATCTGAGAACATGAAAACATTGTTCACACCTACAAACAAGAGGAACATTTTTGGAAAGACATTATCCCAATAATTCAAACCAAGTAGTGCCAAAGACTTTCTCACCCACGCTTTCCTGTATCTCTAGTAAACCCACAAAAGGGCCCTCAGTTATTGAAATCTTACATATGTCCTTCTCTAGCAAAAAGAAAAGATAATAAACCCATGAATTCTAAGACGATGTAGTCTGGTGGTTTTGTCAGCTATTTTGTAATGTTGGGGAGAAGGGGGGGAAGGATGTTTTCTTCCATCTTCAGGGATAAGTTTATATTTAACAGTGAACAACAACAACTTTGTTGGAAGCCCCTGGATGTTCTGCAATCCTGCTGTTCATTTACCAAATGCGTAGTCCCTCGAACACAATCGGAAGTGCTCGGCGCTGGACTGCAGCAGGTGTCCGGAAGCCACTGTGACTTCAGTCCTTTCTGCCTATTCCAGCTAGTGGCTACTTTAACTGGAGCTGTTCTGAAGTAGATTTTGTACTTACCCCTTTAAAACCTTTTGCTCTTTATTCCATGCTGCTGAAATATAAACCTAAGCTACCTAACAAAGAAAACAGGATTCAACGACAGAAAAATCACCTCATAAGGTGACTCTAACAATTCATCTTGCTGTGCTACAGTTTTCAAAGTCACAATAATATTTTCATATTCCAACTTGTTTGTGTGCAAATGGAATTACCAGCATTCAAATTTTTACTTAAAACCTCAACAAGGGAAATGACCTCCCAGGAGTCCTTAAGCAATTAAAATTCTAACAAAATACCCACGGCCATTCTGAGTCGGGCTGCTTTTGGTGAGCTGCTATGACATCAATTGCAATGTTCAGGTTTTCTTCCAGATCTTTCATCCTTTCAGGACTCAGTGATGTGAACAAAATCATTGAAGAGTAGGCAACAATTTTTTTGTCTGAATGATTTAAGCAAGACCTAAACAAAGAAACGAGACTGTAAGCCTAATTTAGCAACACAATAAAATATGATCATCATGCATAAATATTAAACCCATTAGCAAATTCAGTTCGCACTACTGTTTTGGAGAACTTGAAGAATTATAACACTTTGAAACAAGTCCATTATTTACTGTAAAAATGGGAAATATAAAATTAGTCACAAGGAAAAGTATCCAATATTAAATCTGCAGCTGAATTAGGACTCGAATGAAAAAAAAAAAATGATTACATTTATAAAGCATTAAAATGTTCACTCTTGGTGCTGGCCCCGTAGTGCAGCACTTAAGCACTGTACAATTGGAGCCAGAGTGCAAATGGCCGACTGCTAAGGCTAGGATTTGTGTTGAAAACCATGCCAAACCTGGGTGTGCCCATGCCCCAAATCCTGATGAGATGGAAAACGAAGGAAAAATGAACTGCCTCATGACCACACCCCACTAGGGTGCTTCCTCTCTCTTATCAATGTATGTGCCCCCTGGCAATTAAAAAAAAAAGTTCATTCTTGTTAGAAAATCAACAACAACAACCAAAAAAGATACTATGCTGATTACAGACATTCCTTTAACAGTTATGAGGGACAGAACATCTAAAGGATGGAGCGCGCAGTGACAAGAAACAGAATCTGGAGTCGAGAGCCTCAGTATGACCCCTAGCTCACCCACCTGTCAGCTACCCGACATTAGGACAGTTATTAATGTATCGATTATCAATTATGTCATGGGTCATACACTATGGCAGGACTTTTTCTGCATTCACATTTCTTCATGCTCTTCTGAAGAAGGTATTAGCGGTATATTACAGATAAAGAATCTGCTCACTTCGCCTGGCCAACAGCACAAAGCCAGTAAGTATATGCCAGAACAGAAACGTAAGCTGAGCTGTATCAGTCTCATAAGAAAATGTGAAGCCACACAGCCTCTTTCAGGATGTTTTCTGACATAAACGTGAAACACAAGTCCTTTCCCAATTACTCACAGGACTTGTATGAAGTTCACGTGAGATCATGTAATGGTACCACGTAAACTGCTAAGACTTCTCTGCCTGCCCTACACTTATTTAAGGACCTCTCCTTAGTTTTTCTATCACGCCCCAAGTTCACCCTGTTTTAGTTCTTCGACTGCACTGCATGTGCCTGTTCCTTTAATCTGTGAGAGTAATGGATCTAAGTGACCGCTGTATTCCAGACACCTAGTGCAATACTTAGCAGATCC
This sequence comes from Tupaia belangeri chinensis, assembly GCF_000334495.1. Lineage (NCBI taxonomy): Eukaryota > Metazoa > Chordata > Mammalia > Scandentia > Tupaiidae > Tupaia > Tupaia belangeri. The sequence continues at coordinate 2,372,707 of NW_006203500.1, forward strand.
TAGGTACCCAACATATTTTAACTAACTAAATTCTGAAAAGAAAGTAATGTCTATTTCTATAGCTTGAATCTCATAATTCTTTGATCCCGTCTAAGCTCAGTAACTATCAATCGTAAGGTTAACAGACCTGTATGTCTATTATATACCCTCAACTCTATAATTTTCTGCAGGAACGTGAGCGATAGACTTTCAGCTAGAAGGGAATTAAGAGTCCATCTGACCCTAACACCATACTTCACAGATCAGCCCAGAACCCTGCACAGCCAGAGAGCAGACAGAATACAGGCAACATCATATCTACAGAGGGTGTAGGCTTTGGACCCACAGAGCAGCACTGGGTTCACATCCTAGCTGTGCTGTTTGCCAGCAGTAAGCGTCAGATCCCTCTGTTGTCCAAATGGGGACATCACCACCTACCCTGCAGGGAGAAGATACAAAGAATGCCCAGCTCGGGTCATTTACACAACAGCCGCTGCTCTGCTGTTTTCATATTGCAACCTCGAGTCACCCCACCCACTGGCACCAGAACCTGGATTAGAAGCCAGGCCACCTGCTCCAAGACAGTGTCTTTGCTCCTACCTGCTCACCTTCCACCTCGATCCTCATATCCTATGAAGTAGCAGAACTAGCTTTAGAAAGAAGTAGTAGATCACCAGGAAGAGTGCTAGACCAACAGGCTGGTAACCCACTTCTCACAGGGGTAGACAGACTGATTGTCTACATCACATCTTGGTAAGGGAACTGGCTCTCCACAGCCTAACACAGATAAGCAAACTCACGCCTCGATCTGGCAATGGCTGGTTATTTAACCACAGTTTACAGTGAGAGAGGGCTGGTTATCTGCTTTTCACAGTGCTACTCAAACTGATTATCTCCATGTTGGTAAAGGGACTGCTCACTCACCTCTTACACTAAAAACAAACTGGTTATCTACTTCTTACAGGCATAAACAGACTGTCCACATTTTAGACGGAAAAGCAGGCTAGTTATATCCACTTGTTATTCATTCCTTACAAGATAACAGACTGGTTACCCAAATCTTATATTGATAAACAGGCTGATTTTCCATTTTGTACATGAAGAAACAGAATGGTTAAATACTTAATGCTAATAAAAGGACTGGTTTTCCACATGCTACACTTAGAAAAGAACTAGTTGTTCACTTCTTACACGGATAAAAGAGCCAGTTTTCCACTCCTACACTGAGCAATGAGCAGTCTACTTTTCACAGCGATAAACAACCTGGTTATCTACATTTTACACTGACAAAGGACTAAATATTGATTTTTTTATAATAATAAGCAGGTTAATTATCCATTCCTTACACTGATTTAAAAAAACTAGTCATTCACGTCTTATACTGATTAATTTAATGATATTTGTATAATTCTATCTCTTATGATAATGTCTATCTTCTACACAGATAAACAGACGTATTATCTACAACTTACACTCATAAACAAACTGGCCGTCTACTTCTCAGACAGACAGATGAACTAGTTACCCCTTCTTAAACAGATTAAGTGGGCTTCCTACACAGTTCTTAGACAGAGGAGCAGACTGGTCATCTATATCCTACTCTCATCAGCAGATTCCCACACCTTACCCTGAGAAATGGACTGGGTTTTACTGATTACCCAGTTCTTATAATTCTCCGTATCTACCAAAACAAATAGCACTGTGTTGAGCATCAAAGAACTATTTCATAAATTTTAAATGAAAAACAAATTCAGTGCCCCTATTTTGAGGTATATTTTGGTGCTTTATGTTTAATTTTGTCTCATAAATTTCAATGTCCTTAACAACAGTCCTCTGTCCCATGTTCTTAAAAGTAAACTGGAGCACAATCAGGGCATAAATGTGAAGTGCTCAGATGCTCAGTGACTGTTCAGACATGTACATACCTATGTGACCTCACCCTGAGCAAGGTAGAGAACACTTCCAAATCCAGGAGTCCCTCTTGAGCCCTTTTCCAGCTAGTACAGACCCACTACACCCCCCAAGAACAATTACTGCCCTGAACTTTTTTTTTTTAATTTTTTTGTAGTCCTCTTAGATACTCCATCTTTTCACATTCTTTTTTTTTTTTTTTAAAAAAGGGGTTTTTGCTATAGGGCACGTGTGCTCACCAGAAAGACAGAGAGAGACAGAGAGATAGAAAGCGAGAAATCACCCCCCAAGGAGGATGGCCATACTGCAATCTCTTCTCCTCCATTCTCCTCTCAGGATCTTGGGCACGCACGTGTATGTGCCCAGCATGAGTTTAAGCCACCGGGTCCGGGACTCAAACCACGGTCGACTACATGGGAGTTCAGCAACATAGCCATTACGCCAACTGCTGGTCCCACTACCCTGAACTTAAGGCCATAGGTTAGCATTTCCTGTTTTTGAATTTTTTAGAGGTAGAATGAAGTAAGCACCATCTTTTAGAAGTTAGAAAAATCATTATCAATATACTCACAAAAAGAGCTCTGGAAAAGCATGTGCCCAAACAATAGACTGGGAGTCTTCGTTCCGTGAGGCAATGTTACCCAAAAACTGCAGGCCACAGCGAAAAGCTGAGAGTACGTAATAATGAAAAAGAAACAGAATTAAACACAGTGAATAAATTACATCATAATAAGAAATATTCCCATGCTGTTAAATAGAAAGTTTCTGTTTGCTTCTTCGAATATAAAGTTCTCTCTCCACGATGAAACTTTGAACATGACATCAATATGCCTGACCAAAAAACAATACACTCTGTACAAAGTCCATTAGCCTATTAAAATGATTACACAAACATATGTGTCTATAATTACACTGGAATATGTATGTTCCAATTAAAAGACAGTTTCACTTAGGCTGGATTTCTTTAAGCTCTGACTATATGCTATTTAAAAGACATATCTAAAACATAAAGTTACAGAAATGTTGAAAGTAAAAGAATGGTAAAAAGATATGCCAGGCAAGCATCAGCCAAAAAAAGGAAATCACGGACCACTTAAAATCACATAATAGGGCCAGAAATGCAACCTGTGGGTTAAGAGAGCCAGATCCCATATGGATGACTGTGGTCCAAATTCCAACCCCAGCAGCTTGAAAAACACACTGGGTGCTTACGTGTGCCTTAAATCCTGATAAGGTGGAGAAATGGAGGAAGGGATTACAGTGCAACTAAGCCCCGCTGGGGGATGATTTCTCATTCTCCCTCTCTCCCTCTCTCCCTCTGGCCAGTACAAGCACCCTCTGACCCACATACACACACACACACACAAAACACAGACATACTAAACCTTAACACAAAAAGTATCATTTGAACATTTTCTTCTAAGTCATTATAGAATAATTTAATTTACCAGAAAGATACAATTTTAAAGTGAAATGCACCTAATAAGATGACTTCGAATATACACACAAGAAAATCTGACAAGAGTATAAGGAGAACAACTCACAATTAAAATACATCTTTCTCAGTCACTTACAAAGCAAGCATTTTAACTATTTGAATAAGAATTAATAACAACCAATTGAAATATTTAATATAAATAAATATTTATTTCACCAAAGAAAGCTGAATTAATATTGACCAAAATCCAGAATACTAACACCACCAACTGCTGGCAAGGTATGGAGCCACAGGAATGCTCATTCACTGCTGGTAGGAATACAAACTGGTACACTTTGCAAAACAATGTGGTAGTTTCTTATAAAAACTAAATAAATTTTACCATATGATTCAGCAAACGTAAACCTGGTATTGACCCAAATGAGTTAAGAACTTGTATCCACACAACAACCTGCACATGTATGTCTACAGCAGCTTTACTCATAATTGCCAGAACTTGGAAGCAATCAGTATGTCCTTCTATAGGTAAATGAATATATCATTTATAGTCTATCCGGATGATGGGATATTATTACAACTCAAAAGAAATGAGATATCATGCCAAGAAAAGAATGAAGGAAACTTACATGTATTATCACTAAATCAAAGAAGCTAATCTGAAAAGGCTATATACTGTACAATTCCAGCTTCAGTGCATGTGTGCCCAAAATTGCAAGAGGAAAATGGAGGAAAAGGGACTGAGGCATGGCCATTCTCCCTGGGTAGGTAATTTCTTGCTTTCTGTTTCTCTGTCACTGACTCTCCAGCAAAGCACATGTGACCTATAGCAAAAATATCTCTTGAAACAAACAAACAAACAAACAAACAGAAAAACAAGATCAGTGGCTGCCAAGAGTTAGGGATGGAGGAGGACAAATAAGGCAAAGCATAAAGGATTTTTAGGGCCATGAAACTATTTTGCACAAATACTACAAAGGTGGCTACATCTGTCCAAACCCACAGAATGTACAACACCCAGAGTAAACCCTATTGTAACCATGGATGACAATGATGTGTCGATGTCAATGCCTCAGTGCTAATGAATGTACCACTCTGGTGGAGGATACTGACAGTAGGATACACTATGTGTGCAGTGGGCAAGGGGCGGGGAGCAATGGGAAGTCTCTGTACCTTTCTCTCAATTTTGTGTGAACCTAAAACTGCTCTAAGAAACAAGATCTGTTGGGGCCAGAAGTGGTTAAGGTTAAGGTGGTTGGATCTCACACAGCCAACTGCACAGTTCGAGTCCCAAACCTGGTGGACTGAAACACGCTATGTATGTATATGTACGCTAAAAACCCCTAAAGGAGAATGAAGAAGGAATTGCAGTATGGCCATCTCTCCTAAGGGGTGATGATTTCTCACTTTCCTTCTCTCTCTCTCTGTCTCTCTCTGGGGTGTGCCTGTGTCCTCTAATAATAAAATAATAATAATAATAATAATAATAATAATGACTCTGAAAAGTTAAGTTTGTTATTTTACTATAAAACGATTTAATGATACCCCGCCAATCCCCTAAAAAGACTTAAGCTGAATTCCCACCTTAGTGTGAACCTGAAAAAGCAATCCAGCCTTTGAGAGATCCAGTTTCCCCATTCATATCATGAGACTGCTGTGTGGGACTATGTGTAGGGCTACTGTGAAGATGAAATGTGTTAAATATGTATTAATAATAATAGCAATTAATAGTAGGGAACACAGTAAGTGCTCATGTACCCTCTTTACCAGCACGCCGTGTGAATTTGACATATGCTAGGTTAAAGTCAGATTTCCAAGTACTGAACAAAAGCAAGTATTTGCTCCTGTGCTCAGAGACGGTAGATTTGTGTGTGTGTGTATGTGTGTGTGTGTATAATTTCACATACCAGAGGGCATGTATAGGTATGCAATTGGATTCGATTATATTAAAAAATCCTACTGTGGGTGTCTGTGTCTTTCTTGCTCTCTCTCTCATGAAATAAACTTTTTAAAAAATACTATTTTTAAAAATCCCATTCATATTACAGGGTGGTTTCCACCTCCAGGTCATACGCTCACTGGCAGTGTGGACAGACAGGAGGGAGGAAGGCAGGGAAGAGGGAGCGAAGGCAGAAGAGGAGGAGGACAGGAAAAGGGAAAGGCCCCAGGAGAAGCAGGAGAACATGGCATCAAGCAGATGCATGAGACACAGGCCTAAGTGACAGCTAACTCAGGGACTCAGGCCGGCAGACAGAAAGCAAACCACAGTCAGGAACCACCTAGCAAGGTCTGGGTCGACCCCGACCACATGCACTTCGAGGCCCTGAAGTCTAAGAGGCGACCCCGCGGCCTCACTGTGCAGCAGGCGTCACACCTAGGCTCTGTGCGTACTCCCTGATGTTGCACAGGGGGACATCGCCCGGCCACATGCTGCTTAGGATGCCTCGTCGCTGGTAACACAATTTACTGTAGGGAGTTAAGTGACACTGAAAAGCAACACAAATGAGACTAAAGGAAACAGCGACCGCACTTAGAACTGGAGGAAGAAAGGGAAGAAGTGAAGGTTATGAGAACCCAGAAGCTCAGGGGGGCTCGCAGACCCAGAACGCAGGTCTGTCTGTGGGAGGAAACAGCCCGCCCCTGCTGATACCTCCAGAGCAGAGGGCAGGGCCTGAGAGAGCTGGACTCAGAACTGAGCAGAGGGCACTGGCTGGCTGCTGCCCAGGCCTGAGTGAACACGAGAGACCTGGAAGTAGGACCAACGGTGCTACCCAAGAGTCAGTGCCATTACTGGGGTGACTCATTACTAAAGAGCATGTCCCCATTTCCATCCTCCTGACTCCCAGTCTCCCCCTGGCACCCCTTCCTGGCTGGCAGAACAGCAAGCATAGGAGGATCGTGTCTGCAGACTGCCCGTCTGACAGAGTGCAGAGGGGGAAGCCTGCGGGTGAAGGAACTCAGCCGGGAAGCCAGAAGCCCCCGCGTCTCCCAGGCCGGCACTAATACGATATGCACTGCTCTGCGTGCTTCATGATTAAGTCGCTATTACCTCCACCCTGCAGAGGGAGAAGTGAAGGCAGAGGTCCAGCAGCCAGTGCAGGCCCAGCCGGAACTCAAGCCAGGCTGTGACTTCCACACCAGAGGTGGCAGCCGCCACAGAAAATTCCCCGAAAGAAGGGACTGCCGTTCGTCAGCTCACCCCTGTATGGAGACCCTAATGACTGCAATTCTTACAATACTTCTGTCCTCTGCAGTAAGCGGACACTGCCATAAACACCACGGCCCGCTCTGCCCTGGTCTCAGGCCGCCACCCATAACTAAAAGGTCCCCGGGCCACCTCCAGTGCAATGACTGGCATCCCTGCCGAGGGGGCCATGCCCACAACCCATAGTTTGCTATTCTTAAAGCGGCTTGCAGGGGCCCACGGCAGTGCCCCCCACGGAAAGCACACAGGTCGAGGGCCTGAGCGAGACGAGAGCAGGAGACTGGAGGAACTGAACTCAGCTGAACTCAGCTGGGAGAAGCCCCAGCAAGGCAAGTCCCACACGTCCCACGGAACACGAACACGTGCAGGTGGTCACTACCTGGCAGATGCCGCTCTACCATAGCAGCGCATCTCCTTCTCTGACCGCCCCCTCAAGAAAGGACTGCTACTGTCCCCACCCAACAGGAAGGGCAGGTCACAAAGCCTATGAGTAGTAGAACAGTACACTTCCTCCAGAATAGGAATCAAGACTAATCAAGGAAGGCAAAAAGCAACTGGAGACTGGGGGTGAATTATAATACCCTGCCTCAATTAGAGAATTCCCACCAGGAAACAACCGGGAGGACATTTTCAAGAGCAAAGTGTTTACTGAGATCCCTTAAACATTCCAGGTTTCTGTCTGCAGATTCAGCCCCAGAGCTCCTGTCCTCTGAGCCTGGAGATTCCTGGAATCTGAGCATTCCCTTCAAACACTGTCACCTAACGGCGGCCAAGCGCACGTCAGACTCTCGTTTCAATACCTCAGAGCCAGAATTGTTGCAAGGATTAAAAAGGCGAAGGTGTGTGAGGTACTCACTTATTCAATTCAAAAAATGATGAACGCTGAAATGTAAAAGGTATGCAAAGAAAATGAGCCAAGAACTGGCTGAGCCAGAATTGAGTGGAGTTACATTATAATCTAAAATTGAAAAGCTGGATACAGGGGGTGGCAGGTGGCATAATGGTTAAAGGTGCTGGATTCCCACAGGGTCTATCATGGTTCGAGTCCCAGACCTGGAGGCTTGCTTTTTCGCTTCACCTTTCTCTGTGTGTCTCTCTGGTCAAATTTTAAAAAATAATAATAATAATAACAAATGGAATTAAATAAATAGATCTTTTTTAAAAAAATAAAAAAGAGAAGAGCTAGATGCAAATTCTAAGTACACATTCATATCCATATCTGCAAATACCAAAAACTGACAACAGAGAAAGCAAGTGTTTGGGGCCGGCAGGTAGAATGGTGCTCGATTAAAGTGCTAGATTCCCACACGGCCAACTGCAGTTTGAGTCCTGGAACTGGTGGCTTGCTTTTTCACTTTCCCTTTTTTTTCTCCCTGGTCAAAATAAAAAATAACAACAATGGGAATTAAATAAATAAATAATTCTTTTAACAAATAAAGAAAAATCAAGTGTTTGTCCCTATATAAGCCTATATGGACAGGGATTTTTTTTTTCTATTTTTCTGATATTTTACAAATTACTGTGTAATGAACTTGTACTGAATTTTTATAATAGAACGCTTTCTTCAGATAGAGTTTAAAAACATATATTTCTAATGAGTATTTTAGAATATATATACCCAAATCCACTAAAATTTAACAGGCAAAAAAAGTCCATGGTATTAGTGAGTCTGAAAGCCAACTGACCCAATAACTTCATTGAGCAACTGCAAATCGGCACTCTGAATCAAAATACAGCTGTGGAACAGAAAAAGTTTAAAGATATTCTAGACACAAAAAGTGACTGCTTCCAGACAAGTACAAATGACAGTTTACTTTTACCAAACAGCTTATCAACTGATCTTTATGTAAATACTGCAAATGTTGTAAAAAATCCCAACATTATTTTTATAGATTAGGAACGAATAAAGTCCAAGAACAACACCAATAACTCAATTAAAATAACTCCTGCTTGTGTTTATATAAAATTTGATGAGCATAATATATTCATTACAACACTGCAATTATTCCCTGAAAATAATACTCTAAATATTATTTTGACAATGTAATTACAGTTCTTACCTCAAGAGTAGAAACAAAAAACTGGCACAGTTTCCACTAAAAATCTTCCTAGAATAAGCTCCTCCCTGAGAATGAGTTGAAAGACAGCATAGGCGCTTTATTAGGTCTATTTAGAATACCTTCTTAAAAAGATTATTTGTATTAGGTCTGAAGTAACACGCTACAAAAACACCCTATTTTTATTTTTGAATCAAAATTTCATTGTTGAATTCCAAATAAAATCCAGTAGCTACACAAGCTGCCTCTCCCAAAAAGGTGATGAGAGATACCAACTGACTTCCACTTTCTTTCTTGCCCCAGTAACATCCTACCAACTCAGTCCCCTAAACTAAATGATCCCCTTAAAACATATGCAACTGGAAAATTAAAGGCAGCCTAAACCTACAGGGAGATGTTCTATGTTCGTGGACTAAGAGACTCAGTAGTGTTCAGATAGCAGTCCCCAGCCCAGCCTTGGCAGGGTCAGAGAGCCCTGCACCCCAGAGCTAGAAGCCACGTGCTGACCACGGTTCCAGTCCCTAGCCCAGGTGGCTGAAAACACAGCAGGCACATGTGTTCATGCCCAGGATCCTGACAAGCTACAGGACTGGCAGAAGGACTGAGCCATGGCTGGACCCTGCTGGGGTGCTATTCTTTTTCTCTTTCTGACAAACGCCTGTGTTCTATTGTGGATTAAAAAAAAACATTTAAAGATGACAATTCTTCCCAAAGTGATCTATATTCAACACAGATCCAGTATCCACAACACTCGTGTTAATATCTGTTAGAACTTGGCCAGCTCTTTGGCCTGGTGGTTAAGGGAGCCAGATACCACATGCTGACCATCCTGGTAGTTTGAAAAACAGGCTAGGCTCACATGTGTACATGCCCCAAACCTCAGCAGGGTAGAGAAGTGGAGAAGGGACTGCAGTGTGAACATACCCCACTGCACAGTGTGTTCGCCCTCTCCCTCTGTCCCTCTTTGGGAAGCACACATACCCTCTGACAAATTAGAAACAAACAAACAAAAATTCTTTAACACTTCACAACAAAGGAGACTTAATAGTCTAATTAAAAACTGAGCAAAGGATTAGAATAGATACTTGTCCAAAAAGTTTATAAACGGCCAAAAAGTACACGAAGGGATATCCAATACTATACTATTACTGGTCATTTGGGAAATGAAAATCAAAACCCGCAGTGACGTACCACCACTTCACACGAACCAGGGCGACTATCGTACAAAGAAGAGAGCGCCAGCAGGGACAGGAGAAAGAAGGCACCTGAGCACTGCTAGTGAAGAAGGAAAACAGCTTCGCTGCTGCAGAAGCTGCTCGGTGGTCCCTCACAACGACAGAGTACCATGTGACCCATCAGGTAGGTCCACTCCCAGGTACACACCAAAGGAACGGAAAAAGGCCCTCAAACAAACACACGCACACACATTCACAGCAGTGTTACTCATGACAGCCAAATATCCGTCAACTGATGAAAAGATAAACAAAATGTACCGTGTCCGTACAGTGAAATGTCATTCTGCCTCACAAAGGGGCATACGGACACAACCCACAAGGTGGGTGACGCTCGAAACGTTCTGTAAGTTAACGCCAGACACAAGAGGTCTTGCAATTCTACGGTTCCATTACGTATGAATTAGTCAATCCAGAATGATGGCTGTGGGGTCCACAGGGAAGGGGATGTAGGAGCGACTGCTTAATGAGTACACGCTTCCTTGTGGAGTGATAAAAATATTTTTAACTAGGCAACTGGAGTGGTTGCATAATACTGTGAATGCACTGAATGCCCCTCGATTGTTCACTTTAAAATGAAATAAAGTAAAAAGGGGGGCCAGCAGGTGGCACGGTGGTTGGGACACTGGACTCTCACATGGCTAACCACAGCTCAAGTCCCAGACACTCAATGACTTGAAAAAAATCACACTGGATGTGTGTGCCAAGATCCCGAGAGGAGAACGGAGGAGAGTTCCAACTACTGCACTGCCATCGCCCCTGGGGGTGAGTTCTCCCTATAGCAAAATTTCTCTCAAAATGTTTAAAAAGAAAAGAAAAACATGGTGGGCGCATGTGGATGTGTGCCCAAAATCCCAAAAGGAGTAGAAGAGAAAGAACTATGGCATGGTCATCCCCCAGGAGGTGCTTTCTCATTTTCCCTCTTTCTCACTCTTTCTATGGTAAGTGCATACATCTTACAGTAAATTTTAAAAAAGAAAAGAAAAAACAAAACAGAAGTCAATTTATTCCTCCAGGACATACTGGTTCATAAAAGCAGTTTCAGCTATCTGCTCCATCAACTTCTCTCTTAGGTCATCTGCCTGATTCACTGAAAATTAGTCCTGTGAAAAAAGGGTGAAATAATCTTTTATCATATATATAAAACTTAAATAAATTTGTTATAGCGGATCTGGGATAGAGAAGAAAGGGGGGATAACAGACGAAGAGGGATGTGGATGCAAGGAAAGACATTCGAGATAGAAAACAGAAAATAATGGAGTACAAAGGAGAAAACGGATGCCGCCTCAGAGCAGGGGGAAGGTGCAGGCGAAAAGCTTCTGCGTGGGCGAGCGGGGTGGGATCCATGCACAAGCGGAGGGGCTGGCTCCACTCTAATAGCTATTTAATCACAGCATGTGCGCTGCGCTTCCTCTGTGCTTCTTTATTTAGGTTACACCATGAAAAGAGAAACCTCCTTCTGCCCACCACAGCACTTCGGCTCTGCCAGTGACACACGATCCACCACATCAGTGTTTTCAGCAATTATAAAATGCAGGACATTCTGAACTTTCTCACTGAATTACCATACCACACACAGACTTCAAAAATAGCTGACTTCCCATGCAACACAGTGTAACATGCACTTTACTGCTGATTTTTAATCCCCTAATTTTTGAAGATTGAGGCTTCTGCTTTATTATAAAATGGAATTATGAAAATATCTTCAAATACATAACATCATAAAAACACATCACAACTGAATCCTATGCTCATCAATTTTTTTAAAAATACTACTCCTGTTCAAAAAATCTTAAGAAGTAACACTTGTGTCTATTTTTTAAAGATATAATTATTTTTTAAAGAATTATTTATTTAGGGAACCAGCAGTTAGTGTAATGGCTATGTCACTGGACTCCCACATAGTCAACTGTGGTTCACGTCCCGGACCCGGTGGCTTAAAACTCACGCTGGGCACGTGTGCGTGCGTGCCCAAGATCCCAAGAGGAGAATGGAGGAGAAGGGATTGCGGCATGACCATCCCCCCTGGGGGGTGATTTCTCGCTTTCTGTCTCTATGTCTCTCTCTGTCTGTCTGGCAAGCGCACGTGCCCTATAGTGAAAAAAACCTCTCCAAAAAAAAAAAGAAGAATTTATTTAATTTTATTTACTATTACTATTTTTTAATTTGACCAGAGAGACAGGGGCGGGGGGCACGAGAGAGCAAGCTACCAGGTCTGGAACTCAAACCATGGTCAGTCATGTGGGAATCCAACACCTTAACTACCACACCACCTGTCAGTCCCAGAAGATGTAACTAATTTTAAAAATATGATTACTGGGACCAGCAATTAGCGTAATGGCTATGTCACTGGACTCCCATGCAGTTGACCGCGGTTCGCGTCCCAGACCTGGTGGCTTAAAACTCATGCCAGGCACGTGTGCGTGCGTGCCCAAGATCCCGAGAGGAGAAGGGAGGAGAAGGGACTGCGGCGTGGCCATCCCCCCCCGGGGGGGGGTGATTTCTCGCTTTCTGTCTCTCTGTCTCTCTCTGTCTGGTGAGCGCACACGCCCTATCGCAAAAACTTCTCAAAAAAAAAAAAAAAGTAAAAATATGATTACCATGTCTCAAAAAAATATTTCTCAATCAAAAAGAGCCCCAAGAATCTGACAATTTTCTGAACTGACAATGAAAACAGTAAGAAATCACAGAGCAGAGTAAGAACGAGGCCTTGTCAGGAAGTCCTCTCAGACACCAAGACAGCCTTCACCTCTGTGCATGGTTGCTCAACTTCTCTTAATGATAAGTAATATCTCACTACTGAAGTTCCCTGCCTCATGAAATACAGCTGTGTGCTTTAATGAATATCATGCTTGAAGTTTAGTTTTGTTCATTTGCTGTTTTCAAACATACCAGAGGGCACGTGCATTTACTAGATAGAGAGAAGGAAAGAGAGAGAGAGAGAAAGTTAAGAAAGCATCCCCCGCCCCCAGGTTGGTAACGCCACAATCCCTTCTCCGTTTTCTCCTTTCAAGACTTTGCGCATGCATGTACCTGTGTCCAGCTGGGACTCAAACCATATAGTCAGCCCTCTGGGACCCAGTCACCTTAACCACTACACCACTGGCTGACTCCTCAAAATATTAAACCACCTTCAATGATATAAATAAGCCATGAATTATACTGCATGTTACCTGTCAACAGGGATTCTTGTTCCACTCGTAGTTCACGAAACAGAAGAATCAAATCAACAGCAACACCAATTGTATCCAAGTTTCTGTAACAGGTTTTAAGAAAGACAATAATTATTTAGACAGTCCTTGTTCTTAAACCTATACTTCAAATGACAGCACAGCATGTGCTGCTAAGCCCACCAGTAACAGCTCCCACGGCAGGTGACGACAGCTCTCCAGAAGTGCACACCCCCTAAGCCCCCACGTCTGTGAACGCATTTCCTTGCATGACAAATGGGACTCACAGGCACGACTAAATTAAGGACTGCATGATGGCAAGATTAAGCCAGATTATGTGGGTGGGCCTATGGTAATCAGAAGACCCTGGTAAAAGGACACAGGAGAGTCAGAGACAGGAGAAAGGAGACCTAGACCAAGGAATGCAAGCAGCCTCCAAAAGCTGGAAAAGGCAAGAAAACCGATTCTTCCTTTAAGAGTTGACAGAAGGAACACAGTCATATCACCTCATTGGAGACTTCTGAACGCCCATACTGTAAGATGATAAAAGTGTGTTGTTTAAACACTGCGTTTTTGGTAATATGTCACAGCTACAACAGGAAGCTACTGCAGAATTAGGGAGCCAAAGTGGGATGATGCTGTAACAAATACCTAAAAAAGGTAGAAGTAGCTTTGGAATTTGGGCAGAAGCTGGAAGAAAAGTGAGAAGCCACCCGGGTTATCCAAGTGGGCTGACTGTAATCATAAGAGTCCCTAAGAGAGGGATGTATTAAGAGTCAGAGAGATTGTTAGATGCTACACTGTTGCTTTGAGATGGGGGATGGGGCCATGAGCCAAGGAATGCAAGCAGCCTCTAGAAGCTGGAAAAGATTAGGTAATGGGGGCTGGCAGGTGGTGTGTTGGTAAAGGTGCTAGACTCTCACATGGCCGACCATGGTTCGAGTCCCACCTGGACCCAGTGGCTTGCTTTCTCTCGCTTTCTCACTTTCTCTCTCTCTCTCTTTCTGGGGAGCACACATACCCGGTAGCAAACTTAATAATGATAATAAGGGACCAGCACATGGCATAATGGTTACATCGCTGGACTCTCACATAGTCAACAGCAGTTTGAGTACCAGACCCCGGCATCTTAACTCATGCCAGGCACATGTGCATGTGTGCCCAAAATCCTGAGAGGAAAGTGGAGAAGGGATCGCAGGGTGGCCATCCCCCCGGGGGTAATTTCTCACTTTCTTTCTGTCTCTCTCTGTCTTTCCGGCGAGCACACGTGCCCTATAGCAAAAATCACTCTTTAAAAATAATAGTAATAATAAATAAAATAAATCTTTCTTTTTTAAAGACAAAACAAGATAATAGACTCTCCCCTAGAGCATCTGGAAGGAATCTGTCCACAGATACTTTGACTTCAGCCCAGTGAGTCTGACTTTTGACTTCTGAACTGTAAGATTAAATTTTTTAAAATGTTATGTCACTAAATTTGGGGCAATCTGTCATAGCAGCAATAGGAAACCAAGACAACTTCCTATTTTCTTCATTTCTTCTCAACATGAATGAGAATTCAGCCAAGATATTCACTCACCAAAATGAATCCTGGTCTGATTGGATCAAATTCTAGAACCCTGCTGTTAGTGCCCATTTTAATGGAGGAACTTGCAGATGGTCAGAGTGTACAAGTGGCTAGGGTGCTCTCTCTCGTCCCTTCCTCAAGGCCAGCTGTGACTAGTAGGTGCAGCAGCTTGGCACCTGCCTCCTAGAGAAGAAGTTACTGCCCCACCTCTGTTCCTGACCTTGCAGCTACACAGACAGATGGTTTACTGGGCCAACAGGCCTGCTGCCAGTGAGCTGAAAATGACTTTTAGTTTTTTAAAAGGTTGGAAAGGGCTAGCCAATGGTGTTGTGGTTAAGGCAGTTGGATGCTACATAGCCAACTGCACGGTTCAAGTCTTGGACCCAGTGGCTTGAGAAATATGCTGAGTACATGTGCATGCATGCTCAAAATCCGGAAAGGGAAGAGAAGAGGAGGAGAAAGGACTGTGGCATGGCCATACCCCACGGGGGATGCTTTGGCACTTTCCCTCTCTGTCTCTCTCTCTGGCAAGCATATAGGCCCTCCAGCAATTTTTTTTTTAATTTACATTACGAAAGGGGGGCAAATCAAAAGACTGTAATTTCATGACATGAAGACTTCATGAAACTCAGACTCTGGTGTTCATAAATAAAGTGTTACTGGAGTATTAGCTGTGGCTTTTCTCACACTATGATGAAACAGTGAGAATTCTGACAGAGACCACACTCTGGCCCTTACCAAAAACGTACAGTGACCCAGCAGTAGGGGTTGTATTACGAGCAGAGCTAACTGCTTTGAACGGTCTTCTCTGACTATTTCCTGAAATTTCATATGACTCAGCTTGTTTGCTTTCCTGTATTACACCTCATTCCATAGATCCTTGGCAAAACACAATCCCAGTCCACACAAGTGTAATGTTCAGACAAAAGATGTCAAAAGATCTAGGCCTTAATAGCCTCACACCTTTTGATTAACTCTTTAATAACTTAAAACAAATAGCAAAAATATTTATATATATCTCCATTGTAATCTGAATCTTGACTCGAAAACATGGAGTTGTCTATGAAGTCCTTACTAGAATCTTTGTTGTGCCTCTAAATAGGAATCTCTTTTCCAAGGGCTGAAGCCTTCAGTGGTTGGAATTTCCCTTTGAAAATCAATAGTAAGGGGGCCAGCAGGTGGCATGTTGGTTAAGGTGCTGGAAACTTCCACATGGCTGGCCACAGTTCGAGTCCTGGACCTGGACCTGGAGGCTTTCTTTCTCATTTTTCCTCTCCCCCTCTCACTCTCTCTCTCTCTTCCTGGTCAAATTAAAATAAATTAATGAATAAGTAAAATTAAATAATTCATAAGGGGAAAAAAAAGAAAATCAACAGTGAATAACAACACAATCCTAGAAGGTAGGAGGCTGAAAAACTAAGGCCCACAAATGTCCATCTCATCTCAGCCTAACCAAATGCTGAGATACCATTACTTCTCCCAAAGAAAGGCAAAGCTGTTCTCAAAGAAAGCAGTATTATGGTAAGCTTGTACTATTCTACCACTCCCGAAGCAGAGGCAGAAACACTTGCCATTAATTGAGCATGGCATATGCGGACGCCACCAGGCACTTCACCCAAGTCACCACCTGTGTGCCTCACTACCACCTTGCCCGAAGACACTGCTTAGCCCATTTTACAGAGGACAAGCGGATACTCAGAAAGGCTAAATGCCTTGTCCAGGGACTCATGACAGCAAAAGAAAGGGAGCAGGCGTAGGCAGAGGGCCAAGGAGAGGATTTCAGAGCAGTCATGGCAGACGGCCTCTGGGCTAGGCCTGTAGAGCCAGGCATCTGGAGTCAGAGACAGCTTCCCGGCTCTTACCCAGGAGTGACTCTCAGACAAGCTACGGAACTTCCTGGAATCACAGTTGCTCCTTCTGCAAAGGAGAGAAAGGGTGGCATCCTATTTCTTGAGTTTGTTCTAAGGATTAAACAAGACACTACAAGTAAAGCACCAGGACAAAGCCCGGTGCTGAGGGCAGGCTTCCACCCCCGGCCAGGGTAAGCAGCACGGGGACACCTGCCCTCCCACAACCGCTAGGTCTGCCTAGGGGGAGACTGGGTCCCTTCTCCTCCTCAGAGGCCCCCCTGCCTGGAAAAGGACAAAAGAAACTAACTTAACTTGTTAGGTTTTAAATGTTAACTACTATGACCAAAATTATTATTGTTTCTGTTTATCTGTAAATGGATGGCAGTCTGGTTGAAATGGGAGGTTAAGCGGCTCTAGCTCTTTCCCTTCTCCTTTGATCTTCAAAATCTCATTAATCATAAGAAAGACTCAGGTATGAG
>NW_006203500.1:2389650-2403900 GCF_000334495.1 Tupaia belangeri chinensis
CCCTATCCCATGCTCCCCCCTCAGTCTCAGTCAGTCCCAGACCATGGGCACACATGTGCCCAATGTACTCAAACAGATTTCCAGACATGAACCAGGAACTTTCCCATGTGGGTCACCTTTGATCTTCAAAATCTCATTAATCATAAGAAAGCCTCAGGTATGAGACTGTCTAGGCAGCAAAGGGAATCCTTTTCTCAAGTGGCTCCAGGACCAACCCGACTTGGCTCATCACAGCAGTGACAGGGAGGCCTGGAGGCTCTGTCTCCATTCAAGGCCAGGAAGAAAGGTGGGCATCCTGTTAGTGACTTCTGACTTCAAGAAAAAATTCTAATGCAAAGCAGATTCTGTCATATCAAAGAAAACAGCTCAGTTCTGGAAGGAGAGCGGAACAGGTTACTGCACTGCACTGGGCAACGCTCTCGCTCATTCTTAACTTTTACTTTTAAGCTACATATTTTATAAACAGGAGCAGGGAAAGCTTGGGACTTTACACACCCTTAAGGAGAGATAGGTCACCTCAGAAAGTTATAATATGAAACATGCTTCTTGCTCAAAAGAAACACAAGAGTTAACTAATTAAAATATTTAAAGTAATTGAAACATTTACAACTAAGAAAAGTGAGGTCAAGAACTGCATGAATGAAAGCAGGGAGGATCTAAGAATACAAATCAAAAATCAAATTCAAATCACTACATACAGAACCAAGTACCTCAAAACTCATTGTAAATACAATAAGAAATTTAAATAAGCACACTCCTTTACATGTTGTCCCTTCGCATACTGGTCTAGAGATCCCGGTGATGAGCCCTGAAGACGACTCTCCCTGCAGAGGGAAAGGATGGCATCACAACCACAGTGGGTGACACTATGTCTGAACAACTTCCTGTCGATCGGTCAGTATGTCAGAACCAGCGTGGACACAGGCAAAGGAACGGAGCCCAAGGTGTGGGTGTGACTACGCGAAGCTCTACCTGATGGAATTCTGGTTCGCAGCACACTCTATACAAGCATTGCGGAGACACCGGAAGCATTCGGTTATTAACTGCAGACTGGAAGCCAGATGCTCCACTTGGGACGGATCCCTGCAGGCCAACTCAACAGCATGAGACGATTTCTTTAAGATGTCCAGGACTCTTTGGAAGATGGTCCTGGGTGCAGTTTCTCTGAAAGAAGATAAAGTTGTTACAAAGAGGGGGAAAAAATATTGTAATTTTGAAATGTCCTATTCAGAAAGTTATTTTCCCCTACTGTTTTGGGTAGGCGGGCCTGCCTGTTCCAGCTCCGTAATTTTTAACACACACACAAACAAAGGAGAGCCACACTTCTTTTTTTTTTTGAGAGGT
Organism: Tupaia belangeri chinensis; assembly: GCF_000334495.1. NCBI lineage: Eukaryota > Metazoa > Chordata > Mammalia > Scandentia > Tupaiidae > Tupaia > Tupaia belangeri. The sequence continues at coordinate 2,390,995 of NW_006203500.1, forward strand.
TTTTGCTATAGGGCACATGAGCTCGCCAGACAGACAGAGAGAGACAGAGAGACAGAAAGTGAGAAATCACCCCCCAGGGGGGATGGCCATGCCACAATCCTTTCTCCTCCATTCTCTTCTCAGGATCTTGGGCACGCACACACACACACCTGGCGTGAGTTTTAAGCCACCGGGTCCGGGACGCAAACCGCAGTCGACTACATGGGAGTCCAGCGACATAGCCATTACACTAACTGCTGATCCCAAGGAGAGCCACACTTCTGAGCCTTCACTATGGGCCAGGCACTGTTTTTTGGGCTGTAGCTCCTTCAGGCTCTGCCATAACATTAGGAAGTCAATAGTGCCCTGTCCATTTCCTCGCAGATGAGATAAGTGAAGTGGAGAGGAGGGTAACGCCACATCACTCAGCCAGTTACTGGCAGAGACACAGTTCTCTACGACCTGCGTGTCAATCCAGGTCCCAGTGCAGTGACGGACCGTTCACGCTCGCTCCTGAGTCATAACGGAACATCCATATTCCACGCTCCAGGCAGGGAATACACCCTCGCCCTGTGTCACCCAATGTGTACCTGAGTTCAGGTATGAGGAGCAGTATTCAGAAGGACTGCCTGCCGCTCAGTGCACTGGGGACGCTCATACCCAGCGAGGTGGCAACATGCGCACTGACCTTCCATACATGCAACTACACAGACGGATAGGGGACACCGGCATGTCGGTCCTCCATCAAGGATGGACGCCTGCGGGGAGAGACAAACCTGTGGCTGTTCCTTCTGGGCACCCGCGTCTCTGCATGCCTCTCATGCCAGCAGCACTGCCTGCGCTGGCTATCATTCCACAGCTCGGAAGATAAGAATTTTTTGTGCAACATGGCACCTAAATGCAAGCCAACTCCTCATTCCATAACCCCCTAAAGAAACAGCAATCTGTTTTAAAGTTACAAGAAAAATTGCCATTTTGGACAACTTAAGAGGTTTCCACACACTTTGGACCATATGAATTTTCCTCTCTCACTCTCACCCTGAAATCCCAATGCTCTCCACTGCACCCTCCATCAAGGCAGGCTGTCAGGGAGCTGCATGTTAACTCAGAACTTCTAGGCTGAGCTGCCCTGGGTACCGTGCAGCTTGAGTGCTGTGGAGGACACACTGCAGCTGCCCCTTTCCCTGGCCAGAGGACATGTGCCCTCCTAGACCTAGGGCACCATGACGATGTGTCTACCAACTGGACAGAGAGCAGAAATCACACTATTGATCATGTTCTCCTATCTGGGCCTTTGATAAGTCTGGAGTCAAACATATTTAACTACATCATGAATCCTTATTTTTCCTTTTCCTTTCTGGATTTTCCCTTCTCCATAATTTCCTCCTTTATCTGTTTTTTTTTTAATCAATTTTACTTGTATTTATTCATTTATTTAGGTTTTTGCCATAGGGCACGTGCACTCACTGAAGAGAAAGACAGACAGAGAGAGAGGGAAAGTAAGAAGTCACCCCCCATGGGAGATGGCCTTGCCACAGTCCTTTCTCCTCCACTCTCCTTTCAGGATTTTAGGCCGCACAAACACACACCTAGCATGATTTTCAAGCCACCAGGTCTGCAGTGGGAAGACCCTACTGGCAACACTCCGAAGTGCAAATTCAAGGGGATTGTGTTAATCCCACTCTGGTGACTACATGAAGCAAGTGCACAAGCCATTATTTGTGACAATTTTGCCATAAAAAGGACATTCACTAACACTCTCAAGGCAGAGTCAAGGAGTGCTAAATATACTACAGATGCTACATAGCAAAAGAAAACACCCAAGAACTCAAAACATTGACAAGAAGGCCAAGAACAGTCCCAACTCTATGACGAGGAAGAGATCTAATTACCTGTCAGCTCCGCCTGCATAAACCTTTGATGACATTTATTACTTAATCTTACTGACTAATAAAATAGGGCTCTATGAGCCAGCCAGGCAGTGTGGTGGCTAAGGCAGCTAAATCCCACATGGTCAATTACGCACTTCGAGACCTGGACACAGTGCCTTGAAAAACATGCCAGGCACATGTGCATGCATGTCCAGATTTCCAAGAGGAGAATGGAAGAGAAGGGACGGCAGCATAGAGCGTGGTACCCCCAGGGGTGCTTTCTCACCTTCTCTCTCCGTCTGCCTCTCCTTTTCACCCCTTATTGCACAAGCACCTACAGCAAATTAAAAAAAAAAAAAAAAACAGGGCTCTACCAAGAGCCTCCTCCTTTTGCTACAAAGATGGCTAAGCATGTGCATTTATACGTGTGATGAGGAAGCCGGGATGCTTTTTCCCAGCTGGCCCTTTGCAATCTGGCCCTTACCACCCTCCCAGGGTAAGCCCTCTTCTCTGAGGGCAGTTGTTAAAATCGTAACACCTGTCTCATTCAAAATTTGTATCTAACACAGCAAAAGCTCTAGAATCAAACGAGGACTTAGCAAAACAGAAGAAAAGTACTGTTCTTAGAAAAGAAAGTCAGCACTCCACCCACAGCACAGTCAGTAAGTTAAGCTGTGAATAATTCCCAGTGTCCTCTGTTATGTGTCCTATGTGCACCACGCCTCTGTTACACTTTCAACCACAAGAAAAGTGTTTAATTACGCTACAGACAACAAGGGAGCCCTAAACCACACAGCCATCCACACCGACCCATGGGTAAGCACAGAGCACCTCCTCGGCAGACCACCCTCACGTGTGTGGGGCACAGAGAAAGGAGCTGGGGCTGCGATGGCTGCTGTGTGCTCCCCTCAGGTGGCACACTCAGGAAGTCCTGAGCACACGGAGCACCTCTAAACCTCTGTGCTTGGCTCCAAGGTACCCTTCCACTGGCACGCTTTTCCCACCACTCCACCCAATTCTCTCTGGCAGCATCTCGCATTTCTCCTTTTAAACCTTTTGAAAATTCACAGCCCTGGTGAAACCCCTGACTTCTCCGGCCCGGCTGGGTCTCACATCCATGCTCCCTGGAACTTGCTTCCTAACACTGGACCAACTTATTCACACCTGAGGAAACCTACATGCCCTGTCTATCTCCCCAGCTAGACTAAAAAGCCCCTGGAAAACAGAGACTACCTCTTTCTTTTCAGTACCTCTAGCACCCAGAACTGGCACTCGCTACTTGAATCTGTTCAAGTTTAAGCTGGAATGAGACTGATCACGCTCCAGCAGCCCCTGACTGCAGCCCAGCCCTATGCGGTCTAGGCCTGAGTGACAGCAAAATCAGCGCCCCCAGGGGCAGCAGCTCAACTCTCTCTTCCCCAGACTCAGAAACCTCAACACGGCTATTTTCTAGGATGCAGGTGTCTTACTATTGCTACTGAACAAACATCAACTTTCTGCTTCCCCATTAAATGATGCAAGGATGAGCATGGGATTGCAGGGTAGAGGGGAATGAGGAACTATTACCCAATTAACTGTATTTTGAATTTCTTGAGAGCAGAGCAGCTGTCTTAAGATACCTGTTTCCCTCTATAAAAGGTGGGAGAAGATGGCAAAAACCTATCTCCAGCGCTCTGTAATAACTAACCATAGATTCTATTCACTGTATTTTCACTCAATTGACAGCTTTTATCAGGTAAGGCACAAAGAAGCTTGTCAGTAACAGTAAACACCATGAAACATTTAACTCTCTTCCATAATCCTGTACCTCCTCAATAGCCTTGAAAGAAAACTGCTTGGCATTACAGATCCAAAGCATCTAAATCTGTCCACTGTCAAGACGATGCGGTTAAGTAAGTGTAATGATTAACAATGAAACAGCTAGTAAAGGCCAGTCAATCAGGCCAGTCGGTGGTCTGCTGTGGTTAAGGAGCTAGACGCCCCAGCCAACTGCGCAGTTTGCATCCCAGACCTGGTGGCTTATAAAACATGCCAGGTGTGTAAGCCCAAAATCCCAAAAGGAGAGAGGAACAGAGAAGAGACTGCAGCATGACCATTTCCCATGGGGGATGCTTTCTGCCCTGCCCTCCTCTCTGTATTCCTCCTGCAAGCACATATAACCTCTGGCCAAAAAAATAAAAAAACACCCAATCATGCCTATTTTAAAATTTTTATTAATGATAATAAATGCTGTCAAAAAATATTCACAAGACTTTAAAACACTTAGCTACATCAGTCACAGAAAGTAGAAAGTACTTACAAAGACAATTAAAATTCAACCGTTAGACATTCCTATTAGATAGGAATGCATACCCTAAAGACAATGTATAAATGAAATGTTACATTACAGAACAAAAAAAATCCTTTGAATTATACAAAAGGTAGAATTTCACTTCCTTCAAGTATGGACAGATCTGTAGGTTTAATCTTGGCAAGTCTTGTTTGAGTAAAATTAAAGAAAACTACCTGTGGTTATATGGAAGAGGTTAGACTGCTCTAATACACTACAGGTATGCACCTTTCACAGTGAATCCATCTGGTGAGACCTCCTACTGAAAACGAAACTAAATGCTAGTCATTGTAATGCTACAACTAAGACTCTCATACTTGTTAAAAGATTTATTTTAATACCTTAGATTTAATTAAAAATTGACATGTGGTTTACAGTAGTTTAACCACTGTGACTGAGAAAAACTATTAAAACACACCTAAGTTCAAAGACAAAAATAACAATCACTGGTTGTTATTTAAAACCATAGTTTGGGCACTAATTTGACTGAGCTGGATTATACAAAAACAGAAAATAAAAACATTTCTATCTCCTGCCACTAACAGCCAAGGGCAAAATTTTGAAATTCATCTTTACAGAACTGAAACATCTTTTTCATCTCTCCTCTCCCTTCTTCTCTCACATGGAGGGCTCTAGGTGTCTCTGATGGCCCAGATGGATCCGATTTGCAGAGTCACACACATTTCTATAAAGGGCCACAGAGTAAGTATTTTAAGCTCTGATGACCAAAAAAGTCTCTGCCATGGATTCCTAACTCTGCCCACTGCACAAAGCAGCCACAGGCCACGCAGAAACAAAAGACAGCCATGTTCTAAGCAGGCATGTACGTAATGTTCGTGGGTCATAAACTCTTTTCCCTGACCATTTAAAAAAGTGGAAACCATTCTTAATCGTAGGTCATAAAAAAACAGGTGGTGGGCCTAGCTGGCCACAGTGTGGTGACCTTATCCCTTCTACTTCCAGAACCACAGCCCCTCTTGCCCTCTGTCTTCACAACACCCGAATTCATCTCTCAGCAGAACAAGCAGGATCTCGGATGCATCACACTAATGAAAGAAGCCAAGAGATGGGGAAGCTGGCCCGGAGGTGAGACAGGCCACTGGAGGAGGGAGCCTGGGGAACAGACTGTGCACCACGGAGACCTGGCTAGGGGCAGTGCTGACATGCAGGAACTTGGGACAGGCGCACTGCTCTGTGAGGGGGCGGTGCAGCTTATACTCATGCGGAAATGAAACTGGACCCTTAGACCACACCTAACCAGTAACTCCAGGTCAATTTAGAAATACGCAGGGGCAAAACTATGAAACTCGGCAAGAAAATACACACAGGACGCCATTATATTTAGGTAGGAAAGAGGGTCTGTACATAAAACCTTATTAACACACTTACCAGTACTTGAGCACAGAACCAAAGAAAGCAACTAAGCGGGTTCCTGGGAGAAGCGCGTAGGTGGGGAAAAAGCGTATCTGACATGCCATAGGAAAAGACGCTGGCCTGGCAGAAGCCCAGTCTGGGAATCCAAGAGTAACGTGAGTTGGAAGGCAGAAAGGAGTGAGGCAGGAGGGAGCCGTGCTCAAGCACTGCAGGACGCTGACCCTGGCTCAAGCCCCAGACTTGAAAATCACCAGGGGTGTGTGTGTGTGTGTGTGTGTGTGTGTGTGTGTGTGTGTGTGTGCTCGTGAACCCAAAATCCTGAAAGAATGGAGAAGGGATTACAGCATGGCCACTGCCCCTGGGAGATGATTCTCACTCTCCTTTCTGTCTCTCTCCAGTGAGCCCATACACCTATGGCAAAAATCTTTAAAAAAGACAGAGAGAGGGGAAGGTGGCAAGAGAACTGAGGATGTAGTGCTTGTGTTGAATATTACTAACACAGGGATCTAAGCTGAATTAAAAGGGAAATAGGCCAGCAGGTGGCATGGAGGTTAAGGTGCTGGATCCCACATGGCCAACTGTGCAATCTGAGTTTCAGAACCAGGCAGTTCGAATAACAGACCAAGCGCATGTATGGGTGCCCAAAATCAGAGAGGAGGGCGGAGAAGGGATAGCAGCGTGTCTATCTCCTGAGTGGTGGGGCGGGGGGGGGGGGGACTTCCCTCCCCCTTTAATTTCTTTTACTTTCTCTCTCTCACTCTCTCTCCTGGACAAGTGCACACACCCTGTGGAAGACTTTTTTATAAAAAAAAAAAAGGACCAACAGGTCCTGAAGGGACTGGACGTGTTGGAAGAAGGACTCTGGAGAGACAATGAAACAGGAACCCAGAGACTGTGATTCTTGAGATTGAAAACTGTGGAAAGAATGCAACTAGACTTAATAGTAAGTTCTAAACAGCATATGGGAATGTGAGGCTGAGATGGGGTGGAGGCCAAGCTCACTGAAGAAAGTCACGGAACCAATGCAAAGTCCACAGTGAATTAGGGCTGAACTCTTCTAGGAAAGAGGAAGTGACCACAAATGTCTTTCAACTGCAAAGCGATTCGACAGGTGGAGTATTCCAATGGCCTGATATTAAAGTCGGAAGGGTGTATGGAAGGAAAGGTCTAAAGGAACAGCGACAATGAGAACACCTACAAGCTTTCGGCCCATGCAGGAAACAGGAGGGAAAACAGCCTCTGGCTTTCAAGAACATCTAGGAAAAGACATGTTCTCAGAAGTGAGTCACATTCATTTAGATCTGAAGGAAAGGAATGCTCCCAGAAGAAGCTAAAGATATAGGGAATTTTACTGAGGGCACACAGGAAGGGTTTTAAGAACTGAGGAGTCAGAAAAGGACTCACACAAAAAGCCTTAGGAGAATGAGAGTCCAGAAGATAATATCTAGGAGTTTCCCATATAAATTAGACACCTGGCTTGTGAATATCTAGCAAGAACCCTGTTAAGATTTTATTTTAAATGATACTGAATTCAGAGGTCAATCTAGAAGAACTGATGTCTTTACGTTATTAAGATTTCTTATAATGTAAGAGTAGCATAAATGCTTCTATTACTAACACAAGGATCTAAGCTGGATTAACACAATTCTTCTTGAATGACTTTTCGGATCTTCTTGATGGTTGCATGGTGCTTACGTGAGCGATCACAGGGGCACTCCTCAGCGGCTACAGAGAGAGCATCGCCGGCTTACAAACCCCTGTCACTCTCACACAGCTCTTCTACGCTGTGGCCATCAGAAAGCCTGACTTGGCCTACCAACAGTTCCAGGGTTCCTCTGCTTTTGGGGATCCTTGTCCACAGCCCAGGGCCACACCCTGGGTCCCAGGACCACTACAAAGTACTGGAAGAATGACAAAGTTGAGAAGCTCTCCCCCAAGGGTTCTGATGGTCACAGCTCTAACCTTATTTATTTACACTTGCTGGCTCAAACTCTGTCTGTTTTGTCCACTTAAGATAATTGAATGTGAAAGTGGCTCACCCTGACCACTTCTGTATTTTGAAGCTGAGTCAGAACACCTTACTAACTAGTTCCATGTGGTATTCCAGCTCATGGCACAGGTAAAAATAAAGGAAACTGCCATCACACTCTTTTTATGGTGTCACTTAATTGATGTTCTCTCAGCAAAGCTGAACTGAATCATGGCTGAGTCAAATGCCATATGGCATCCTTAGCTAAGCTGATGAATTCTGGGGAGTATTTTGCTTGGCGGGGGAGAGGACCATGTTTTCTTTTCTTTCTTTCTTTTTTTGGCCAAAATAATCAAACACACTTGCTAGCCTGAAGTTCTGTAATTTTCAGGGAAAACTCGCGTGTTACACATAGATGGACAAGTTTATTTTTTACTTCTGTGGTACAATGACCTCCAAAGTACTTATTCTATTCATTTTCCTTATGAAGGTTGGTCAATATATCTACACAAGGACTTAAGAATGCCAACAGGCCAAACTCACAGTACAGCAAATAGGCACTATGCAGAGGAAGTCAGATCCCACTATGGCCAAGCCCTTAGGGTTCAAGTCCCATCCCTGTTGGCTTGAAAAAAATCTTAATGGGATGGAGAATCAGAAGGAAGAGGATTGCAGTGTGACCAGGCCACATTTCATGCACACCACACATGCACTGCACCCTCTTGACATTAAAAGAGAAAAAAAAAAAAAAAAAAAACAAGCTGCCAGGTCCAGGACTGGAACTGTAGTTGGCTATGTGGGAGCCCAGCACCTTAACTGCCACGCCACCTGCTGCCCCTGCTGTGCCCCCCATTGTGAGTTTTAAGCCACTGGTCTGGGACTTACACCACGGTCAACCACGTGGGAGTCCAGTGATTGTAACCATTGCGCCACCTGCTGGCTCTGAGTAGGCATGTTTTAAATGGACAAGTGTGGTAGTGATGGCTAAGTGCTTTCCACAAGCTGTGTCTCTTATCTATACTGTCACACTGCCATTGGCTGGGGATTCAACATGAGAGACAATCATAAGGGAGGATTCCGAACAAAGGCTCTCAGTCTTTTAATTTGAAAGACTGAGAGATTGGTAACAACAATAGGAAAGACAGAAGGAAAAACCTGATTTAAAGGGAAGAAGTTCAGTTGTTTATTTTTTGATAGATTTTTTAAAAGAATTACTTATTTAATTTTATTTATTTATATCACTACTATTATTTTAGAGGTTTTTGCCTTAGGGCACATGTGCTTGCTATAGAGAGGGAGAGAGACAGAGATAGTGAGAGGGAAAGTGAAAAATCACCGCCCAGGAGGGATGGCCACACCACAATCCCTTCTCCTCCATTCTCCTCTTGGGATTTTGGGCACACACGCACGCATGCCTGGCATGTGTTTCAAACCACCAGATTTGACACTCTAACCATGGTCAGCCGTATAGGAGTCCTGTGACGTAACTGCTATGCCATCTGCTGGTCCCAGTTATTATTTTTTAACCTGACCAGAGAGAGTCAGGGAGAGAGGTGAGAGAAAGTGAGAAAGCGAGCCACCAAAACCACGGTTAGCCATGTAGGAATCCACTGCCTTAACCACCATGCCACCTGCCAGTTCAGTTTTAATTATGTTGAATTTGAGGTCAGGGCAAGACATTAAGGTAGGAATGCCTGACTTACAATTGAAAGAAAGATGGTTCTTAACTCAGAAGCTATAAACGTAGGGAACATTCACACAGGATAATAATGAAGATAGATACTGTTTATAAAGCCCCTACTTAGGACCTGCCCCATAGTACAGCAGTTAAGTACTGTGTAGAGGTAGCTGGATTCTGTAGGACTGACCATTGTTTGAATCTCAGCCCTGGCAGCTTGAAAAACCATGCGAGGTGTGTGTGTGTGTGTGTGTGTGTGTGTGTGTGTGTGTGTGCTCGTGAACCCAAAATCCTGAAAGAATGGAGAAGGGATTACAGCATGGCCACTGCCCCTGGGAGATGATTCTCACTCTCCTTTCTGTCTCTCTCCAGTGAGCCCATACACCTATGGCAAAAATCTTTAAAAAAGACAGAGAGAGGGGAAGGTGGCAAGAGAACTGAGGATGTAGTGCTTGTGTTGAATATTACTAACACAGGGATCTAAGCTGAATTAAAAGGGAAATAGGCCAGCAGGTGGCATGGAGGTTAAGGTGCTGGATCCCACATGGCCAACTGTGCAATCTGAGTTTCAGAACCAGGCAGTTCGAATAACAGACCAAGCGCATGTATGGGTGCCCATCACTTTTACTTTCTCTCTCTCACTCTCTCTCCTGGACAAGTGCACACACCCTGTGGAAGACTTTTTTATAAAAAAAAAAAAGGACCAACAGGTCCTGAAGGGACTGGACGTGTTGGAAGAAGGACTCTGGAGAGACAATGAAACAGGAACCCAGAGACTGTGATTCTTGAGATTGAAAACTGTGGAAAGAATGCAACTAGACTTAATAGTAAGTTCTAAACAGCATATGGGAATGTGAGGCTGAGATGGGGTGGAGGCCAAGCTCACTGAAGAAAGTCACGGAACCAATGCAAAGTCCACAGTGAATTAGGGCTGAACTCTTCTAGGAAAGAGGAAGTGACCACAAATGTCTTTCAACTGCAAAGCGATTCAACAGGTGGAGTATTCCAATGGCCTGATATTAAAGTCGGAAGGGTGTATGGAAGGAAAGGTCTAAAGGAACAGCGACAATGAGAACACCTACAAGCTTTCGGCCCATGCAGGAAACAGGAGGGAAAACAGCCTCTGGCTTTCAAGAACATCTAGGAAAAGACATGTTCTCAGAAGTGAGTCACATTCATTTAGATCTGAAGGAAAGGAATGCTCCCAGAAGAAGCTAAAGATATAGGGAATTTTACTGAGGGCACACAGGAAGGGTTTTAAGAACTGAGGAGTCAGAAAAGGACTCACACAAAAAGCCTTAGGAGAATGAGAGTCCAGAAGATAATATCTAGGAGTTTCCCATATAAATTAGACACCTGGCTTGTGAATATCTAGCAAGAACCCTGTTAAGATTTTATTTTAAATGATACTGAATTCAGAGGTCAATCTAGAAGAACTGATGTCTTTACGTTATTAAGATTTCTTATAATGTAAGAGTAGCATAAATGCTTCTATTACTAACACAAGGATCTAAGCTGGATTAACACAATTCTTCTTGAATGACTTTTCGGATCTTCTTGATGGTTGCATGGTGCTTACGTGAGCGATCACAGGGGCACTCCTCAGCGGCTACAGAGAGAGCATCGCCGGCTTACAAACCCCTGTCACTCTCACACAGCTCTTCTACGCTGTGGCCATCAGAAAGCCTGACTTGGCCTACCAACAGTTCCAGGGTTCCTCTGCTTTTGGGGATCCTTGTCCACAGCCCAGGGCCACACCCTGGGTCCCAGGACCACTACAAAGTACTGGAAGAATGACAAAGTTGAGAAGCTCTCCCCCAAGGGTTCTGATGGTCACAGCTCTAACCTTATTTATTTACACTTGCTGGCTCAAACTCTGTCTGTTTTGTCCACTTAAGATAATTGAATGTGAAAGTGGCTCACCCTGACCACTTCTGTATTTTGAAGCTGAGTCAGAACACCTTACTAACTAGTTCCATGTGGTATTCCAGCTCATGGCACAGGTAAAAATAAAGGAAACTGCCATCACACTCTTTTTATGGTGTCACTTAATTGATGTTCTCTCAGCAAAGCTGAACTGAATCATGGCTGAGTCAAATGCCATATGGCATCCTTAGCTAAGCTGATGAATTCTGGGGAGTATTTTGCTTGGCGGGGGAGAGGACCATGTTTTCTTTTCTTTCTTTCTTTTTTTGGCCAAAATAATCAAACACACTTGCTAGCCTGAAGTTCTGTAATTTTCAGGGAAAACTCGCGTGTTACACATAGATGGACAAGTTTATTTTTTACTTCTGTGGTACAATGACCTCCAAAGTACTTATTCTATTCATTTTCCTTATGAAGGTTGGTCAATATATCTACACAAGGACTTAAGAATGCCAACAGGCCAAACTCACAGTACAGCAAATAGGCACTATGCAGAGGAAGTCAGATCCCACTATGGCCAAGCCCTTAGGGTTCAAGTCCCATCCCTGTTGGCTTGAAAAAAATCTTAATGGGATGGAGAATCAGAAGGAAGAGGATTGCAGTGTGACCAGGCCACATTTCATGCACACCACACATGCACTGCACCCTCTTGACATTAAAAGAGAAAAAAAAAAAAAAAAAAAAGAATGCCAGAATGCCCATCAGGGGGCCCAGATGGCAAAATGAAACACCATGCAAAGGTTGACCCACATGGGAAGGTTCCAGGTTCTTCTCTGGAGACCTCCCTGAGGATGCAGGACACACACATGCCTGCGATCCAGGACTCGGGACTGGGAGTGGACTGTGGCATCAAGGCCCTGTTGGAAGTGCATTTGCTCAGTCATTCTCTCTGTCTCATGGAATAAATAAACTTTTTAAAAAGTTAAAATGAGGACCAGCAGATGGCGTAATGGTTATGTCGCTGGACTTCCACATAGTCAACTGCAGTTTGAGTCCTAGACCAGGTGGCTTAAAACTCACGTTAGGTGCATGTGTATGTGCCCAAGACCCCAAGAGGAGAATGGAGAAGGGATTATGGCATGGGCATCCCCTGGGGAGTGATTTCTAGCTTTCCATCTCTCTCTGTCTCTCTGGCAAGTGCATGAGCCCTATAGCAAAAATCTCTCTTTAAAAAAAAATATTAAAATAAGACTACCCATTCTAAATCTAAGTAAAACTGTTCAATAAAAAAAACAAAAATAGGGGCTGGCAGGTGGCATGGCAGTTGGAGTGGCTAGACTCCCACATGGGTGACCATCATTCAAGTCCCAGATCTGGTAGCTTGCTTTCTCATTTTCCGTTTTCCTGTATCCCTCCAGTAATTTCAATAAAATAAAAATAAGTGAACAAATAACAACAATGAAAAAATTGAAATATGAATATATATATATATAGAATATCAAATCAGGGCTAGGCATAGTGGGGTGCACTGATTAGACTGACACAGCTCTGCACGCTGAGACCACATGGGAGGTTCAGGTTCAATTCCCAGTCCACCCTAAAAAGCTGGGCATGGTGGTGTGTACCTGTTAATCCCAGCTACTCAGGAGGCTGAGGCTGCAGGGCAAGCTTGTTGCTAGCCTGGGCAACACAGCAAGACCCTGTATGAAAGAGCCAGGCGTGGTGTCACATACCTGTTCCTCCTCAATAGTCCCAGCTACTTAGGATGCTGAGGCAGAAAGCTTGTGTCAGGACAGGACCCAAAAAAGAAAGAGGGTGAGAGACAGAAAACCCAGTCACT
>NW_006203500.1:2404727-2419447 GCF_000334495.1 Tupaia belangeri chinensis
AAAGAGTGTGAGAGACAGAAAACCAAGTCACTTTTGCCCCTGAAATCAGTCATGTGTCTGTCCTGTTTGATGTTTCCTGTACTCTCCTAATTAGAGTTTTTCTTCTATGCTCATTTTGTATCTAATGGCTCAAAAAAATTAATTTTGAAGAAAATAATGATAATACCACCAAGAGGTAAGTAAGAAGAACCCTGTCTTCGCTGTTCCATTCTGATGAATCTGGCAAGGAGTAATAATGATAAGACTCCAGGTGAGGTTCCCTCAATGAGGCATGCAGAGTATCAAAGGCACATGGTGCAGAGGCCCCGAAAGGTTAGAAAAGGCTTGCAAGAGCAGGTGAAATGTAATTAAACTGGAGGGAAATCAGGAGTGTGAGTCTGAGCAAAGGAGTGAAAAATATAAGACATTTATATTCATAAAGGTAGGGTTAGTGCATTTGGGCTATTCCTATTCAGGAGTTCGAAGTTAAGGTAGACACGGTATCGACTACCGCTATAGCACCAAGCAAAGAGCCTGACACATGTCACGGTTAAAGTGATGAGATGAAAGAATGAAGGAGTAACGTAAACGGAGTCAGCAACTTCACAGTAATCTAAGTTAACGAATATTGACCGGCTCTTTTCCAGCCCTGAGAAATGATTTCCTCATTGGAGCCACTGACTCCTCTTTGGTCTATCCTGTTCAGCATTCACTAAGTACCCACAATGGGCCAGGCTTCCTGCTAAGAGGTACCATAAGGAACATGGTCCCTGTCTTCAACTAAAGTGCTACTGGGTAAGGAAAAGATATACAAAAGGTTACCTCAATATGACACAAAAAGAGCAGTGCAGGAGGAAGAGCTGACATTCTGAACACCGCCCCTCCGCTCCAAACAACGCTACATATTTGTCTGTCTAATTATAAGCATGTAGCCCAACCTAAAACCAAGGCAGCATTCTCCACACACCAGAAACGGCACAGAGACACTCGGCTACAGTCAGGTCTGAAGCCACTAGCCCAACACACCCAGGATGGCCAGGAGCAGTGCACACATCACCTCTGGCCAATGACAGGGACCAAAGTTCTCTACACCCTGTGGAGATCAGAGTCACTGATGGAACTCGGCACTAGGACAAGAGGCCCCTGCATCAAAGATAGAAGAGCTGCTGTCAGTGCAGTCCTTTGTACAGCCGATGGAAAGCCACAACCACCAGAGTCTGGAGGAAGCTAAGAGGACTTCACAGACGAGACCTGTTCCAAGGCGCTCAACCACCAAGTACGCAGTGTCTCGATATTACCACAACATAAATCACCAGTGGATGGCCTGATTTTAGGCCAGGGTCACTGAGGAATACATAGAGGCAAATACAAAACCATCACACAGGGAGGAATGTGCCAGAGAAATAGAAATACAACACATCTCTCAGGGTCAGCCAGAAAGCTAAAGGTTAAGAGGAAAAAACTAACACTAAGAAAGACTGGCCACTGGCCTCACCACGCTCTGGGAACCACTTGGTAACTTGTTTCCCAATCCTGCAGCTCTTGGCTGTCCCAGATCCTGGAAGACCTTAAACTCCAGGTTCAGAGTGAGCACTTTGAGATCTGCAAGCCAGTATGCCAGTATGGTGGGAGGTGTAACGGAACCTGAAGGCCATCAAGAGTCAGGGCTGCTACTACAAGACAGAACGAGAGGGCCCCTGGGCTGTCGCCAAGTATCTCCATGCCTGCTGAGCACCTCGAATAGGCGGCTGGAGCATCCCAGACTGATAAGAGAGAGAAACCAAGGGCTCAGACCCCCAAAATCTGAGCCTGGCAAGCTGCTGGCTGAAAGGAGGAGAAATCTAGAATGGAGGGGGAGACAGAGAGGACCCTTCCCAGCTGTGTCCTCAGGACAGGCTTAGCAGCGGTACAGTAGCTGCTGCACACCACTCCTACCTAGGTCTTTTCTCTGAGACTACAACTATTAGGGTGTCAGAAAAGTTATGATGCAGTTTTTCTATGTAAAAATGTTTCGTGACTTTTCCGACAACCCCATAGCTACTACCTTGAAGAGTCAGCGACGGAGTGGATAGTCTCAGGCCAGAGGAAAGCTAAGGAAAAGAGCAAACTGCAATGAGAGTTCAGTGTCCCTCTCAGTCCACCTCATGCCCGTTAAGGACCATTCAGTTAAGGACCTCGGGGGCAACTCTCGACCAATGAGCAACAGGTTGGTAAATTTCCTGGCCATACATTCTTCAGAGGTACAGTCTGGAGGTGCCTTCTACACAGTTCCACAGGGATATCCAGTGGGATTAGGCCCCAGTTGCCCACAGCAGTCACTAGCTCAATAAGGCATCATTATACCTTGAGCATCCCTAATCCAAAAATCCAAAATGCAAAAAAATGCTCCAAAACCTGAAACATTTTCAACCTAGACACAATGCCACAGTGGATGCCACACACCTAACCTCATGCAGGCACAATACTGCAACAGAAAAATATTTAAGATTACCTTCAAGCCAAGTGTATAAGGTACATATGAAACAAATGAACTTCAAGTTTAGACTTGGGTCCTATCCCTGAGATTTTCTTACTATGTACACGCAAATATTCTAAAATCCAAAAAACTTGAAACATTTCTGGTCTCAAGCATTTCACAAAAGGGATACTCAACCTACACTAAAGAAACTTCCTTATCTAACTTACCTCCCCAATACTCTCATTGCTGGGGATGACTCCAATAAAATTACTTGCAGCCACATCTTTACCTGAGATTCTTTCGGAGGAAAGACAGAAGGCTCATGTATACGAGGAGACACATAAAACAGTGCTGTCTGAATTAACAAAACTTCCAGACAACCCAAATCTCAATCGGCATGTACATTACTATATATCCTTTTTATAAATAAATAAATAAAAGAGAGAGAGAGATTTTTGCTATAGGGCACATGTGCTCACTGGAGAGACAGAAAGCAAGAAATCACCATCCAGGGGAGAGGGCCATGCTGCAATTCCTTTCCTCTCGGGATCTTGGGCATGCCTGTACACACATACACACACATACACACACATACACATACCCAGTGTGAGTTTTAAGCCACCGGGTCCAGGACTCGAATTGCCGTCAACTACATGGGAGTCCCGCAATGTAACCACTACACCATCTGCTGGTCCACTATGTATTCTCACGATCGCACATTTTACAACATCTGAAGTTAATTATATAAGCTCTGTCTATATGGAAACTTGTAGCAACAAAAACATAACAGAAATGAAAAATGTAAACTGCAGAACATATAGCCTAAACCACATGTATAATTTTTTTTAAATAAAACGTGTCTCTATGGACACACAGACAGCTGTTTCAGGGTAAAGAGGAAGTGACAACCAGCCTCCCAGAAGCCCCAATAATTCCACCTCCTTACATAAAGGTATGTGGCTCCCTCCTCCCTAACCAAAAGAATGTGGCAGTAAAAGGGCATGCCATGTCTATAAGATCAGATTATAGGGCATTCCAGCTTCCACCGTGAGCACACTCAGCTTTGGAACAAGACAGCTCATGTGTAGCACAAAAGGGGGGGGGGGTTTCCATGTGGTGAGGAATTGAAGCTTCCGGCCAACAGACACAAGTCAGCTCCCATCAGGCCTTCGAAAGACACAGACCTGCTCAACGGCTTGACACAACCTCAAGAAAGACACTGGGCCAGGACTATTCAGCTAAACCGCTCCCAGGCCCAAGACCTCATATTCTGTATCAAACAACAAATGTTTGGAACTTGTAGCTAACTTGTAGGGTAATGGATTCTAATACACAGGACATTAATGGTAATGTTTTAGATTTCATGGGAAGAGGACAAAAATTTAACAGTTGCTGACTTTACAAGTGACAGACACTGGTACTTGTTAAATAATCTGTCAGATCAGCCTCTAAAAAGGCATTAATCTGGGACCAGCAGTTAGTGTAATGGCTATGTCGCTGGACTCCCACGTAGTCGACCACGGTTTGAGTCCCAGACCTGGCAGCTTAAACTCACGCTGGGAGCGTATGCGTGCATGCCCAAGATCCCAAGAGGAGAATGGAGGAGAAGGGATTGCGGCATGGCCATCCCCTTTGGGGAGTGATTTCCAGTGATTTCTCGCTTTCTGTCTCTCTGTTTCTATCTTTTCTGTACACGCCCTATAGCAAACACCTCTCCAAAAAATAATAATAATAAATAAAAAGGCATTAACCTATGTATTTGTAGTTTTGATGTATCAAGGGCTTAAAAATAAGCAAACAAACCAACCAAAACACTCCGATGACAACTAATGAAAAGCTTCAATTTCCTTTTTCCTTAGCATATATAAGCATAGCTTTTTTAAATGTCAGTTCCTAATGCACAATCTTAAATACAAAATCAACTCAATTCCTTAAGTCAGAATACTAAGTTATTTTCAAATATTCACTTTTTTAAAATTCATGATAAAGAGTGTGTGCACATGCATGAGAGACAGAGAAAGCACCCTCGACAAGACCTTAAAACACATTCCCCTTGCCCGAGCCCTCTAGCTTGTCACAATCTTAGACAACCAGTGTGTTTTCAGGCCAACCTGGAGATCCAGACTCATGGTCAGCCATGTGGCTTCCAGCATTGCACTGACCTTGCTACCAGCTACACCAATAAGTGAACCAAATACTCACTTTTTAAACTGGAAATTCTTAAGCTTAAAATTCCTTATTAGTAGGGCCATCAAGTAGCACGGTGGTTAAGGTGCTAGATCCCACATCACTGACTCCACAGTTTAAGTCTCATATCCAACAGCTTGAAAAACACGCCAGGCACATGTGCATGTATGCCCAAAATCCCAAGAAGAGAAGAGGGAAGGGACTGTAGCATGGCCATCCATCCATCCCTTCCACCCATGGGGAGAGGAGCGCGCTTTTTTACTTTCCCTTCCCTCTGTCTCTGTCGAGCACAAGTGCCCTACAGCAAAAACCCAAAAAAAGAAAAAGCTTATTATTTCAAGAATACCGTTCTATCAAGGGATTCAAATTCTTTTTTTTTTTTTTGAGAGGTTTTCGCTATAGGGTGCGTGCACTCGCCAGACAGAGAGACACATAGAGACAAAAAGCGAGGTATCACACCCCAGGGGGGATGGCCACGCAGCAATCCCTTCTCCTCCATTCTCCTCTCGGGATCTTGGGCACTCACGCAAACGTGCCCGGCTTGAGCTTTAAGCCACCGGGTCCGGGATGCGAACCGCGGTCGACTACGGGGGAATCCAGCAACATAGCCATTACGCTAACTGCTGGTTCCCAAGGGATTCAAATTCTGATGCAAGAAATTATTGCCCACATCTCTCAGATTTGAAAAACTATTTTTCTTCTACTAGCTTATTGTATTTGTTTCTTATTCTGAAGTTCCAAAGGCAGTTTCAAAAAGCAATTCAAACAAGAATCTGGTCCAGCCAGGTAGTGCACAGATAGCACCACTACTGGGAGGCTGGAAGCAGAAATGGGAGGCCCAGGTTCGGCTGAGTCAGGAAGGTGGCAAGCTCACTGCCAACAAGTCAGCAGTCCCAAGGCACTCGGAAGCCAAGGCAGGAGGACCACAACACAGTGAGGTCCTGTCTAATACATACACACACACACACACGCACACACACACACCTGATTATGGTACTGAGACTGAAGACTTTACCAGCACTATTTTTAAACGTGAAGAATTATCACACATTGCATTTTCTTTTCCCTCCTGATTCTGACAAGAGCCTAAATGTTAACATAGGTGTCGTTGGACACCAACATTTCAGGCACCATTCCAGACTCTACATTACAAGCTAATACCTGCAGCCCCCCACAAGGGAAGTATTTTTTATCCCCATTTGCCAGTGCAAAAGCTGAGGCTCAGAGAGGTTCTGATATATGCCCGTTGGTAACGGCTTGCAAGTTGCAACACCTGGATTCAAAGCTAGGCCGATGCTTTACAAAAGCCTTTTTTCCTTGAAACCCAATTTCTAAGTCCATAAAAGTACCCACACTTCATGGTAGTGTATTTCAGGCAGTGAATAGGGAAAGGGGAAAAAGAAGACCTCAAAATACATAACTTTAAAAAAAAAAAAAAAAACATTTTCAGTCACTCTGTAAGAGACCCAGGAGGAACCCTGTATTACTCTGATGTCATAGAAAGCTGAGGTAAGTCCCCCTCCAGCCAGAGGATGAGATTACTCTGGCCATGCTCGGAAGCAGACGCAGGAGGACCACAACACAGTTAACGGCAGCCTTCAGTGGAAAACTAACAGAAAATCCTGTGCCTCATCATCTATATGATCCCTAATCCTTGCGAAATTACTTTTTGTTTCCTGGAGTTGGTCTCAAGCAATTCATTCACACACTTATCAATCAGCTCAGCTCATCTCAAGCTATGGAAAAACAACACAGAGCACTGTCCGGTGCAGACACTAACATGAAGCAAACCCGACTAGCTCCCGATATACTAATAATACAAGAGAACGCAATACCAAATTCTCACTTTTCTCATTTTTATTTTATTTGTTTATTCATTTATTCACTCATTTATTTGCCAGAGGGTGCATGGGCTGACTGGAGAGACAGAGAGGGAGAGAAAGGGAGAAAGCACCCCTTTCTCCCGGGATGTGGTGAGCCTCAATCCCTCTTACTCCTTTTCTCCACCCTGCTGGCATTCTGGGCACACATGCACATACACCCAGTGTGTTTTTTAAGACATCAGGACTGGGATTTCAAGCCTGTGTTTGGCCAGGTGGAAGCCAGCTCCCTTAACCACCAGACCACGGTGCCAGTCCTGTTTTCCTTTCTTACAGCAAATTTTGCAATTTAAAAATACTCTTGTACCAGTAGTAACTCTCAAATAGTGGGCAAAACAACAGTGACATTTCCTCAAAGTCCAATCATGCTGAAATGAGTTCTTTTGGAGGGTGGTGAGGAGAGGAATAACAATTTACATGCGAAAAACTGAGATACAACTTAGGTAGAGAGAGCTGCCCAATCATAAACATTTCATCTGATGAGGTGTGCCCACCCAAGGCATTCACCCAGGCACCCAATTCCCCCATCTAGATATAACACATGTCCTCACCCTCCAGTTCCCTCATACTCTCCACACAAGCCGGGCTCCTTGGACAATCAGCTGTGCATGACCACTGACTAACATGGCCTCTTGTGGAACTTCGTAAGAACCAACCCACGGAGCACGTGCTCTTTGGGGCTGGCTCCTCACATTGAGTATGCTTTCGAGATTCATCCATGATGTTGTGTCCTGGCAGTCCATTCATTTTAATCACCAAGTACTTTTACCCAGTCTCCCAAGGTTGGCTGTTTCAGTTGTTTCCAATATTTGGCAATTATAAATGAAGTTGCTACAAGCATTCTTTTTTTTAAGAGGTTTTTGCCTTAGGGCATGTGTGCTCACCAGAGACAGAGACAGTGAGAAGTTAAGTGAGAAATCATCCCCCCAGGGAGCCTGGCCACCATTCTCCTAGGATCTTGGGCATGCATGCACATGCACCCAGCATGATTTTTAAGTCACCAAGTCCAAGACTCAAACTATGGTCAGCCATGTGGGAGTTCAACAACGTTGCCATCTGTTGACCCCACTACAAGCATTCTTTTACAAATATTTTGTAGACAGTTCTGTTTCTCCAGAGTAAAAACCTAGGGTCATAGCAGGTATATGTTTAACTGTATAAAAAACTGCCATGCAGTGGCACAAGTGGTAGGGTACCAGTACATAATTCCTGCGCCATTTGGGAAGGCCCTGAGTTCAGATCCTGGTATGGCTAGATCTTCTCAAGGGATGGCCAGTTTCTCTTTCTCTCTCTCTGAAAGGGAAAAAAAAATTTAACTGCCAAATGTTTCTCAAAGCAGCCATATCATTCACACTCCAACTGGAAATGTATGAGAGCTCCAGTTATTCCACGTCCTTACCCAAATGTCGTGTTCTCAGTCATTTTAATTGTAGCCACTCTAATGGAGTGAAGGTGAGTGTTGGGCAAGTGAGTGAAGTTGTGTCCGTATCTACTGCCACCGCCATCACTCGCATTCCCGCCTGAACTCTGCCTCCTGTCCGATCAGCAGCAGCTTTAGATTCTCCCAGAACACCCCAGACAAGACCATCTAGTCACAGGAAGACAAGCGCAGGGCTCCCATTGAGTCTACATGATGGTGAGTTGTGTAATTATTTCATTAGACAATACAATGTAATAACAAAAATAAAATGCACAATAATGCACTCAAATCATCCTGAAACCATCTCCCTCCCCTGTCCATGGAAAACATGATCTTCCACACAACTGGTCCCTGGTGCCAAAGATTAGGGACCTCTGTCTACACCTACACCCAATGTCATGGGGGTATGCTCTCATGTTCTCTTCTAAATACTTTACAGTGATAGTTATTACACTTAAGTCCATAATCTATGTTGAAATATGTTTTGTGAATGGAATGAAGTGTGGCAAAGGTTCATTTCTTTCCAATTAAATAATACCTAGTTATCCCACCACCATTTGTTAAAAGAAATAAAGTTTTTAGGTTGATTTTGGCTTTGAGTTTACAAATATTCAATTAAGGAAAGATGCCTGGAAATGGCCTCTATTTTTACACACAGTATTCAGTGTTCAATTAAAAAGGCAGAATTAAATGACTAAACAAATAAAAAACAGAAAAAAGAAAGATTTATCAGGGTCAGCATGTGGCAGAGTGAGTAAGGCACTAGACTCCCATATGGCCAACTATGGTTCGAGCCCCAGACCTGGTAGCTTAAAAATGGGTGCATGTGCATACATGCCCCAAATCCTAGAGGACAGTGGAGAAGTGACTGCAGTATGGCCATCCCACTGGGAGGCTGACTTCTCACTAACCCTCTCTCTCTGTCTCTCTGGCAAGCACATGCACCCTATAGCCTAAACAAGAAAAAAAAAAAAAAAAACTTAAAATAAAAACAAAAAAGAAACTTATCAAGTCTATTCCTTAAATAACTATAATCCATAATAGATATATAATTTAAAAATATAACATATACTCTAAAGATCAAGAAGATACATGACAAGGGACCAGCAGTTAGCATAATGGCTGTGTCGCTGGACTCCCATGTAGTCAACCGCGGTTCAAGTCCCAGACCTGGCGGCTTAAACTAACGCCGGGTGCATGTGCATGTGTGCCCAAGATCCAGAGAGGAAGGACCAGCAGTTAGCGTAATGGCTATGTCACTAAACTCCCACGTACTCGACTGTGGTTCACATCCCAGACCCAGTGGCTTAAAACTCACACAGGGCGCGTGTGCGTGCATGCCCAAGATCCCGGGAAGAGAATGGAGGAGAAGGGATTGCGGCATGGCCATCCCCCCTGGGGGGTGATTTCTCGCTTTCTGTCTCTCTGTCTCTGTCTGTCTGTCTGGCAAGTGCACGTGCCCTATAGCAAAAACCTCTCCAAAAAAAAAGATCCAGAGAGGAGAATGGAGAAGGGATTGTGGCGTGTCTATACCCCCTGAGGGGTGATTTCTCACTTTCTGTCTCTCTGTCTCTCTCTATCTTCCTGGCGAGCGCAGGCACCCTATAGCAAAAACCTCTCAAAAAAAAAGAAGATACAGGACAAGATGAATTTCAACAAAGTAAACTTATTTTTAAGAAGAAACAAACAGATATTCTACAGTTTAATTACTCGAAAATACAGTATCTCAATCTAAGAACACAATAGATGACAGCAAGTTAGAATCAGAAGAAAAAAGGATTAGAGGTCCTGCTAAGGTGGCTCAAGAAAATATCACCGCTGTGCAGTGGCTGATACAATGTGGAGGGCCCAGGTCCCATTCCTGACCAAGTCTCAACAGGCCAGGCATGGTGACATGCACCTGTGTTCTAGCTGGCTGGGAGGCTGTGGCAGGAGAGCTGCAACACAGTAAGACCCTGCTGAAAATCCTTTCTCCCTGTCTCGCTCTCTGTCTCATTAAAAGAGAGGAAAAGAAAGAAAAGATGAATATAAAACTAGACAGTAATTTAAAAGAAAAAATATTCAAACAGAAGCCTAGAGGAAAAAATTTAAAGTAAAAGTCCTGTGAGACACAGACTATAGATAAAGGTTTAACATATGTGCAATTTGGAGTCCCAGAGAAAAGGAGACAAAGGAGAGAGGCAAAGTTTAAAGAAAGACTTGCTAGCAACTTCCCAAACTGATGAAATGCATCAAAGGAAAATTAGAAAAAAAGGCAAACATCTCTGCCCTCAAAGGCCTTCCGTTCTGGAAGGAGACAGAGTAAATAAGAAACCACTATAAATAATTAAATTACATAGCATGCTAGAATGTATTAAACACTTTTTAAAAACAAACGAGTTTATAAGGTAAAAGGGCTCACAGTGGCAAGGACATAGACTGTGCTTTTAAACAGAATGCACAAAAACTGAAGGAGGAAAATAGAAAAAACAATTTTGACTCAACATGGGTTAATGAAGAATAAACCATACTGACAGAAACGGGAAACAAAATTCTATCATGTACATGGGTAAGGAGGCCAGCAAGTACAATGAGTAATACGCTACCCAGACCGCAATTCCTTCAGAACGCGGTAAGCAGCTATTGCCAGACTGCGTGCTAGGTGCTAGGGATACACGGAATGTTTCGTTGAAGGAGTGATACAGGTTTTAGCACAAATCTAAGGTACTAGTAGTAATATTACTACAGTCTCACTACTTCAGAAACTAGTACCCAAATGTTACATTATTCCATGACTACTCAAGAGTCAGAACATAATCTTCCCTACAAAAAAAGTGACAAAGGAGGGGCTGGACTGTGGTGGGTAAAGCTCAAAGCTCTGTGAGGCAGACCTAGACACAGGGCTCTGGGCTCACATCTGGAGACCTCCCTGAACAAGCCAGGCACAGGCACGCACATGCCCATGGCCAGGGCTGGCTGAGACTAAGGGCTGGTCGTGGTGTAAAGAATCTGTTGGGGACATTGTCTCAGTTTCTGCCTTTCTCACTAGCTCACAGAAGAAGTAAAAACTTTGTATAAAAAAATGTGAAACATCACTATGGGACAGAAGTCTTTAATGGCAAAAGTTAACTCTACGTGTTCCATCCAATAAGAAGGTAGCCATCACGTGTGGCCCTGGGCACTGAAAATGTGGCTAATATAACTATGGAACTGAATTAGTAATTTTATATAAATTATGTTTTAATTTAAGTTTTAATAGCCAACTGTGCCTAATGCTTCTTTAATGAATAGCACAGGTACAGAATATGACAGCCAATCTTGTTGGCTCTACACTTTAATTGTGGAGTCTGGAGAGGCCTTAGAGATATACTGCATAGGTAAGACAGGGTTGGAAAATACAAATCCAAGGATTCACTCAAAAATAGAATTTTTAATGAATGTATATCTGACTTTGTTCCACAACGGATTTAACAAGACTTACAGAAACACAGCTCAGATGGGCCCGCCAGTGGCATGGTAGTTAAGGAGCTGGATCCGACATGGCCAAGTGTACAGTTCAAGACAGGCCAAGCATGTATGCATATGTACATGTGTGCCCAAAATCTCAAGAGGAGTATGGAGGAAAAGGAAATATGGCATAGCCAACCCCCACCCAGAGGGTGATTTCTCACTTTCCCTCTCTTTTTCTCTCGTCTCTCTCTGGTGAATGCACATACCCTATAGCAAATTAACACACACACACACACACACACACACACACACACACACAGCAAGAAAAATCTCTTGTTAAACTAATGTGGTATAAGAAGATATCTGTATTAAACAAAAGATGTAAAACAGGAGAAAAGAAAAAAAAATTATCTTTCCCAGAGAAGAAATATGAAGGAACTTCAAAAAGTCTGGTGATATGGCAGTTGTGGCACCTGGAAACCACACAGACGACTGTGTGGTATGAGTCCCAGATCCAATAGCTTGAAACAACACGCAGGCATATATGTGCGTGCATGCCCAAAATCCTGAGAGGAGACAGAGAAGAAGGAACAGCAGGGTGGCCCTCCCCCTGGGGGTGCTTTCTCACTTTCCCTCTGTGTCTCTCTGTTTTGCCAGCAAATACACACATCCTACAGCAAGATTTAAAAAAAAAAAAAATTAGTTACAGAATGCTTAATACAGAGTATGGAAAATTTGGATTGGTGTATTAATAATTTATTGCAAATTATCCCTTAGTTTAAAACAGTTAACATTTATCATCTCACATAGCTATTCAGAAATCTGGGAGCGGCCTATGGTCTCTCATAAGGCTGTACGCATGGCTGATGTCTGACTATGACCAAGAGATCTGCTTTCAAGATGGCTCATCACCTGGTACTGGTAGGAGGCCTGAGTTCCTGATTACCCAGCTCCCTGCACACAGATGTTGGAGTGTCCTCATGACACGGCAGCTGGCTTTGTCAGAGTAGGCCAAGAGAAAGAGAGTGGAGGAGGCAACAATGTCTTTTATGACCCAGTGTAAGCAGTCACATGCTGTCACTTCAGCCCTATGTTACTGTCTGAAGCAACTCACAAAGTTCACTCCACACTCAAAGGGAAAGGAATTAACCTCCTCCTCTTGAAGGCTGGTGTAAGAATTTTTGGATCTGTTTAAAACTATGATGGGATATAAGAACCTCCTCTTACTTGGGGGTTGTTAAATATAGCAATGAGATCCTGGGACCCCTTTCTGTGGAAACTCCAAAATTAGAATAAATTATATCTTCAAGAAATAGCTACAATTGTTCTCAATAATGTATAACTGCATTCTCAGTCACTTACGGTCCAATTAGTCTTGGCTTTGTTTGTTTGAGGTTTTCGCCGTAAGGTACATGTGCTAGCTGGAGAGACAGAGAGGGAAGGTGGGAAATTGCCCCCTGGGAGGGATGGCCATGCCACAGTCCCTTCCGTTCTGTTCTCTCAGAAGTTTCTGGGCACAAACATATAACTGCCCAGCACGCATTTCAAGCCACTGGGTCTGGGCTAAAACTGCAGTCAGCCATGTGGGAGGCTAGCGCCTTAACTACCACACCACCTCCTGGCCCCTGGCCCAGTTATTTTGAATAGTAGGTCCTAAATAAATTTAATCAACTATGCATAAATCACTGTGCTGTATACATTAGATCCTTCCAAGCTTTCAAGCTAGGTATTATCATCCCATTTTCAAGATGAGAAACAGGGGACCAGCGGGTAGTATGGTGGTTAAGGCACTGGACACTCCCACATGGCTGACCATGGTTCAAGTTCCAGACCTGGTGGCTTGCTTTCTCACTTTCTCTGTCTCTCTCTAGTCAAATTAAAATAAAAATGAATAAATAAATAAAATTTAAAATAAATAATTTTTTAAAAAATGATGAGAAACAAATGTCTACACCAAGACTCACATGCTGGCTCCACAATGCCAAAGCCATGCATTTCTACTACTCAAGCTACCACAGACAGAAGCTTGTTTTACAGCACAGAGATCACTGAAGGACCGTGAAACAGAAAAGATTATCACTTGATAAAAACAAGAAGAATCCTATTAGGTTGGTGCAAGAGCAATTGTGGTTTCAGACTGTGAATTTGAAATCATAAGTAGGCTTAAACACATCTGTATTAATCAAAATAGGAACTATTATGATCAACACATTTTTGCCAATGAGAAATAAGTTTATTCCTGTAATGTGAAAAATCCATGCTTCAGGATCGACAAACTCTTGGAAATCGTCTTTTGCATCATGATGGATGCAGAAGCGAGTTCCCTGAGAAAAGCTGACGAGATGCTTGAAGAAGTGATAGTCGTTGGCGAGAGGCCAGGTGACTATGGCAAATGAGGTCAAACCTTGTAGCCAGTCCATTCGACTTCTGAAGCATTGGTTGTGTGACTGCGAACATTATCGTGAAGAACTGGGCCCTTTCTCTTGAACAATGGCGGCTGCAGGTGCTGCAGTTTTGGGTGCCATCTCATTGATTTGCTGAGGATCCTTTTCAGATGCAATGGTTTCACTAGGATTCAGAAAACTCTAGGGGTCAGAACCCACCAAATAGTGACCATGACCTTTTTGCTACAAGTCTGGCACTGCGAAATACTTTGGAGCTTCTTCTTGGCCTAACTGGTCGTCACCGGTTATCAAGTAAAATCCACTTTTCATTGCATGTCACAAACTAACTGAGCAATAGTTTGTTGCATAGAATAAAAGAAGACAACACTTTGAAAATACTTCTCTTTTTTTTTTTTCGGTCAGCTCATTATTATTAACCTGATTCACTTATTAAGCTTTTTCACCTTTCCAATTTGTTTCAAATGCCAAATGGCTGACATTGAGTTCTTCGGCAATGCCTCATGTTGTCCTAGAGGACCAGCTTCAGAGATTGCTCTCTGCCAGGTGTTGTCACCTTCCAGTGGCCAGCCACTACACTAATCTTCAAGACTCTTGCTCCCCTTGCAAAATTTCTTGAACACTACTGCACTGGACTTTTGTAGCAGTTACTGGGCCAGTGCGCTGTTGATGCTGAGAATTGTCTCTGCTGCTTTATGACCCATTTTGTACTCAAATAAAAAATACCGCTCAAGTTTGCTTTTGGCCTAATATTATTTCCATAGACTAAAATACATATAAAATAAACACCAAGTAATAAGTCATTAGCAAAAACCATAAAGCGAAAATGCACATTAAAATGACATAGAACATAACCACATTTAAGAGTGTATCCAATATTGGGACCAGCAGATGGCATAATGGTTACATCATCAGACTCCCACGTAGTCAAGAACAGTTCGAGTCTCAGACCCAGAGGCTTAAAA
>NW_006203500.1:2419518-2422054 GCF_000334495.1 Tupaia belangeri chinensis
CCCCCTTGGGGGGAAATCCCCCAAAGAAAAAAAAAAAAAAAAAAAAAGCGGAGCCAACAGGAGCCAGCAGGTGGCGTGGTAGTTGAGGGTGTTGTACTCCCACATGGCCAACCACAGTTCAAGTTCCGGACCTGGCAGCTTGCTTTCTCACTTTCACTCTCTCTCGCACGCTCTGTCTCTCTCTCTCTGGTCAAATGAAAATAAATAAAGTTAAATAAAATAATTCTTTAAAAATATAGTGTATCCAACATCAAATGGCAAACTTCAACAATGTGAAACTGCAATTACTTCTGTTACCAACCTAACAGAATTACTCTGCTATTTTAGCCTTGTCTGGCATCTTTTGTTTGCTAGTTAGGTCTGTCAGCTACCAGCACCTTGGGCCATCTCGCTACCACAAAGACAGACACCAGATCTCTTTCAATGTCAGGACTGGGAGGACCCTCTGAAAGCAGCTGGTGTCTGGGCCAAACCCCAAGAGACCCCTAATGATCTGCCCAAAGAAGCAGAAGTAGCGGCAGAAGGAGCCTACTCTCTTGACCACCTTTTCTGGCTCCGAACTCTGCCGGAACAAGGACACTGTCCCTCAAGAACTCAGACCAAATCTGGGAAGTAACCTTATTTCCTCATTCTCTCCCAACAATCCAATTGGCTTCGACCTGCCATCCAACCATATAAATATCATTCAATATTTATCCTATCCATCCCCACAGACGACGTCCTTCCAGACACTTTCCTCTTTCACTTGGGCTTTGGCAACAGCTTCTTAAAGATCCTCCTGCTTCGAGCTTCACCCTAGCCAGACAGCTCTTTCTAATACATAGACTTTATGTCACTTTCTCAAGAAAAACCTTCAGGAGTTCCCTGTAACTCCCCTCACAAATGGACAGTGTCGAGATAGGCCTTGTAAATTAGCTAAAAGTCTTTTGATTTTTGTCTCAAAGGCTATAAAATGAGAACTGATATTTCTGAATGTCTCTATGCCAGGCCCCTCACCCATGTTATTTCATTTACTCTCAACAGCTCTGCCCAGTCTGTGTAAGGCCTCTTTGCAGACACGTTCCTTCCAGTTAGCCCTCTCGCCTGTAATCCACACGGCTGCTCGCCACCTAGCCGACAGAGCCACAAGCTCCCACTGCACACCACTTCTTGTGTCGACCTCCACTACGATTTGCTTACACAGCAGTTTCATGCACGTGCTTGACAGAAGAGATCATGTCGCATTCATCTCTATACGCTCAGTCCCTTGCAAAGAACCCATTTCACAGTAGGTACTCAATAAGGAGTTGGCCATGGATTACTGACTAGAAGCAGAGTACATCTTGGTATGGATATGCCTAACGTCAAATCAATCAACTTATCTCCCAGGGCTGGTACCATACCAATTCACATACTTCCCTAAGACCAGCCTGTGGCATGGAGGTTAAGAGAGCTGGATACCACATGGCCCACCATGCAGTTTGAGTCCCCTACCCAGAGCTTGAAAAACATGCGGGTGGGGCCAGCAGGTGGTATGGTGATTAAGGCCCTGGACTCCCACATGGCAGACTGCGGTTCAAGTTTGGAACCTGACGGCTTACTTTCTCACTTTCCCTCTCTCTGTGTCTGTCTCTCTTGGCTGAATTAAAATAATAATAATAATACATACAAGTATTCTTAAAAAGAAAGAGAGAGAAAAGCATGCCAGGCACCTGCGCACATGCCCCAAATCCAGAAAGGAGAGAGAAGCTACTGCCCCATGGCAGGACGGAGCTTCCCCCTGCCACCCTCCCTACTTCTCCCACCCAACTCCACTCCACCTCACCACCCCATCTCTCTCTGACAAATTAAAATACAATAGTATTTTCCTAAACGCCCAAAGAGTAATGCCTGCAAACCCTACTGCGTGTGAGGCAAAGGAAGTGCTCAGACCAGGTGTGGGAGTCCACTTTAGAGAGAGGACGGATAGTGACCACCCAGACCAACCCAAGACTAGGTGCTCCCTTACAGCCTCTGCTCCCCCCAAGAAAGACCCCTGCATGCCTCCATAACAGTTATGTCACCACGGCCGCCTAGTGCAGGGCCAACAGCAAGGGCTTTGCATCTTTTCCCTTCACCACCTAGTAGGAACCACCCATCCAGTAATGGACCACAAAGACATCCCCTAATGTTTACTTGGGGCTATGCATTCGGTATGTCCTAAGGATTTAACGTGCATTATTTCACTTAGTCCTCAGAATAATGCCACTAGGGAGGCATTCTAGTCCCATTAAAGAGATAAGGAAACTGAGGCCCAGAGACTGGAACACAGTCAAATCAGCATCGACTGAGGCTTCCCATCGTTTTATCTGCGGCAGGCTTTATTGCGCTCACTCCTCTGTACAGTCGGGTCATCATATTCCTGTTCCAGGCAAGAAACCTACGGCCTGAAGAGTCCACCCAATGCCGCCCGCGCGGCCAGGGGCCCCCGCCCGGGCAGCGTCCCTCCCGGGTCCCGCGGCGGCGGTCAGGACCAAGGACCCGCCCGTCCACGCCAGTCCACGCCCGTCCACACGCC
>NW_006203500.1:2422556-2423172 GCF_000334495.1 Tupaia belangeri chinensis
GGCGGAGGGGCGGTCCGCGGGCCGGGGACGGAGGGCGCCCTCCTGAGAGTGGGTCCTGGGGAAAGGGGAGACCAAGGGGAGCGGCCCCCCGCAGGAAGGCCTGCGGACAGAGCCCCCGGGGAGGCGGTCCGGCCCCCGAGGCGGGTTGATCGGCGTCCCCACGCGGGCCCCCGGAGGCTGGAGGGGCTGTGTGCAGGACGGTTTCTCACCAGGCTCTGAGCTAGGGCGCCAGCACAGGACTGCAGCTCAGCCAGGGTTCGGGACGCGGCTCCCAGGCCAGAAGTAACGGCCTCAGGGAAAGGCAGACGTTTTCTAAGAGAAAGGAGGGTGTTTTACCGGAGTCTGACAAGGTTTCTCTGGCTGGGGGGTGATAACTCGGGTTTTCTTTCCACCGCCTTTCTTGTGTTGTACTGCATTGCTGTACTTTGTTTTTTGAATTATTTAATTTTATTTATTCATTCATTTATTTTAATTTGACCAGAGAGAAAGAGCCGGAAAGTGAGAACGCAAGCCACCAGGTCCAGAACTCAAACTGGGATTAGCCATGTGGGAGCGTCCAGCATCTTAATCACAAAACCTGCTGGCCCCCACTGTACTTTTTTTTTTTTTTTTTGAG
>NW_006203500.1:2423209-2424888 GCF_000334495.1 Tupaia belangeri chinensis
GAGAGAAATCACACACACACACACACACACACACACACACACCCCGGGGTGGGGAATGGCCACACCGCAGTCCCTTCTCCCTTCTCTCGGGATCTTGGGCAGGCTCACACACGTGCCCAGCATGAGTTTAAGCCGCCTGGTCTGGGACTCAAACCGCAGTCGACTACTACATGGTAGTCCAGCAACATAGCCATTACTCCAACTGCTGGTCTCCCCACTGTACTTTCTTTTAAGGAGAATTATTGCCAAGCTCTGTACTAGGCGCTAGAGATCAAAGAGATCAATAAGTGCTGGTTCCAACCCTGAATGAACGCCCAAATGATTCAAAATGAGGAGGAGGGTAAATAATTGAGTACAGTTGTTAAGTGGGATGAAAGAGAATTGTCTAAATTGCTGTGGGACCATTTAAAATACATAAGTGCACACATAGCCTCTATGGTCCAGCTGAAGAGTGGGAATATGTTTATAATGTGGCACTTTTAACATTCTTGGCTAAATAAAATTTAAAGACAGAATACCACCAGAGCATGCCAGAGAAACAAATCCTGCAGGAGCAAGTTACTTGATACTGTCATTCAACTCACCCACTTAACTAGCTACATATTCATTCATTCCACACATATTTCTGTGCACCTACTGTCAGTGGAAATAATCAAGCTCTGCAAAAGATTAGAAAAGGTTTACTCTGAGC
Source organism: Tupaia belangeri chinensis (assembly GCF_000334495.1). Classification (NCBI taxonomy): domain Eukaryota; kingdom Metazoa; phylum Chordata; class Mammalia; order Scandentia; family Tupaiidae; genus Tupaia; species Tupaia belangeri. The sequence goes on from NW_006203500.1 coordinate 2,423,901, forward strand.
CAAAATATGTGTGACTGCCACTGGCAGGCAGCCCAGGCGAGAGTATTCCTGGTAGTTCACACATGCTGGCCAAGACCTTACCTCCTCAGACAGGGGCTCAAGGCAAACACTGCAAGCAGGGAAGGAAATGGGGAAGGGGATTATACTAGTCACTTGGGGACAATCATCCTTACTGTCAGGATCAACAGTAAGAGTAGCGTCAGTCCAGGTAGGACTGGAAAACCCTGGTCAGATGTCCTTGCAGCAGTTGTCCCAAAGTCAGGTGGCAGGGGTCCCTGTCCAAGGTGTGGTTCTGGTGGCATTTAGGTTGTCGTTGATGTTATCAGTCATACTGACATGAGAAAATCCCTCCTCTGTGACCTCCTGGCTTGGTTTAGTAAGAGTTGACACAGATGACCCAAATCTGATTTTTTTTTTTTTTTTTTTTTGGAAAGGTTCTTGCTATAGGGAACATGCACTCTCCAGAAAGACAGAGATAAAAAGAGAGACAGAAAGCGAGAAACCACCCGCCCCCCCAAGGGATATGGCCACGCCACAATCCCTTCTCCATTCTCCTCTCGGGATCTTGAGCATGCACGCACATGCGCCCAGCATGAGTTTAAGCCACCAGGTCCAGGACTCGAACCACAGTCAACTACATGAGAGTCCAGCAACATAGCCATTATGCCAACTGCTGGTCCCTGATTTTGAAAAACTTCCACACTACTCTGCCAGGCATTAGACCACCTAGCAGTGCTTCGGCAATTCAGGACGTTTTAACAGTCCTGGGGCTAGCAGGGCAAAAATCTCTCAATTTTCTTTTTCCTTAAGAAGCAGGAAATAGTAAAATATGTTTGTCATGCATCAAAACCTTGACCCTTAGTTTCCCTCAATAGTAAAATAAAAATAACTACTCTGAATCTTAAAAAAAAGAAAAAAAACACTCCTTAAAAATTCTAATTTCTTGGGACCAGCAGTTAGCGTAATGGCTATGTCGCTGAATTCCCAT
>NW_006203500.1:2425171-2431423 GCF_000334495.1 Tupaia belangeri chinensis
AACCAAAAATTTTTTTTTTTTTTTTTTTTTTTTTTTTTTTTTTGGAAAGGTTCTTGCTATAGGGAACATGCACTCTCCAGAAAGACAGAGATAAAAAGAGAGACAGAAAGCGAGAAACCACCCGCCCCCCCAAGGGATATGGCCACGCCACAATCCCTTCTCCATTCTCCTCTCGGGATCTTGAGCATGCACGCACATGCGCCCAGCATGAGTTTAAGCCACCAGGTCCAGGACTCGAACCACAGTCAACTACATGAGAGTCCAGCAACATAGCCATTATGCCAACTGCTGGTCCCTGATTTTGAAAAACTTCCACACTACTCTGCCAGGCATTAGACCACCTAGCAGTGCTTCGGCAATTCAGGACGTTTTAACAGTCCTGGGGCTAGCAGGGCAAAAATCTCTCAATTTTCTTTTTCCTTAAGAAGCAGGAAATAGTAAAATATGTTTGTCATGCATCAAAACCTTGACCCTTAGTTTCCCTCAATAGTAAAATAAAAATAACTACTCTGAATCTTAAAAAAAAGAAAAAAAACACTCCTTAAAAATTCTAATTTCTTGGGACCAGCAGTTAGCGTAATGGCTATGTCGCTGAATTCCCATGTAGCCAACCACTGTTTGAGTCCTGTATCCAGTGGCCTAAACTCACACCGGGCGCATGTGCGTGCGTGCCCAAGATCCGGAGAGGAGAATGGAGGAGAAGGGATTGCGGCATGGACATCCCCCAGGGGCAGGGGTGATTTCTCTCTTTCTATCTCTCTGTCTCTGTCTTTCTGGCGAGTGCACGTGCGCTATAGCAAAAACCTCTAAAAAAAAAAAAAATACTCTTGCCTGGAGTATTGCAATATGCTCCTGACTGGTCTTTCAGCTGCTGCTCTTGCTTCCTAATGTTCTAGACCCTTTAAAAATATATGAACATTTTACTCAGTTCAAAACTCTCTACTGGGGCCAGCAGGTGGCATGGTGGTTAAGGCGCTAGATCCCACCTGGCCAACCCTGTGGTTTGAGTCCTGGACCTGGTGGCTTAAAAAACACACCAGGCTCATGTGCACGTGTGCCCCAAATCCTGAGAGGAGGATAGAGGAAAAGGGATTATGGTGAGGTCATTCCCCTCCCCCTGGCCCCAAGGGATGATTTCTCACTTTCCCATGCTCTCTCTCCAGAGAGTACATGCCCTATGGCAAAGATCTTCAAAAACAACACAGAAAACTCTCTACTGACCTATTCATTCAGAATCATTCTTCCACTGAAAAAGCCCCTGACCGGTCTTCCTTTCTGCTTCCTTCTCTGCCAGCTGCTGCGATCAGGTCTAAGGGTCCCTCCACTGAGCTTCACTCTGGGCTTGCGCCCCACCAGAAAGCCCCTCCCACCTCAGGACTTCACACATGCTGTCTCTTCTGCAGTGAGCACCTCTGCCTAGAGACCTGCACCCTGGCAGCCTTCCTTTGCCTGACTGCAGACAGAAATGATCAAATGAGGGCAGAAAGGGCTTTCTCAGTGGAGGTTAATCTAGCACTAACTCCTGGGGATCGTTTGAATTGCCCCCTCATTCATATGTTAAGCCTTTGTAACAGAGTCAAGGTGAAAACTTGATCCAATTAGGGTGTCAAAAGGTGGTACTTTGGGGAACCAGCAGTTAGCGTAATGGCTATGTCTCTGGACTCCCATGTAGTTGACCGCGGTTCGCGTCCCAGACCCGGTGGCTTAAACTCACGCCGGACCTGTGTGCATGTGAACCCAAGATCCCAAGAGGAGAATGGAGGAGAAGGGATTGCAGCATGGTCATCTCCCCCCGGGGGGTGGTGGTGGTGGTGGTTTCTCGCTTTCTTTCTCTCTGTCTCTTATATATATATGAATTGAATTAATTAACAAATAATATTTTTAAATATAGTTTTGAAAAAGAGAAAGGAAACAGCATGCCCCAGAAAAGTACAGTGATCCTAAAAGTACAGGGAAAAGGGAGAAAAAATTATAAAAGAGAAGATTTAAAAAGAGAGACAAGTGGTTAAAGGAGCAAGATCTCCCATGACTGATCACACCGTGCAAATCCTGGCCCAGCAGCTTGAAAAACCATACCAGGCAGGTGTGCATGCACATCCCAAATCCAGACAGGATAAGAAATGGAGGAGAGGGGATCGCAGTTGTGGCCACACCCCGCTACTGGGTGCTTTCCTCCTCTCCCCCTCTGTCCCTCTGGTGAGTGTACGCACCTTCTTGTGGTTAAAAAGAGAGACAGACATTTAGAGGATAGACAAAAAGAGGTATGAGTACGAAACAAAAGGAAATTGGACTGGTCAGTGAGTGTTATTGATTGTCTAGCATCACTAGAAGATTTCCCCCCTGACTGAACTGACAGACCCACGTGAACACTCTGGCTAAAAGGCCTTTTCCATCCTGTAACTACTGGGCTTAGCTGAAGCACGTGAGCATGACGCCACGTCGATGCATGGACGAAACTTCAGACGACATTCGTGATAGAACTTCGTGTCCTGAGAACACCACAGAACTGAGTCAGCCATGAGTCAGGATTCAGAAAGAAGTAAATACGTACAAAGAAAGAAAGAAGTAAAAGAAGGAAGAAATAAAGGAAAGAAGAAAGAAAGAGGGAAATCAGAGATGAAAGTAAATGAGATGCAAAGCAAAAACATATTTGGAGCAGAGCACACGTGGTTGGCAAGGAAAGTGGAGAGTAAGTGGACATGGGTGGACTCTTTAGAAGAGTAGATGAGTGATGGAGAGAAAAATTCCTGAAGGCCCAGGGACCAGCAGATGGCTGGACTCTCATGGAGTCGACTGTGGTTGGAATCCTAGACCCAGTGACTTAAACCTCACACCAGGTGCATGTGCATGTATGCCCAAAATCCCAAGACGAGAATGGTGGAGAAGGGATTGTGGCATAGCCATCCCTCTTGGGGGATGATTTCTCACTTCCTTCTGTCTGTCTCTGTCTCTCTGGCAAGCACATGCATCTTATAGAAAAAATTCTCTCTCTAAAAAACAAAGAAAGAAAAAGAAAAACTCCTGCTGGCCCAGTTGCTGTGGCACAGTGACAATGCAGTACCCTGCAGATCTGGAAGCCATATGGATCCCTGAGTTAGCCTGAAAACATGGCAGATGCACAGATGGGCATTTAGGATCCTGAGAAGCTCAGGGGGCTGGAAAAAGGGAATTGAGACCCTGTTGAGGATCTCGCCCTCTCGCACAAACACGTGTACACACATGTGCCCATTCACTCTCTACCATTAAGGATGAAAGGATAGAAGGGAGGGAGGGAAGAGCTGGAGGGAAGGAAGGAAGGAAAAAAGGAGGGAAGGAAGAACAATTCTTGTTGGTGCTGGCTCCTCAATGTGAGACTTTCTCCTTGGCATCTCTGCCTGTGACCCTGTCACTAGAGGGCTCACGCCCTGCACCACCTACCCTACAAGACCTGCTGCAGCCATCAGGAGGAGCTCCAGGCACCCACACTGCCTCGCCTCCAGCCCCGACTCCATCATCAGCCAAGGGCTGCAGACTCGTGTTTACACACCTTCGCCTTCGCCTTCGCCCACACTGAGGCTCCAGGAGGCAGGGAATCATCCTTGGGCTTAAAGCAACGTTACAAATATTTATTGAACTGGAAACTTCGGGAATTGAGAAAAAGGAAACACAACAGAAGCGAATGATTGTTCAGAGCAGGGATTGCCAAATGACAACCTGTGAGCCAAGTCCTTCCTGCCACCCACTTTCATAACTAACACTTCATTGGACACTGTCACAGTCCTTCACGGTATGTATGGCTGCTTTGGCTACAGTAGGAGAGCTTAGTAGATGGGATAGAGACTGCATGGCTTTCAACTCCTAAAAATGAACTATTTCATCTTTTACAGAAAAGGTTTGCCACCCTTCAGGAAAAAGCCTGAGTTCTGGAGTTAGACGACATGGAGAACGTGAATTCTGCTTCCATCTCTAACACCTCGTCTTGGACAAATAACCATCTCTTTAAGCCCCTCCCCCTTTTCATTTCTAGAATAAAATAGTAATAGTACCTACTTCATTTGGTTGTTGGGATGTGATGAAATCGTCTCCGTCGATCTAGTGTCTGTGGTCCAATTAGCTTAGGTCAGCGACGTAACTCTGTGAGGTGACATGAGCAGGTAGGAGGGACACGGCGTTCGGTGTCCGGGCAGATAAGCAGCAGGCAGGCCGTAGAGCGAACTAGAAGCCTAGGAAACGGGAAGCAGTGGCTAGGCTCCGGGAGAATTGGTGCTGAGCGAGCCGCAGTGGGCTGCTGGTACTCCAGGCAGTGGTTCTGATGAGGCTAGAACAGGTGCATTGTAGAGTCAATGATCTTTAAATAATTTGTAAAGTTACTAACCTACTGCCTTATAGATATGCTATCAAACCTCTTTAAATTCCATTTTCACATTTGAATTTAGCCAACTGTTGAGCACCTGTCATGGACTGGACTCTAATCTAGTCTTATAAAGATGGCTAGAATAACCCCCAGACACCAGTACGCTCTGTGTCTGTTAAGGGAGTACCGAGATATAAACATACTAACGTACCAAATCATAGCACAGGTGATTGCCAAGAGCTGGGGAACCGGGGAGGTGAACGACAGCCAGAGACAACATTTCATCTGAACCTTACATGACTATGTGAGTGCTAGGCAGGCAAGTGCACTCCGGAAGGTGAAGCACTGAAAAATAGCCTCCGGGCAGCTGCGTTTAGATGTGAATTCTACCAAACACGAGAAAAGGTACATGGATTCTGACGCCACGGAGAAATGGTGTATGATTCTGACGCCACGGAGAAATGGTGTATGATTCTGACACCACGGAGAAATGGTGTATGATTCTAACACCACGGAGAAATGGTGTATGATTCTAACAACATGGAGAAATGGTGTATGAATTCTACCAAATACAGAGAAAAGGAACCATCCCTCCTTCTACAAGAAGTTTCATTTCTAGCCATTTAAGTCAGGTTACTTAAAGCTATTCTCTAGGCCCAGTCTAGGTGACACCCTCCACGGCATGTTGGACTGCAGTGCTGGAAGCCACATGGTCAACCACAGATTTGGATCCCCAGGTTGGTTTGAAAACACACCAGATGTGCACACAGGTGCCCAAGAGCCTAAGGAGAGGGAGGGCTAGGGAAGGGGCTCACAGTTCAACCAGGTCCTGTTGAGGGTCTCTGGCTCACTCGCTCTCTCTCTCTCATACACTCTGTCATAAAAAAATAAGTAAAAAAAGCTATACTCTGAATGAGTAAAACTTAAAGGAAAAAAGCTGAATGAAATATTTATAAAATCGCCTTGTCAGCTAGTTGATCCAAGCAACCAAAACACATGGGTCGGGATTCAGACAGGCCCAGAATAGTAGCAGGCTTGGACATTTGAAAGGAGCAACAGAAAACCATTTTTGGAGGAAGGGGCACCCTAGCTATCAGAGCACTCCTAAAAGTACTTATCAAATACAGCGAACGCCACAGAACAAGCAGGTCTACGAAGGAAAGGAGCGACATACGACAGAGGCTGAGTCACAAAGAAGCGCGATACCGGAGTGACAGACAATGACACAGAACGTTTACCATGTTCAGATAAACAAAGCACACTTCAGAGGTTCAAGCAAGGAACTGAACTATAAAAAGTAAAACTGTATTTGTAAAAGAAATCATTAGAAATTCTGGAACTGAAAAGGAATAGAGTAAGAACTCAGCAGATAGAATTAACAGCAGGTCAGAGAGACCTCAAAAGAGAACAAAGAAACTGGAAGAGTAGAAGAAATGATCCAGCAGGAAGAAATGAAAATACGAAAAATACAGATGAGCCAGAGACACAGAGGGTAGACTGAGAGTCTAACTCGTGTGACGGGACTCTCTGCAGGACAGAAGCGGTACTTGGTGTAATAGCTGAGAACGTGCCAAAACCGATGAAAGATTCCAAACCACAGGTTTAAGAAGCTCAATGAATACAAAGCAGAATAAATGAAAAGTCTAAATATAGACACTTCACATGGAACTGCAGAAAGAGACAAAGACAAATCTGGGATGCCGCAGGAGGAAAAAGACAGTCTATCTTTAAAGACTAAGAATTTGAATACGTTGTTTTTCTCACGTAAAGAAAGAAACACTGGAAACTCAGCTAGTGGAACGCTATCATCAATGTGGTCCAAAATATAATTAACTGCCAACAGGTCCACACCAAAGGAAATAGAAAAGCGTGTGAGTTAGAGAAGGGAACAGTTTTAGGTGGGAGCTGAGAGACACCAG
>NW_006203500.1:2431454-2438911 GCF_000334495.1 Tupaia belangeri chinensis
AATACAGGGCGACGAGAAGGGTGAACAATCGGCACAGCTGAACATGAGACAGCGATAATGAAGCAGCCACGTCTCGTGAGGTTTAGAATAAACGAAGAATTAAAATATTCATGACATGGCTGTGCTCCAGACCATGGCAACACCACCTGAGGACTTTGGGCCCTCTCCTGCCCAAGCAAATGCTCACAGTTCTCTCAAAAGGCCCCCTCTGCAAATATGGAGGATCTATTGCTGAGTGAAGCAAGCCAGGATATCAAAGAAATTGTATGTATCCACTTAATATATACTGACTATCTGCACTTAATGGTAGAGATCGAAATATTGGAGGGCAGGGGCCAGCAGGTGGCGTGGTGGTTAAGGGCACTGGACTCCCTCCCATGTGGCCGACTGTGGGTTCGAATCCCGGACCCAGTGGCTTGCTTTCTCACTTTCCCTCTCTCTCATTCCCTCTCACTCTCTCACTCTTTCACGCTGTCCCTCTCTGGTCAAATTAAAATAAATAAATAAAAATAAATGAAGTTAAATAAAATAATTTTTTAAAAAAGAAAAAAATATTGGAGGGCATAAAAGCAGCGAAAATAGGGACCAGCAGTTAGCATAATGATTATGTCGCTGGACTCCAGGTAGTCGACCGCAGTTCGAGTCCCAGACCCGGTGGCTTAAACTCACACTGGGCGCATGTGTGTGCATGCCCAAGATCCCAAGAGGAGAATGAAGAAGAAGGGATTGTGGCATGGCCATCCCCCCTGAGGGGTGATTTCTCGCTTTCTGTCTCTCTGTCTCTCTCTGTCTTTCTGGAGAGCACACGTGCCCTATAGCAAAAATCTCTCCAAAAAAAAAAAAAAGCAGTGAAAATAGTTATGGATGCAGAAGACAGTGTGGAATGGGGCAGGGGGAGAAGGGAAGAGTATGGAGAAGGATGTCAAGAGAACAAACAGAGAGGCATGACATTACTGGGACACAGAAATGGTTTATTACCTGTTAATGACATGTACAGTATTCTCAACTGGACTGGTCTGAGAAGTATTTCATGTTGGGTAAATTCTTTATACAAGCCAAATGATATATAGTGATTGAAGGTTTTAAAAAATGAGAATAAATAATAATAATAATAATCTGAAAAAAATGATGAAAAGTTTTTTGATGATGATAATGGAATATTAATGTCTTTGTCTTGACTGATGTGCTTGGTAATTGTGCTGGAAAAAGAAATGTAATACACTGTAAAATATATGTAATTCAATGTAATATAAAAAGATTATAATAATAAATAATTTTTTAAAAGGCCCCTTCTGTGGACACAGGTGTGTTTCTCACTGGAAAACTTCCTCTTACACCTCCAAGCAGCCAAGATCACTGAAGGTCAGAAAAAAAGAAAAATCCATGGACAGTCAGAAAAGAAGAGACGTTCATTGTGCACATTCTGTAAAAGCCAGAGCTGCTTTCTATGAAATGAGCTTTGCTGAGGCAATCGGTACAGACAACATCCAGATATAAGCTCTTCTCAAGCCCTCTGTGCATGGACTTGGAGTTCCTCAACTGACAGGTGCTAGCCCTGAATGGTAATGTCAGAAAACTATGGAAGAGAAGTTTAAAAGCACCGTTCTGAATGGAGCCATCAAGACACGATTTAGGCCAATGCTGTTCAAGGTATTCTTTGTAGGTCATTTTATGACAAGGTTCCACTTCTTAGTAAGATGGACAACGACCCCACTAAGTGACACATACACACACGGAAGGACCCCACAGTCAACAACTGCAAACCTTCAAATAAGCAACCACCTGAGGATGTCGGGAGTAGCAGAGCAGACAGACTCCGTCGAGAACTGCATGCTTGCTCCGAGAGGAGACGGCGATGTACCAGCAAATTCCCATCACATCTCTGTCACGTCTAGCCTGCGACTAGGACACACGTGTGTGCGCAGCGCTGGGGAGGGCACATGCATGCTTCCTAGCCTGGGGAAATGTGGAAGTAGTTGTATGAAAATGTGAACAAAGAAAGTGGGGAAACCCCAAAAGGAAAAGAGCTAGAGAAGAGATCCCCAATTCATCCATTCCCTATCTCTGATGCCCACAGACCAAAGCAATTTAACTGAATGCAAAAGGCCTAAAGCACGACTGGAGCGACCCCTTAAACAGCATTCAGTCCAAACCCACACGAGAAAACTGCCTTCACAATCAAAGGACGGGCTGACAGGTGGCACGGTGGGTAAGGCGCTGGACTCCTATATGGTCCACCGCAATGAGTCCTGGACCTGTTGTGGCTTGCTTTCTCACTTTTTCCCTCTCTCTTTTTTTCACACATAAAAATAGAAAAAAAAAAAAGAGAGAGAGAGAGAAAAAGAAAAAAGACTAAATAAAATTAAATAAGTTTTTTTTTTTTAAATAAAAGGAAACAACACTCAATAGAAGAAAACAGAATCCAGAATACTCAGACTTTAGTATTCATAATATAAAGATACAAGCTAAAAGTTACAGGAAAGACAAAGAAACAGAAAAATGGGAGCTCTTCTCCAGGAAAAGAGAAATTAAATCCATCTATGAGATGAGCCAGATATTAGAACCAGCAGAAGCAGATTATATTTTATTTTTGTCAGAGGGTGCTTGCATTCACCAGAGACAGACAAAAATGCAGAAGGAGGAAGAGGGAGAAAGTACCCCTCAGTGGGAAGTGGTCATCTGCAGTCTCTCCTCTTCATTTCGCCATCACATCCTGTTGGAATTTTGGGCAAGCACACACATATGCCTAGCATCTTTTTCAAGCTGCTCGGACAGGGATTCGAGCAGAGCAGTGAGTCATGAGGGATCACGAGCCTTTACCCACTCGGCCATGGGGCTGGCCCAGAAGCAGATCCGCTCACCACTGCCTCAGAGCATACGTGCTTGCCAGAGAGAAACAGAGAGGAAGAAGAACCCCCACCACGGGACATGGTCATACCACAATCCCTTCTTCATTTCTCAGCCTGCCTGGATTTGAGGTATGCACACACATGTGTCCAGCATGTTTTTAAAGTCACCAGATCCAGTATTCATATGACATAGTTGGCCATGGGGGATCTAACTCCCTTAACGACACTCACTCAAGAGCAACTATTATAACTAGACTCTGGTAAGTGCACACACTCTCTGGCAACTTTTTTTTAAAACAAGAAAAAATAAATGGAATTCTGGAAAATATTCAGATCAGAAACTAAAAATGAAAAGGAGAAACAAAGGGAGAAAAAAATAAAAGAGATAAAAACAAAAAGAAAGAATAGACACAGCTCGATCACAATAATTACAATAAAGAATAATGAAATAAACATACCAATTAAAGGCTTAACATTGTCAGAAAAGATTTTTTAAAAGATAACTATATAAGGGCACAGGTAGTTTGAAAGTTAATGAATAGGTAGGTCAGTCCGTGGCCTGGTGGCTATGTGAAAGGGAGCTCACGTGGCCAATTGCCAATGGCCATGGCCAAGTCCTAGACCCACGAAAGTTAAGAATGGGAAAGTTAACGAATGGGAAAAAAAATAAACCATACATACTATAAGCATAAAAAGGTCAAAGTGTCATGTTAGCATCAGATGAAAGAGATCTTAAAGCAGAATTTTACCAAGGAAAGAAGAACACTTGATAATGATGAAAGAGCAAATTTATCAGGAAGAAATATAATTGTAAACATTGTTAAAAGAAAAATAGACCAGCCAACTTAATAGAATTTTAACTGAGCAAATCTTTTTTTTTTTTTTGAGAGGTTTTTGTTATAGGGTGCATGAGCTCTCCAGAAAGACAGAGGGAGACAGAAAGCGCAAAATCAGCCCCCCAGGGGGATAGCCACGCCACAATCCCTTCTCCTCCATTCTCCTCTCGGGATATTGGGCACACACGTACATGTGCCTGGCATGAGTTCAAGTCACTGGGCCTGGGACTTGAACCACGGTTGACTACATGGGAGTCCAGCGGCAGCCATTGCACCAACTGCTGGTCCATTGAGCAAATCTTAACACGATTTAAGTCATACAGTTGATCTTGGACTTCCGGACAACTCTGGCTAGCCTTGTGGTCCCCTTGATACTTAAATTCTGGAAAAGGGAAAATGATGTACAAAAATCAAAGTGAAGGAATGAGGCAGAGAAACAATTGGATTGGTTGCAGGTGGATGGTAGGCTACAAAGCAACCCCAACGGTGGGCTTTCTGTGAGTGACTGAAGTGTGGCCAACATGATGGGCTGTAACTTAACAACCAGCTCAGGAAAGCAGCCCAACGTGCAGGAGTTCTGCTTATCTGTAGGAATCCAAGTGCGGAGGCACAGTGACTGTTTTAGGCCAAAATAGTTTAATTTTACATTGTACACTTGCTCCAATAGAAAGTTTCAAATACGTGAAACAAAACTTGACTGAATTAAAGAGAAACAAACAATTGTAATTAGAAATTTCAACACTCCTATCTCAGCCCTGGCTAAAACAACTAGACAAAATGAGCACAGGCATGGCGGCTGAGCAATACCATCAACCTCCCTCCTTTAATTACTATTCATACAGCGCAACACTCAGCAATTAGAAAATGCACATTTCTTACTGAAAAAGAGTGGGAAGGAGAGAGAGAGAGCAAGAGAGAGATCATTTTGACAGGGGCTCAATCTTCCTGCCCCTAACCTCCTGGTTAACTAGGACCACAGACAGGCGCCTGCACTAGATTGGACTAAAACCAAACCCAGGCCTCTAGGTGGCCGTAGCCGAAGCGTCCTCCCACTTGCACCCCTGCACCTGGGCCAAAAAGCACATTCTTTTCAAGCGTACATAGGTAGACTATATCATGAGTAATCAAGCAATAAATACCATTCTTAAACAGTGGAATAAATTGTTTAAAGCATATAGTTTTAAAGGTCTGTACCAGAAAAGAGCAAAAATCTCAAATTCAGTATCTAAACTTCCACCTTAATATACTAGAAAAACACGAGCGAACTAAACCTAAAACAATCAGAGGAAGAAAACAATAAAGATAAGAGAAGAAATGAAAATATAAAATAGTGCAGCAGGTGGCATGGTGGGACAGGTGCTGGCCGACCACAATTTGAGTCCTGGACCTGGATATTTTCTTTCTCAGTTTCCCTCTCTGTCTCTGTCTCTCTGATCAAATTTTTAAAAATAATAATAAATAAAATTAAGTAAATAATTCTTAAGGGACTAGCAGTTGGCATAATGGCTATGTCATTGGACTTCCATGTAGTCAACCGTGGTTCGAGTCCCAGATCTGGTGGCTTAAACTCATACCAGGTGCGTGTGCGTGCATGCCCAAGATCCCAAGAGAAGAATGGAGGAGAAGGGATTGCAGCATGGCCATTTCCCTTGGGGGGTGATTTCTCAGTTTCTTTCTCTCTGTCTCTCTGTCTTTCTGGCAAGTGCACATGCCCTACAGCAAATGCCTCTCAAAACAATTTTTTTAAATAAATAAAAATTAATTAATTAATTAAAATTTTAAAAACAATTCTTTAAAATAGATATATATAAAATAGCAGTGAAACCAAAAGCTAGTTCTTTGAAAAGAGTATCAGAATTGATAAGCCTATAGCTAAACTAATTAAGAAGAATACACATACTTTCAATTTTCAGGAATAAAAAAGGGGCCATTACTACAGATTCTATAGACATAAAAGAATAATAAGAGCATGTTACGAACAACTTCAATGCAATAAACGTGACAACCTACATGAAGTAAGTGCATTTTTTGGAAGATACAAATTACCAAAATTCATCCAAGAAAAAATATAAAACTTTAACAGTCCAATATCAATTAAATAAGCTGAATTCATAAATAAAAACCTTCCCATAAAGCAAACTCTAGACTCAATAGCAAATACTATCATGCATTTATAAGAGGAATAACATCAATCTTACACAAGCTCAGGAAACGAGAACTAACACTTCACAACTTATTTCATGAGGTCACTATTACAAAACAAGGAAAAGACTGCAAGAACTAAGTACTACAGACCAATATCCCTTATGGTCACAGACACAAAATCTTTAGCAAAACTTTAGTAAATCAAATCAAACCATATATAAAAATAATAACAACATATCGGGGCTGAATAATGCATATTTATGGAATATAGGACTAGGTTAACATCCAATAATCAATCAATATGATTCACTGTACTAATATAATAAAAAGAAAAAGTCATACCATCACTTCAATAGACACAAGAAAAGCATTTTTCTCCTGGCAAAAACTCTCATGCAAATAGAAGAGAAATTTCAATGCCTGAATAAGAGTTTCTATTAAGAGAAAGGAAGGAAGGAAGGAAGGAAAGAAGGAAAGGAAGGAAAGGAAAGGAAAGGAAAGGAAAGGAAAGGAAAGGAAAGGAAAGGAAAGGAAAGGAAAGACAAGAAGAAAAGAAAAGACAAGACAAGACTTACACCTAATAGTACACTTCATAGTGAAGAACTCAATGCTCTCACATAAGATCAGGAACAGGTGGGGATGTCTGTTCTCACTATGTCTACTTGCAGTAATATTTTATTGAAGATCCAGCCAAAGTTTAAAAAAGAACAGACATACCAGTCAAGGCAGAAGTAAGAGTGTCCTTTTTGCAAATAACTTCATCAGATATGTAGAGAGCCACAATGAATCTGTAACAACACTACTAGCAAATGTGGCACAGTTGCAGGATACAAGTTAACATATGAAAACAATTGTATTTCTATACACTAACAATGAACAATTACAAATAAAAATCAGTGCATTACAAGATCAAAAAATACTTAGGAATATATTTAATGAAGGATGTGTAAGACCATTAACATGAAAACTATAAAACATTGTAAAAGGAATTAGAAAAAGATTAAATCAATGGAAATATATACCATGTCTGTAGATTGGAAAACTCAATATTATTGTGATATCAGTCCTCTTCAATATGATCTGTGGAGTACTGTCATTCTAATAAAAATGTTAATAGACTTTGGAAAAGGACTTTCAAAAGCTGATTTTAAGTTTATATGAAAAGACAAAGGACTCAAAATATCCAAAACGATTTTAAAGAACAAATTTCTTTAAAAGTTCTGTGGGGCTGGCAGGTGGCGTGGTGGGTAAGGGTGCTGGACTCCCACATGGCCGACCATGGTTCAAGTCCTGGACATGGTAGCTTGCTTTCTCACTTTCCATCTCTCTCTCTCTCACTCACTCACTCTGTCCCTATCTGGTCAAATTAAAATGACATAAATAAAGTTAAATAAATACTTTTTTATAAAAAAAATAAGAACAAAGTTGCAAGATTTAAACTGTTTGATTTCAAGGCTTATTGTAGAGCTGCAGTCATAAGGCAGCATAGGATTGTCATGTAGATTAGCGGAAAAGAATAGAGTCCAGAAATAAAACCACCTACATAATCAATCAGTTTTTCACTGAAACGCTAAGGTAATTCAAGGAGAAATTAGGGAAGATCACTCGGCATTCATTAGCAAGGCCA
>NW_006203500.1:2438938-2442915 GCF_000334495.1 Tupaia belangeri chinensis
GGCCAACTTCTGGCGTGGCAGTTAAAGTGTCTGGATTCCACATGGCTGACTGCGGTTCAAGTGCCACACCTAGAGGCTTAATAAACATACCAGGTACATGTGCATGTGTGCTCAAAATCCCAAAAGGAGGGAGAAATGCAGAGGAGAGTGCAGCACGGCCATTCCCCATGGAGAGCACTTTCTCACTTTCCCTTTCTGTCTCTGTCTCTCTTCAGTGAGGGCATGCATCCTCTGGCAAATTAAAAAAAAAAAAAGACAGTAAATAACAAGTGCCGTTGATAAAATAGAGCAACTGGAACCCTACACATTTCTAGTGGGAAAGCAAATTGTTACGATGACTTTTCCAAATAGAATAACAATGTCAGTTAAACATGTACCCCAGTGATTGGCTTGTACCCACACAGACATGTGAATATTCACAGTTATGTTACTCAGAAACAGAGAGCAACCCAAATGCCCACCACCTGGTGATTGGGCAAACAAATTGCGGTGTGACAGACAACCACTAGCACTAGAAATGAGCGAAACCTTACTGCAGTACTGTGGATGGAGCTCACAGAACAGCCCGGGGACGGTATCAGACAAAAGCGCGTGTGCTGTACAATAACTCCATTCACGTGGAATCCAGAAAAGGCACAGTCGTGGTGACCAAGGGCAGATCCGTTGCTGCCTGGGGCGGGGAGGGGGGGTGGCTGTAAGGAGACTTCAGGACGAGGGACTTGTTCTCCCGTGATGATGGGGGCTACCAACTGCATGCAATTCCCGAAAGTTCATCAGTACATTGTAAAAAGGTGTGTTTGATTATATATAAATAATAGTAAAAAAAAAAAAAAGTACCAAGGGACAAGGCAGGACATCGCCCAGTGGCACGGTCAGGGGCTCCCTGCATTGCGAGGCTCAGGCATCTGACCTACACGGGTCTGGACGCCCCGGTCAGCACAGGCACCCGAGACCGGAGGAGCCGGAGGGCTGGGAGGGGGCCACGCGCGACCAGACCCTGCCGGGGCTCCTCTCCCCCCCTCTCTCATGCAGTGTGTACACACGCTCTGTCACAAATACAGTAAACAGACAGACGGACGTAATGGGTAACTACTACCAGACCTGCCCCCTCACTATAAATAAGTAGAAAATGGGCAAAATAAATGAAAAAACTCAAACGTTCCAGAAGTGGACTGGGACCCTGAGAGGACAGAGAGTGTGAGGAGACCTCGGGAGGCCCGGCCTCTGCCGGTGGCACTGCCCTTGTAGGCACAACGCAGGCCCGGGAGGCAAGGCAACCCGGCACTGAGGCCGCGCTCGGGCTGCGCACGGAGGCTGCTCTGTCTGGAGGCCGCTCAGGAACCGGGTGGTGTCTGTGTGAGTCTGTGAGTCTCGTCTAACGCTGAGCTTGCCCCCTGAGACAGTGCGAAGAGAGACAGAGAGCCGCTCTGAGAACTGTGAAACCAGACAGAACGAACCCTGCCTGTCACGCGGTGACATTCGTATATTTCTAGTCGGCAAAACAAAACAAAAAAGTGAAGAGACCGGAAGGAGATCTGTGTTTGCCTGGGGTTGGGGAGAGCGGAAGGACAGACCCCAAACGAACAGAAGATGGACGACAGAGGGAAGCATTGGGGGTGAGGCTCAAGCCCTGAAACCTGACGTTGTTAGGATCATACAACCGGATACCAAAGCCAGCAACGTTTTTTTTTAGAGAGGTTTTCGCTATAGGGCGCGTGCGCTCGCCAGACAGACAGACAGACAGAAAGTGAGAAATCACCCCACCCGGGGAGGATGGCCACACCGTGATCCCTTCTCCTCCATTCTCCTCTCGGGATCTTGGGCATGCACGCACACACGCCCGGTGTGAGTTCTAAGCCACCGGGTCCACGTAGACAGAGCTGACGACTTCAGCCATAGCCTGGCCATCGGCCCTCCTGGAACTGACACGGGATTCGCATGGATCCCCGAGCCATGCTGGCAGGCCTGAGGCCCTGCCTGGCCCAGCACATGGACAAACTCGCGAACGCTGTGCTGCCTACTGCCACTGCCCAGGTGCGGCCTGTCCCTCTGCCCCCTTCTGCTGCCTTCGCCCCACTCTCAACAGACCTCCCAAGACACCTTCCCAATAAAGCTTCCTGCGTCGGGGCACAGAGCAGCAGCTGCTCCAGTACTTGGCAGTCTGGGAACCCAGCCTGGGACAAGGTGCCTGAGGGCAATTAGCAGAATGGAATGGAACGGACCTCCTCCACATGGCCAGGGCCGATGCTGCCGGGGCGGGGGCGAG
Organism: Tupaia belangeri chinensis; assembly: GCF_000334495.1. Lineage (NCBI taxonomy): Eukaryota > Metazoa > Chordata > Mammalia > Scandentia > Tupaiidae > Tupaia > Tupaia belangeri. Next base: position 2,441,205 of record NW_006203500.1, read on the forward strand.
GAAGCCAGTGGGCCCACCGTGGGTAATGACCCAAGGCCTGCTATCCTCTCTGAAGACCCACTTCTTCCCTAGATGGTTGAGCGACCCTAGAAATACTCCTGCTGCTGCACCCAGCTTTGGACCGTAGTAATTCAGTCCCCCGAGCGTGTCATTTATACCGAAGTCTCGCTTGTGGCGCGGGGACACCCTTCCTTGGGAGGACGTCGGGGCATGGCAGGCACACCCTGCGTGGGTGGAGGTTTCTGCTCTGGGACCTGTGGGTGACAAGTCGGGGGTGGGGTGCAGCATTCCTTCTCTGCTCAGGTCCCTGCTGGGCTGTGACCTCTGCTCCTCCCCCAGCGGCCCCCCCACAGCCCAGCATTGTTCTCGGCAGCCTGCCTTCCCTCCCTTGTCTGTCTGACCCAGAAGGCAAGCTCCCCCGGGGTGGGGGTGGGGGAACCTTGTCCATCTGGCTTTTGGGTATGTCCTTGTCACCTAGCACCGTGCCGGGCCGGGTCAAGGGCCCACGCCTGAAGTCCCAAGGCTGTCCTTCCCACTTCCTGGCTGGGAAGCTCTGCAGTCAACGTCTCTCCAAGCCTCACTCTCCTATCTATAAAATGTGCGTAGAGGGCTGGCGGGGGAGGCGAGCGGTGACAGCGTCCAGCACACGCAGGGTGGACATGGAGAAGGCTTCTGCAGGTGACAAAGGAGCCTGCTGCTCTGTGCCCGCGTTGCCTCAGTTCCCTGTGAACTGGGAGTCAGGGCCCTCTGCTGGGGACATCTGCAGGCTCGCTCCACCCTGGGAGAGGAGACGGCACAGGGCCCAGAGCAGCAGCTGGCTCGGGTCCCTGGGCTGGCGGGCCCACATCTCCCCGCGTGGGCACCCTCCCAGCAGCACACAGAGCTGGTGCAGGGGCAGGAAGACAGGTGCCTGCAAACCGGGTCCCGCCGGATGAGGTGGGCGGAAGGACAAAGGGACAAGAGGTGGAGGGCGCTGGCCAGAGAAGGCGAGACCACGTCCCTGAGGTCTGGAGTCTAGAGATGGGCAGTGAGGGTGGGGCCGGTGCCCACGGAAAGCGCAGGCAAGGTCAGGCCGAGGTCAGGGGTGTGGCGGGTGGAGGCGTGAGAGGACTGGCAGCTCGGAAGCTGTGGTCATCAGTGGATCACCAAGTGCCGTCAGGACCAGCCAGTGGTGAGCGGCCAGGCCATGGGCAGCGGGCGGGGGGGGGGGTCATGCCTGCCCTGTCCTCGGCTCTCTCCCTCGCGTCCTCCTGTTTGCTGTCTGCAAACCGTGCTCACTACCGACCAGTCCTCAAACAGATCTTATATTCTTTACGTCAGACCCTTCTCTTTTCTACTCACCCTGTCGTTGTCTTCCCACCCCTCAGTCTCGGTGGCATTCTCCTCCTTGCCGGCCTGCTCCTTCCGCCTGGTCTGGGGGACCCTCATGGCTTATTCTGTCCATGACATTGCTTTCCATTTTGGGAACTACAATCCTACCAGGACCCGGTGCCACAGTCTGCGAGGGGAGAGCTGGTCCAGGTGTGTGTGTGGGTGGGGAGGCAGAGTAGTCGGACATGGCTCCTGGGCCCGGCTCTGCTGACCATGGTTGGTGGACCTCAGACGAGTCACAGCTCGCGGCCTCGATACGTCCAGGGGTACAACACCCACGGCAGGACAGTGCCAGCCAGAGCTGAAAGGTCTGCTCCTTCTCAGAGAGCGGCTGGGCCCG
>NW_006203500.1:2443854-2456692 GCF_000334495.1 Tupaia belangeri chinensis
AGACGCTGGCTCGGGTCCCTGGGCTGGCGGGCCCACATCTCCCCGCGTGGGCACCCTCCCAGCAGCACACAGAGCTGGTGCAGGGGCAGGAAGACAGGTGCCTGCAAACCGGGTCCCGCCGGATGAGGTGGGCGGAAGGACAAAGGGACAAGAGGTGGAGGGCGCTGGCCAGAGAAGGCGAGACCACGTCCCTGAGGTCTGGAGTCTAGAGATGGGCAGTGAGGGTGGGGCCGGTGCCCACGGAAAGCGCAGGCAAGGTCAGGCCGAGGTCAGGGGTGTGGAGGGAGGGGGTGGGGTAATGGGCAGCTGCAGTGGGGCGGAGAAGTTGCCTGCAGGAGGAGGGGGAGCCAGGCATGGCCCAGCTCCACAGAGGCCTCGTGTGCAGCCCGGGGCTCAGCGCATCCTCCAGATGCCTCATGCCTGCCCTGGCCTCGGCTCTCTCCCTCGCGTCCTCCTGTTTGCTGTCTGCAAACCGTGCTCACTACCGACCAGTCCTCAAACAGATCTTATATTCTTTACGTCAGACCCTTCTCTTTTCTACTCACCCTGTCGTTGTCTTCCCACCCCTCAGTCTCGGTGGCATTCTCCTCCTTGCCGGCCTGCTCCTTCCGCCTGGTCTGGGGGACCCTCATGGCTTATTCTGTCCATGACATTGCTTTCCATTTTGGGAACTACAATCCTACCAGGACCCGGTGCCACAGTCTGCGAGGGGAGAGCTGGTCCAGGTGTGTGTGTGGGTGGGGAGGCAGAGTAGTCGGACATGGCTCCTGGGCCCGGCTCTGCTGACCATGGTTGGTGGACCTCAGACGAGTCACAGCTCGCGGCCTCGATACGTCCAGGGGTACAACACCCACGGCAGGACAGTGCCAGCCAGAGCTGAAAGTTCTGCTCCTTCTCAGAGAGCGGCTGCCCCAGAGACTTCCCTGCCCGTCCGCCCTGCTCCACCCGACTAGCCATCCAACAACCCCCTGAGACTCAGTCTCCTCACCTGTAAATGGGTTACTAACTTCAGGCCAGCGGGTGGTGTGGAGGTTAAGGTACTGGATCCCACTTGGCCAACCGTATGGTGGACTCCCAGATCTGGAGGCTTGAAAACCACTCTGGGCATGTGTGTGCACATGCCCAGAATCCCAAGAAGAGAATGGAGACGGGATTAGAGTGGCCATCCCCTGGGGGGTGATTTTTCACTCTCTCTCTCTCTCTCTGTCTCGTTCACTCGCTTTCTTTCTCTGGTGAGTGCATATACCCTGTAGCAAAAACAAAACAAAACGAAACAAAAAAAGTTACTATGCTTTGCTCACTACACAGGGCTGTTGGGAGAATTAATATGAATATGCAGATACAAAGAAGCTTGCAAACATTCGTGGAAATGGAATTAAAATATGAGTTATTTTGGTGCAAAAATTCATTCAAATTCATATATAGTGTTTTTCATAATACACATTCTCCAAAACTTTTTAAAGACCACCCCTTCTCATACTTTGCAATAGATAACATATTAGCTTCATGTAAATTCCACAGCTTTTTTTTTTTTAAGAGAGATTTTTGCTATAGGGCCTGTGCACTCTCTGGAGAGACAGAGACAGAAAGCCAGAAATCACTCCCAGGGGGTCTGGCCATGTGACAATTCCTTCTTCTCCAGTCTCCTCTTCGGATCTTGGGCACACACACACACACACACACACACACACCCAGCATGAGTTTTAAGTGCTGGGCCCAGGACTTGAACCACAGTTGATTACGTGGGAGTCCAGTAACGTAACCATTATGTCATCTGCTGGTCCCATCCTCAGAAGTGGTCTCAGCTTCTTAAAGGATCCCTAGAGCCAATGCTAGCCCCTTCAGCCTGGACCCAAGGAGAAACTCCCCCTTAAGTGTGACTCCATCCATGCCCTCCAGCCTTTGCAGGGAGACTTGCAGACTTGTGGTGGAGGAGCCCTGGGATCAGCCCGCCTGTGTCTGAGTGCCGGACTCGAGCACCACCACCCTGGGTTGGGACCTGGGCACCTTCCCAAACCTCGACGGGACCCAGTCTCCACACCTGAGAGGCGGGGATGGACAGCAGACAGGACATCTCACCAGCGAGCACGCAGTGCGAGGGCGCAGGAGGCTTGCAGGACCACGTCAGGCACATGGTGCGTGTTGGCTACAACTGCCTGCACCCCTTTCACGCGTGTGCCCACCACCCAAGCTAGTCTGCAGTCCCCTCCCTCAGGTGCTTGCTCAGGACGGTCACACAACTAACTCTGCGGCTCTGGCTAGGTACCCGAGGGTGGGCGCTCAGCCTTCTCCCCCAGGCAGGCCTCCCAACTCCGCCTTCTGTTAATCATGTCATTTTTGTGCCATCTACAAACCCCACCGCCATAGACGGCACTGCCCAGAAAAGAAAGCTAAGTAATTGATGGCCCGGTCATCTTTCTTACCCCAGTTTCTGGGAGAGCAGACGTGTGTGTGACCCGGGAGGGCAGGAGCCAGACAGGGTTGCAGCAGATCTGGGCCCTTGGCCCCTGCAGCCGGGAGCCTTGTTGCTCCAGGCAGGTGGCGCTGGTTCCTGCCCAGGCCCTGAGTCCTGCCCTGGCTCTGGCTGCAAAGTGAGGCTCCGAGGCAGAGGGATCCCAGTCCCACTCTGTCCTCCGTGGACATGTGCCTCCTTGCTGTCTCTGTTGTCAGTAAAGATTAGTTTCAAACGTGCTTCCTTGTCTCAGTGGTGTGCATTGATCGTTTTTTTCTTCCAATGACATCAACCCCGAAGACTCTCAGCTGGGCCTTGTGCCTTGCTATGTGGCCCAGGGAACAAACAGGTGGGAGGCATTCAGGGTTCCTGACCGAGAAGGAGGCAGGTGGAGGGGCAGGCGCTCCCGGCCTGTTGGTGCGGTTAGAAGTCAGAGACAGCCATAGTGCCGGGGGCCTGAGACTGGAGACACGCAGTCCAGGAGCCCTGGTCCCCACTCCCTCTGGGCACTCACAGTGGGTCCTTGAGTCCTTCCACGGACTCCTCTGGCGTTCTCCACCCTGGGAGCCACACCAACGCCAACAAAAGGGGCTACCTGGGGTAGGGAAGCACGCTGAGGACGTGGGAGCAGGGAGAGAAGAGGGAAGGCCATTTAGCAGAAAAACATAAATATCGTCATGGAGAATTTTGAACTGCTGGAGGCAAAGAGAAAAAGGTACTGGTTAAGAGAAAGCTGCTCCCTGGCCCCAGGCACGGGGCAAGCCGTCATTGCAGACCAGAGTGCCACCTGGTGGCCACTTGGGGAAATGCGCCCACAATGAGGTGGGCAGATAGGCAGGCTCGTGTGTGGTTTCACAGAGCTTGGGGTACCAAACAGGAGGAGAACCTGGGTCTCCGGGTGTGTGTTCCCCAGAGCTCGCCCCACTCCCTTCCTGGAAAAGGCCTGCAACGAGCACTGTCGAGCACTGTGTGAGGACTCAGGATTCTGGGCCTGGCACAGACACCGGCGGGAGAACTTGGTGCCTTTCAGGAGTCAGGGAGGGGCCTGTCCTTTCTGTTCCAGTCTTCTGAGAGTCTCCCTCTGCCAGCCCAGCCCCTCCACGCTTGCCCCTGCCCCTGCTGCTGGCCCGCCCTCCTAGTGCGCCTGGAAAGGCAGAGGCCCCTTTCAGAGGCGCCATGCACAGTCCTCAGGGGTGGTTAACTCTGATCAGGATGCCAGGTCTCAGCGCGGTGCCCTGCCAGTGATCAGTGCCTGCAGAACCATCTGCCCGGAAAAGCCTGCCTCTTGGGTCAGGATTCTTGCCCAGTCTAAGCATCGGTGCCTTGGGGGGCTGGAGTTGAACGTACTTCTAGAAAGGTCTCCTCGGTCCCTGGTTAAAATCAGCTTCTCCACAGTTTTGCCACATCTGTCCTGTTTAGACAATTAAGAGAAACTTCTGTTCCTTCATGGGATGCTTACGACAGCATTCATTTCCCTGTAAGCGCTGACTGGGGAGCTGAGTGTGCCCGATTCTTTTATTCTGTAGAGGTTCTCAGCTAGCCAACTCTGCCCTCCAGGGGACACCAGGCAATGGCACCCTGGAGGAGGGAGGCTGCTAGCGACACCTAGCGGGCAGTGGCCCTGGGCTGCCAACCACCACCGACCACCAACAGCATGCAGACGTGCCCCCACCACCTCCCCAACACACGCCAACAAAGAGCTACCGGGGCCCAAACTCAGCAGGGCTGAGGCCAGGAACCAGCCTGAGCCTTGTGAAATGTCTCAAGGTCCCAGGCCTTTCTGTGGACCCTCTTAATTAGGGGACATTTCTGTCACTGTGTGATCCCGAACTCCCGACCAGCTCTGGCCCACCCGGATGTCATGAGTTCTAGATGCTTGAGAACCGATTCGGTAGAGCCCAGAGATTCCATCAGCTCGCCTGGCAATCCTTCGCTCACATGGTCAGTCCGTCCTTATCAATGTTTCTGTGCAAGGAGGCTGGAAGCTCTGAGACGGGTACAATGAAATAAAAGACACATTACCCAGAAAAACCAGCGTTATCATCACACGCAGAAATTAGGGGTGAAATGAACATTCCTATTGGATGGATCCATTTTAAATGATTACTTTTACACACATGTTTTTTTAACCATTCCTCTTAACAAAGAAATGGGGAAGCCCTGCTAAAGCCCTCCGGAGCAGGCAGAACAAAGAGAAAAGATGCTTGTCAAGTCGAATATGAAAGGCCTGCTCCAGCTCCCCTAATTATATCTTGGAAGGGAAGCTTTGTCCCATTGACATTTGGGATCATTTTTCACAAGCTCAGGTTACGCCCTTGAAGATTTTTAGGAAGTTTCATGATATGGAGACATTGTTGAAAAAGCGGCTGCTTGACTCCTGCTAAGCAATCAGATACAGAGCTCAGCCCGCTCCTGGCCACTCAGACAGCTTAGAGCCTTTCTGGTTATCTTGCCAAAATGAGTTTGCAACTTTAACTCAGGCTTCTAAGAAGTCAAGCTTCAGCTGCCTCTTTGTGTGTGGCTTCTAAAAGGATCTCTGAGGACCCTCTCCTCTCCGGAGGTGTGAATTGATCCCTGCATCCCTGCGAACTGGTGGATTCTGCATTCAGGAGTAGCAGAGTGTTGTGGAGAGAAGCCAATGCTGCCTTTACTTGACAAGCTGGAAGAGGTGCTTGGAAATACAGCTTTATTCATCAGATCTGTGGGCTTCTTATTTGAAACAGAAAATGCCAGCTGATACCATAGCATCGTGGTTAAGGGAGCCAATTCCCACGTGGCCAACCGTGGTTCAAATCCTGGCTCTGTTGGCTTGAAAAACATGCCAGGCATATGTGTGTGTGCACCCGATCCCAGCAGGACGGAGAAGTGGGGCAGGACTGTGGTGTGACCATACTCCACTCAGGGTGCTTTTTCCGTCTCCCTCCCTGTGTCTCTCTCTGGTGATAGCATGCACCCCCCCTCCGCAATAAAATAAATAAATAAAGAACTTAAACACACACACATAAAATTGCTAACACAAGTTCCGGACTACTGCTTCCTGAGCTGAATTTTAAGCGTTCGGTTGCTTACAGCGTCATTCACACCGAATGGTTATGCCCATCCGCTCACATGCTAACAGCAGCTTTGGGAGGGCATATCTACATGTGGGGCACATATAGTAGACCCCCAGTTTCTGTTCTGGGTCTTCATTCCTGGGAAAAGGAGTGTCTAGCAAACGGGCAGATATTATAAATCATGTTTTTAGTGAGCAAGACAGAGCTCAGTAACCCTTGCCTTAGGGAACCTGTCCAATTTGTCAGTTAAAATTCAGCCTTCTGATAAAACGAGCCCGTTCATGTCATGTGCGGGCTCATTCCCAGGGGAAGAATCTGCTCGGGAGCTGTCAAAGATGCAGGAACGGCAGGGACACAGGAGGAATGTGGGTCTTTGCAGAAAGCTGTGTGCCATTCCTCCGCTTACTGTCCCTAAAGCGCTCATGCCTCCAAGCCGTTTCACGACCGCAGGCACAGGGACAGCACAGAGCTCCCTCCAGGGACCCTGCTACTCAGAAGTGCAGCACCGACCACACGTGCCCGCGAGGCACAGCCGCAGCGTGTAACCTGCACCCAGGCCAAGGTGAGGGCGTCCCACTGAGAGGACAGGCTCCCACTGGTCCATTCTGGCCACATCTGGGCCCAGACAGGCCTTTCCGGGATAGGAGGAGGAAGTGGCTTTTGCTCTGAATCCTATTATTCGATAAGAAATGTCTGAGGAGATGCCCGTGGATTGATTCACCAAAGGCCCAGTAGATGCAAATAAAAATGGGAGTCCTCATTCTTTCTTCTCTTTTTAAAAAAAAATGCCAGAAAAGGGGCTGGCAGGTGGCGTGGTGGTTAAGGCACTGGACTCCCACCCAGCCGACTGTGGTTCGAGTCCCAGACATGGTGGCTTGCTTTCTCACTCCCCTCCTCTCTGGTCAAATTCAAATAAATAAATAAATAAAATAATTCTTGAAAAGAAAAAGGAACGGCCAGAGGCGTGTGCACTTCCACAGAGAGGCAGAGGAAAAGGAAGCAGCCCCCACGAGGCATGGTGACACCACAGCTCTTCGCTTCCTTTTCTCTGCTCTGTGATTTGGGGCATGCACCCACACGCAGGTCCACTGTGTTTTTCAAAGTGTCAGGGGTGGGAATTGAACCCTGTTGAGTCATGTGGGATCTGGCTCCCCTAGCCACTAGGCCACGGCTGGCTCACACGCCCTCTTTCTTAATAAGACATACTTCGGGGAGCAAGAAGGATGCAGCCCCTGGACCCACACACCAGATACTCCCCCAGTGCCCTAGCGAAGCGGGACACGCGGAACCCAGGGAGGAGGTGTCCAGCACCTGCCAGACTGAGGCCTCCCGTTTGGAACCCCCACACTGCAGTGTGGGTGACCATCGTCCTCCTTCGGGTGCCCCACCCCCACTCTCCCAGTCTGAGGCTGTCCGAGGCTGTAGGGCTGCGGATTGGCTCCGGAGGAGCGTGCAGGGCGGTTGTGCTCCAGCTTGGCCGAACCTTTGCTTGGTCGGGGCCAGCATCCAGGCGCTGCCCTTCACACTGGGGGCTGCAGCGCCCTCTGCCGAGGGGCCTCTTTAGAGTCCCAGGGCTGAAGCCGGTGCCCACGGGGGCGTCAGGGGCTTCCCACAGCCGCCTGCCCTCTCCTGCACCCCCCACTGCGCAGCGCTCTCAAACGCCCCTGAAGCAGGCTCACAGCGCCCTCTGTGGATGGCGCCAGGAGCTCGGCTGGGCCCGCCCTTGTCCCCAAGTACTGACCTGCCAGCCTTGGGCCTGCTCCTCGGTCCTACCCAGAGATGTTGCCACCACACTAAGCCCGAGCATCATCAAAGGAGAGCAGGCCGTGGGGTATCTTGCTTCTGGGCCACCCTGGCTTCTTCCTTGCTGTATTTCCACGGGGGCATCAGGTGACCTCTCTGAGACTCAGCCACGGGGTAAGGAGGGCCTCTCTGCCTCTCCCTGGCCATCGTAGGGAAGGGCGGGGGTGACCTGTCTCCCTCCCTCCCCTCCCCAACCACAGTAGCCTGGGCAAGAGTGTAGACAGGTGTTCCAGGATTCAGTTCCAAGTTCCACCGTCCACCTGAACATGGCGTAAATACACAGTGTCCAGCAGCCCGTGGACATTGAACATGGCGTGGTAAATACACAGTGTCCAGCAGCCCGTGGACAGGGTGGTCCTCCTTGACTTTCTGAGCCTGTTCAGGGTCCCTGAGGTTACATGCCAGATTTTGCGAAGGGGGAAGTTAGGTGGTATGTCTCAGAGCAGGAGCAGAGGTGGGGAGGGACCTGTTCAGGGTCCCTGAGGTTACATGCCGGATTTTGCAAAGGGGGAAGTTAGGTGGTGTGTCTCAGAGCAGGAGCAGAGGTGGGGAGGGAAGTTCGAGGTCCGGCACCGTCTTCTAGCCAGCCTCTCCCGAGCCCCCTCCCCAGGACACTGGGCATCTTCCCAGACCTAGGGCCCCCAGCAGACCCCTGAGGCTGCCTGCCAGCTCGGGATGGCCCCTACCTTTCTGCCCCAGGGCCACAGGTCTGAGGGCTTGTGTTACTGGCCAGCCCTGAGGGCCAAGGCGCAGCTCCCCACCACCCCCAGGAGAAGAGAAAACCCTCACCGGCTCCTGGACTGTGAGGACGGTCAGGACGGGGGTGGGGGGGCCCAGGGCCGCGGGACCAGAGAGGAGCCTCCTCTCACCTGCCGAGACCTAAGAGGGCCGGGATTATTAACTGGGAGGGGAAGAGGTGAGCAGGGGCTCTAATACCTGCTCCTGGCCCCCTGCCCCAGCTCCAGCCTCCATCGTTGGCCTCCTTGACTTTCTGAGCCTCTGCCAGGCTGCTTTTCATTCTTCAGGACCAAGTTCAAAAGCTGCCTCCTTCAGGAAGCTTTCTGGGGTGGCTGCCTCTTACCCCCATCAGAATGAACCGCCCCCTCTCCTGCTGCCTCCTGGCGCCCCAGGCACCTCTGGTTCACACTTCCACAGGGCTGTGGTTCTACCCAGTTCCCTCTCCAGCCTCACCTTTCCCCAAGAACTGAGCTTATTCAATCAATGAACGATCATCACGTTCCCCCCTGGCTGGCATTCCGGGCAACCTGCACCCTGCCAGTGGAGAGGCACTGCAGGGTCACTCTTGACCGGCCAGGTCTGTGGCCTGGAGGAAGGAGAGGAAGGGGGGACCCTGGGCTCCCTCCCTGCAGAGGCCTCGAAGGTGCCCTGAAGGTATTCAGAGCAGGACCAGTGCAGCCTGTCAGCGGCCTCCACTTCCTGCTTCTAACGTTAGTGGAGCACCAGAGCAGGGCTAGCGGCGGCCCGTGGGCACAAGGACGGCCCTGCAGCATAGAGCAGGACACCGAGGCACAGCGGGATGGAGGCACAGTGGGATGGAGGCACAGCGGGATGCGACCGGCTCGGGTCACACAGCTGGCCAGGAGACTCGGGCTGGCGGTGCGCTCTCGGACAGGTGTGGCCCCACAGCAGAGGGCCAGGCTGCACCTTGGGCTCCTTGATGGCGGTGACCGTGAACAAGTTTCAGAGCATGTCTGCAGATCTGAGGGAACGAGGGCAACCAGCCTCAGTGAGATGGTCTGGACTGAGGAGGGCCAGGGGTGAAAAGAGACCACCCAGCTGGGGCAGTTTACCTCCGGCTGACCTCCACAGTGACCCCAGGGCAGGTGGGCGCCAGAGGAGAAGACGCTGACGCACTCCAGCCCCGGCCTGCAAGCAGGCGGCCAGGGCACTTCCGCGTGCCTCTGTGGCACCCTCGCAGTGCATGGCCTGCCGTGTCCCTGCAGGTTTGCGTCAGAGCACATGGGCTTCTTGCACCTTTGTCCTCCCTGCCCTGACTGCACCCTGCGGCCGGCACCTCTCAGCACGTCCTCCCGGCCCTACCCCTTCCACATCCGGCCACCGAACAGCGCACCCCTAAGACATGCTTGAGGGTTGACCGTGCGGCTCTGCCTCTGCTCAAGGCTGTTTGCCGAACCCGAAGGTGCTTTGTGTTTAAGTCAAACCGGCCTTAATGCATTTTCCAATCTTTACAAAAACCGCAACCAGCAATTAAAAGAAAAAAAAACCACCCCACAAAACACACTTCTCCTGCCTGCTTTACTATTTTCTTTGATCCATTAAAATCCAAGAGGGGGCCCTCCTACGTCTCTAAAGAGTGAGCCAAAGAGAGGAGTAATTGTCCGGAGAGTAGCGGCCGAGTGTTTGCTTTGCGATGAAAGAACTTTCGAGAACTCGGGATAAAGAGAGAATATGTGTGTCTCTCCAGATCCCGTCAATAGCAATATTAATGCATTAATGATTTACTCGCGTTTTCTGTGTCTGTTTGCTTTGCTCTTCATAAGCATACAGCGTTTCCTTAGTAACCACGACATCAGACCTACTTCGTCTCTCCGGGAACCAAAGGCCAGCTCTCAAGGAACGGCGTCAGCTTCTCTGGCTTTTTTCAATGTTTGCGAACGGGGAAATGATGAATCGATACATTCTCGAGAAGCCATTTTTCTTCCTTCCTTTCCTTCCCATTACCATTGAAAATAGACATTTGAAACACCTCCTGGATCAACGTGTAATCCACCGCTTTCCTCTGGACAATGCCTTTAGTCTTAGCCAAATAACATTGCTTTCACAAATGCGTGTCGCTTGTGTATGTGTGCGTGCATGCATACATGTGCGTAGGCAGGCCGTCACCCTCTGATACATTTTTTAAATTTGCCAGAGACAGAAAGCATCCCCAATGGGGTATGGTCAGACCATCGTCCCTCTTCTTTTTCTCCCTCCTGTCGGGACTTTGGGCGCACACGCACACAGACCTGCTGTGCTTTTCAAGCTGTTCGTGGATTCAAACCAGTGGCAGCCAGTCACGTGGGATCATGTGGCCGCCTTAATCACCAGGCCCCGGGGCCAGCCCAAGGCCCTCAGCTTCTCAGTGACAAATACGTGGATTTATTTTTTAGTTAGTTTTAAAACTTTAGTATCTCCTTGCTCAGGTATGGGACCATGCAGTAGACTTAGGAAGGGCCCGTAATTGTTGGGTGACGAGGGCGACAAGTTCTGAACTTCCGAGTAAGACGCTGGCCTATACTTGACGGCTCAAATGGCAGAGGCCCCTCTCCCCAGTACAGATACCCGTGAAGCAGCCTGGTCAGATCCACAGAGATGGCGAGCACAGAGCCAGTGTGGGCTAAGACTCTCCGTCAATCGCGTGTCCTTTGATCTGCGATTGCCGCAGAGTATTCATGTTAGAGAATGTTATAAATGCTCCTTTTCAGGGACAGGTTCTAGAAGAAGCTAAAGATGTGGGAAGGGAAATGTGCTACCTGAGGAGAAGAAACGCTTCCAATAGGCCGGAAAGAGGCGGTTAGAGCAGGTTGTTTTCCCCGTGTCAGTGAACAGTGAAACAAAGGCACCCCCTTTCTGCAGTAGCTACCTAATCTCGGGTGGGAAAAGCGGGGGACCAGCAAGCAGGGAGCCATTGCTTACTTATTCAAGCAAAGGAGCGTGGCCTTGGGCGGTCCCTGGTCTAGTCAGACATGTTCCCACAGCCATAGAATGGGGGGCTGAAATAGAGGGGGTGCCTAAAAGAGGGGGCTCGTTTGGCCAGAAGCGGTATGGGAAGGTATCCCCCAGGACGGAGGTTGAACCAGGCCTTGCCAGTGCAGATGGGGGAGAGGACATTGTTCCACAGCGAATTTCAGACCCCCAGACTATCATCTCCCTTCCCATCAGTGAGGCTCACGAGGGCCCAGCAAGCACCCGGGTGTCCCACTCTCTGCTCCAGGCTGCATGTCCGCGCCTCGGCCCGCGGCTGGGGAGGCCGATGAAGACCCCAGAGCTGGCACACGGTGAGCACTCAGGGCACACATGTCCAAACCCAGTGCTCACTGTCCATACGGCTGACCCACGAGTGCTGAGTCTGAAACGACCCGTGCCGGGCTCATAGGTGCCCTCTTTGCCTGAATCTCACTGGGCCTCTTGTCTCAGGCCCGGAACCTTAGACTCTCTGCAGTGGAATTCTCCGCACTAGGAGAAAGCAACAAAATCGTCCACTGCTTTTACCGAATCCAGCCCTTGCTGAATTGTCTAAACCCTGGGCCAGGCTTAGAGGGAGCGGTACTTTTGTGAGCCCAGCTAGATTCCTGAGTTTTTCGGGAACCTGAGGTCATCAGCCGTTTCCTTCCTCTGAATTTCCCAGTGAAAGTGGGACTGGCACTTCTGTAAATTGTCCCCACAACAAGACAGCCTACCTGCAGCTCGGTGCCCAGCAGAGTGGGGTAACAGCTGGCTGGAGACAGGAGGACCTGCAATATAGCCGTCCACTGTCACCCAGCCCTCCCCCGCCAACCCTCCAGCGTCGGGATAGCTGAGCCAGGCTGTAGAGACTCCTAGAAGCAGAGCCAACCGCTACCTCAGCCTCTGAGCCTGCTCTGTGACTGCAAAACCGGCCTCACGTCTCGGCCATCTTGGGGAGACTGCAGAGGCTGGGCTCGTCCACTCAGGTTCCTTCACAGGGCTTAGAAACAAGGCGAGCTGGCTACTGATGGCGGCCTGGACGGCGGAGGGCCCCAGGGCACGGAGGGCATGTGTTAGTCACCCCATCGCTCTGTTTCCCAGAGCTGAGAAGACACTGCACAGCTGGGCTCTACACTAAAGGGCCGAACGCTTTAATGGAGAGACTGGTGTTGACGGGGCTGTGAGTCGGAGCCCACCTTCTTCAAAAACAGACCATCGGACGGAGCGCGCTATGTGGTTGGGGGAGTAACGCTCCACGCTCAAGTTCAAAACCAAAGGGGATCAAACACCTGATAAAAAGAAAACAATGGTTTTAAATTTGCCAGAGGGAGTGTGTGCTCTCCAGAGACACAGAAAGGGAGGGTGAGAGAAGGCTCCCCTGTGGGGCGTGGTCGCTCCACAATCCCTTGTCCATTTCTCTATCCTTTGGGACATGCACGCACATGCTCCCGGCATGGTTTTCAAGCTGCTGGGTCCAGGAGTCAAACCGCACAGCTGGCCATGTGGGACCCAGCTCCCTTAACCAGGCCGAGAGCTGACCTGAGAAATATTTTGAGACTCACAGCCTATTAAAGCATGAATGTAGATTTACATATAAAGTGTCGAAAGCTTAACGCGCTCAGTAAACGGGACGCTCGGCCTGGCTGCTGCTCGTGTGGCTGGCTAGGTTCGCGTATGTATCCGTGAAGCCCACAGTGATGCGTGCGTGGAAGGGACCCTGCTGTTCTCAGCTTATGGCTGTTGTCTATGCCTCCGCCAGCCCCTGCTTGACCCTTACCACAGAGCTTTCTGGAAAGCACAGCGGAGGTGGTTGGGTCCAGCCTCTGCCACCCAGTGTGAGTTC
>NW_006203500.1:2457377-2459662 GCF_000334495.1 Tupaia belangeri chinensis
GACCCGCGGCTGGGGAGGCCGATGAAGACCCCAGAGCTGGCACACGGTGAGCACTCAGGGCACACATGTCCAAACCCAGTGCTCACTGTCCATACGGCTGACCCACGAGTGCTGAGTCTGAAACGACCCGTGCCGGGCTCATAGGTGCCCTCTTTGCCTGAATCTCACTGGGCCTCTTGTCTCAGGCCCGGAACCTTAGACTCTCTGCAGTGGAATTCTCCGCACTAAATCCATGCCGGGCTCACAGGTGCCCTCTTTGCCTGAATCTCACTGGGCCTCTTGTCTCAGGCCCGGAACCTTAGACTCTCTGCAGTGGAATTCTCCGCACTAGGAGAAAGCAACAAAATCGTCCACTGCTTTTACCGAATCCAGCCCTTGCTGAATTGTCTAAACCCTGGGCCAGGCTTAGAGGGAGCGGTACTTTTGTGAGCCCAGCTAGATTCCTGAGTTTTTCGGGAACCTGAGGTCATCAGCCGTTTCCTTCCTCTGAATTTCCCAGTGAAAGTGGGACTGGCACTTCTGTAAATTGTCCCCACAACAAGACAGCCTACCTGCAGCTCGGTGCCCAGCAGAGTGGGGTAACAGCTGGCTGGAGACAGGAGGACCTGCAATATAGCCGTCCACTGTCACCCAGCCCTCCCCCGCCAACCCTCCAGCGTCGGGATAGCTGAGCCAGGCTGTAGAGACTCCTAGAAGCAGAGCCAACCGCTGCCTCAGCCTCTGAGCCTGCTCTGTGACTGCAAAACCGGCCTCACGTCTCGGCCATCTTGGGGAGACTGCAGAGGCTGGGCTCGTCCACTCAGGTTCCTTCATAGGGCTTAGAAACAAGGCGAGCTGGCTACTGATGGCGGCCTGGACGGCGGAGGGCCCCAGGGCGCGGAGGGCATGTGTTAGTCACCCCATCGCTCTGTTTCCCAGAGCTGAGAAGACACTGCACAGCTGGGCTCTACACTAAAGGGCCGAACGCTTTAATGGAGAGACTGGTGTTGACGGGGCTGTGAGTCGGAGCCCACCTTCTTCAAAAACAGACCATCGGACGGAGCGCGCTATGTGGTTGGGGGAGTAACGCTCCACGCTCAAGTTCAAAACCAAAGGGGATCAAACACCTGATAAAAAGAAAACAATGGTTTTAAATTTGCCAGAGGGAGTGTGTGCTCTCCAGAGACACAGAAAGGGAGGGTGAGAGAAGGCTCCCCTGTGGGGCGTGGTCGCTCCACAATCCCTTGTCCATTTCTCTATCCTTTGGGACATGCACGCACATGCTCCCGGCATGGTTTTCAAGCTGCTGGGTCCAGGAGTCAAACCGCACAGCTGGCCATGTGGGACCCAGCTCCCTTAACCAGGCCGAGAGCTGACCTGAGAAATATTTTGAGACTCACAGCCTATTAAAGCATGAATGTAGATTTACATATAAAGTGTCGAAAGCTTAACGCGCTCAGTAAACGGGACGCTCGGCCTGGCTGCTGCTCGTGTGGCTGGCTAGGTTCGCGTATGTATCCGTGAAGCCCACAGTGATGCGTGCGTGGAAGGGACCCTGCTGTTCTCAGCTTATGGCTGGGGTTTCCGCCAGCCCCTGCTTGACCCTTACCACAGAGCTTTCTGGAAAGCACAGCGGAGGTGGTTGGGCCCAGCCTCTGCCACCCAGTGTGAGTTCCAAAGTCAGTTACTCCTCGTTTTCTTTGGGAGCCTTTTCTTCATTTCATGAAGACCTGGCTAGGCAAACCTCGAAGGGATGTTTAAGCAAAGGAAAGCCCAGTGTAAACAAAGCAGACGACTTGATCTCGAAGAAAGCTCCAAGAAGATACATTTTTAAAAAGTATTTCTAGGGCCAGCCCCATAATGCCGTGGCTACGTGTGGGAGCTGCTCCCGCGTGGCTGACTACGATCTGAATCATGGCCCCAGGTGCACGTGCACACGTGTCCAAAATCCCCACGAGAGGCGAGATGGAGGGAAAGGGATGTGACCTGACAGCACTGCTGGAGGGCGCGTTCTCTCTGCCTCTCGCCAGGTTCATGCTCCCTCTGACTAAGAAAACAAGTAAGTGTTTTAAGGCCAGGCCAGGCCAGGCCAGGCCCGCAGCAGCGGTCCAGTAGTAACACCGTGTTCTATGACGCTGACCACTCAAGAAGCTCCTGAGTTTGTATCCCAGGGTCCCTCTGTGCAGGCGGGTGCATGTGTGTGCCTGTGATCTGGGCCGGCTGAGGCTGGGGCGGATTGTGGTGTGGAGACCCTGTCGGGTGCCTGCCTCTCTCTGTCTCTCGCTCTCTTTTTTTTGAGAGATTTT
>NW_006203500.1:2459956-2462191 GCF_000334495.1 Tupaia belangeri chinensis
CCTATTCCACTCTTCTTGCACAGAATGGCTTTGGCAATATGTGGTCTTTTATAATTCCAGACAAATTCTATGATTGTCTTTTCTAGATCTGTGAAGAATATCATAATTTTATATGGATTGCATTAAATATGTAGATTAATTTGGGTAGGATTGCCATTTTGATTATATTAATTCTTCCAATCCAGGAACATGAGATGTCCTTACACTTTTTTGTGTACTTTTTGATTTCCTTTATAAGGTTATCATAGTTTTTCTTATAGAAATCTTTGATTTCCTTGGTTAGTTTTATTCCTAAGTATCTCATATTACTTGTGGCTATGGTAAATGGGATTATTTTCTTCAGTTCTGTCTCTGTCTGCTTGTTGATTGTATATGGAAATACTATAGATTTTTTTTTTTTGGAGAGATTTTCACTGTAGGGCGCGTGCGCTCGCCAGACAGACAGAGAGAGACATAGAGACAGAAAGCGAGAAATCACCCCCCAGGGGGGATGGTCACGCCGCAATCCCTTCTCCTCCATTCTCCTCTCGGGATCTTGGGCACGCACGCACACGTGCCCGGCGTGAGTTTTAAGCCACCGGGTCCGGGACACGAACTGCGGTCGACTACGTGGGAGTCCAGCGACATAGCCATTACGCTAACTGCTGGTTCCCTGTCTCTCGCTCTCATAGAGGAAATACATAAATACGCTTTTAAGGAAATTACTTAGAGGCCGTAGAGCATGGGGCCGCAAGCGGACCTGGTCACAGCCCTCCCGCCAGGCACTGACACCGCAGGCATGTGACCTCAGCTTGTCCTGCAGCCGTCCTGCCTCCCGGGCTTCAGGATGCCTAGGTGTTGCAGCAGTGCTTCCTGCAGGCATTGGGGTGTGAGAGTGAGGGCCCCTGAAGACCAGAGACTCCTCTGGAGGAGGGGAGACCTCCTGAACCTCTCCTCCATTTGCAGGCAAGGAGACAGCTCAGCAGGCCTCGGAGATTCCAGAGTGGCCCAGCGGAATGCAGCCCTCGTGCCTGCCCTGGGGTTGGTGGTAACCTGAGCTGCCACGCTGGAAGCCACTTGCCTGACTGCTGGTTCGGATCCCGGTAGGCATGAGAATATGTCGGGTGAGCGTGCCGTGCATGTGCCCCTGACGAGCTGGAGGACTGGCAAGGGGGTCACCATGTGCCCAGGCCCCGCTGAGGGTACTGCTCGCCCCCTGGTGGCACATGCTCGCCATTATAAATAAAATAAACTTTAAAAATAATTAGGAATTCAACCCCAAGTTTCTGTGTCTTCAAAGTGTGATGGTCGTTTTCCACGGTCCGCCCGTGCTCCCTTACGAGACGATATGTGCAAACGCACAGGCAGTGAGCATGACAGGCAATGAGCTTCTTCACGGGCTCAGTCCTCCCCAAGGACGCTTCCTGAACTCATGGCGAATGACGCTGGTCACACCTCGAGATCCACTGCCCTGCAACGATCTGAGAGTCCCCAGTTCATGACAGCCAGAGGGGCTAACTGCGGGGAGTTAGCCCCTTGGGCCCCCAAGCTTTCTGCATTTGGGGTTAGTGTGTCCTAGGAGTCTGTGACCCAGTGACCCAGCATCCTGGTGCCGGGCCAGGCTGATCCTCGCTGCCAGCGCTCCTCCAGCTTAGACCAGCCCAGGGGACCGGAGCTCATTGTTGGTCTGAAGCAGTGAGCACCCGGCCCTTCTCCGCTCTGCCCACCAAAGTGTCTTAGTGTCTTAGACTTTGCAAGGTTGACCCTGAGCCACACGCTGAGGAAGCTTCTTGAGACCAACAGTAGAAGCAAACTGTTGGGTGGTTTGAAGTTAGATCATAAGCCCCGCTCCCTGCCTATTAGGAAACTGCGCTGGTGCCCTGCCCGGCCCGGCCCTGGGGAAGGCTGGCCCCAGAACACACTGCCTGTCTTCCTCCCAGGCCTGCACTGGAGCAGAAGGAGTCACTCTCAAAGTTGGGGTAGCCTCTCGATCCAGGGGAAAAGGACAGGCTTGAGACCCCATGTTGGGGAGGAGAGCACTGAGTCACTGCTGCAGGGCTGGCCATGAGTCACCAAAGGCCCCAAGGCAGTGTCCAGAAAGCCTGCTCTTGCTTCAAACTCCCTCTCCCACAGCCCAGCCCTCCCCTCCTTTCCGGCCGTGTATTCAGTTCTCTGACAAACACCGAGGCAGGCTCTCACTGCTGTCCGTCTCTCACTGCTGTCCGTCTCTCACTGCTGTCCGCCCGTCTCTCACTG
>NW_006203500.1:2462616-2485867 GCF_000334495.1 Tupaia belangeri chinensis
GTCTCTCACTGCTGTCCGTCTCTCACTGCTGTCTGGCTCTCACTGCCGTCCGGCTCTCACTGCTGTCCATCTCGGTGCACGCTCCAGGGCTCCGTTTTGGTTTCGCAAACGCAGTAACTTCTCCAGTATCCCGAGGGATCCTGGGTAGAGGCTTTCGTGGCTGTTCAAGTTTTGGCTGTTCCTCCGACCTTCTGTTACCTATTCCCTTCATGGTGTCCCTTTGGGCGTGATGAGGTCTCTGGGGCGGGGGGCACAATTCCATTCTGGTGGGTCTCTAAGCTGGAGAGGAGAGCAGAGCAGGTGGAGACACATGGATGCCCGCTCCACTCAAGATGCTGCCCTCCACCCAGCTGTGGCCCTGCCAGAGGTTGGCTCCTGGACCTCGGCCTCCGAGCAAACCTCAGCTCTGCCGAGTCCTCTGTCTCAGGTATTCGTCAGCAACGCAACGATGGACAGAGACACACATTTCTGCCTGGAGCCACCGCATGGGTAGCAGCTCCCTCAGCATCAGAAAATGGGAGGTTTGTCTTTAGAGAAGCAGTTTTTGCTCCGTCTGGGGGCAGCCTCCTACACCACCCTGGGTTTTCGGCCAGGGAGCGGCTGACCCACTGGTCCAGAGACTGGCTTTTAAATTGATCTTGGAGAGACCCGTATTCACGTCTGCCTCCACACGTGTAGTGACAGAGCTTGGACAAGCCACCGCAGCTGCCTACACCTCTGTCTTTCGCTCCAGATGGTGGGGGTGATTCCATTGCTGCCAAGTGGCCACCCCTTCTCCCTCTGGTCTGTCTACACAGCACAGCATGGCAGGGGGAGGCTCCACAGCCATCACGTTCACAAGTCAACCATCTGACCCTTGCCAGAGCTAAGGGGGCCTCCACCAGGGACCCCATAGGCGTTTATACAATGCCCATGCCTTCCTTCCATGGCCTCACCCCCTCCCAGACTCTGTTCTGGGCTTCCTCAAGGACAGACCATGTGTTTGCTGTTCCCGCCAACAGCAGTTTACCTCATTTGCATATGGCTTTTTCATTCTAATTCCCTGGGCCCAGTTGCCAGGGTAACCAACAGCCAGGCCTGTTCCCTTCCTTCCTCCTCACTGCCAGGGAGACCAGGACGTTTCTGGGCCCTGGAGCCAAAGGGCTGCAGTTTCCTCTGGGGCATATCTGCTTCTGCCCCAGGCTCACTCCATTGCTCCTGGCCGATCTGGACGGTGCAGCCCTCTGATGCAGGAACCCAGTTCACACCATGCTCCCCCGCTGGGTGCTGTCCCCTCGAAGAGACTCACACGCGTGCCAGTGCCTCTGCTGACTGCGTTGGCGCAGCCTGTCCCCTTGTGGCTCCAGCTGCTGGCACCATCAGTCTGAGATCACAAACACCTTCCACCCACCCCCTTTTTAAAGCGATTTAAAATTAGAACCTCAGAAGCGTCTCATTGAACCCTGGGCTACAGACCGTTTGATTCCTGACATGCTCAGCTGAACAAATAGGTGAACGAATGAAGGCCACCGCCGTGTCCACGCCCCTACCGCCCCTGCCCACTGCCCCTGCTGTAGAGTTCGCAGCTTCACAGTGATCCAGGGGGCTGGGGTGGGGGAGGAGGCAGGGTCAGAACTCAGAAACAGCCGAGAAGAATCCGGATCTGCAGGCAAGCCACACAACACGCTCCTCCCTGTAGCTCCCAGGCATCCGAATAGCTCGCTTTTCCTGCAGACCCGTTAGAAGAGTACGGCACTGTGGAATGAGCAGTGTGGACAGGGAAGGTGATCATTCACGGGCTACCTCGGGGTCAACCTGGCAGGCCAGTTAGGGTGACCGCACATCGTCTGCATGGCCCCGACTCTGGGCAGGTCCCGACTCTGGGGAAGGGTGAGAGGAAAGACCTATAGTACCCCATCCTTTTTTCCCTTTAAAGATAGGGCCTTCCCCATGTACAGGTCCTCCTGCCTCAGCCCTCTGAGCAGCTGGGTGCACAGGTGCGTGCCAGCACTCCTGGCTCTTCTTTAGACAGGGCCTCACCATTCGTCCAGGCCAACCTTGACCTTGACCCTCCAGCCTCAGCCTGAGCTGCCGGGTTCACAGGAACATGCCACTGCACCTGGTCTTTAGGTCAGAACAGGAGCTGAACTCAGGCCTCCCACTTGGTCCCACAGTAACTCTTCAAATGACAGATTGAATCCTGCCTTAAAAGACTGCTACCTTAGAATGGCGTATTTCAAAAAACTGTGCTCCTTAACATTATGGGGCGGGTTTGAAGAAGGAGAGGAGAAAGACAGAGAGGAAAAGAGAGGAGAGGAGAGGGGAGGGGAGAGGAGGAGAGAGAGGGGAGGAGATGGAGGGGAGGAGGAGGGGAGGAGAGGAGGGGGAAGGAAGAGAGGAGAGATGAGGAAAAAAAGAGAGAGGAGAGGAGAGATGAGGAGAGGAGGGGAGGAGAGGGGCAGGGAGGGGAGGGGAGGAGGAAAGGTAAGAAACTAAGGAAAAGAAACTCTTAATTCCAGCTCAGCTTCTTAGGAGCGTTGTGGCCTTAGCCCAGCCGTGACCCCCAGAGGTGACCCTCTCACCTCTTGCCTGCGCACACAGCAAGCCCTTCATTCTTGCTCTAAGGAGTGGTGCCCACCCCAGTGTGAAGAGTTTGGTTTTGCACAAGGACACGCTTGCTGTGTGTCTCCGGTGTTAGAGAGGCCTCCAGTTGAAATGGCTTCTCTGGAGCCTTTGCTGTTGGGAACGAATAAAACCCTTCCAGAAATATCACCCCAGGACCCCAGCCCAGTGACCGCCAATCCCAGATCACGGCAGAGAAGCCTCCGGATCCCGGGAATGCATTGATGAGGCGAGGTGGAAGAGCGCGCGCTCGGCCTGCACCGAGACGGAGACAGCATTGGCGTCTTGGTGAGCAAGAGGAAATGGCAGCAAAATTCATCCAGTAGGGATTCGGAGGACAGGACGGTTCCCACATTCCAGACTTCTATTCCACAGGACATAAGGTTTTTTCCTGTCCCGCAAAAATGAGTCAGAGATTACCAGAAAGCTTATCGGGTCGTCTGCATCTTTCCTGCCCGCTCTCTATTACACAACAGTGACTGACACCAGCCGGCGTGTCTCGGAGAGCTCTGGGTGACCTTCACGGCTGGAGGTGAGGCCAGTGTTGGGGATCGCCCCGAGGAATGGGCACCCGGGTGTGTAGAGGGGGTGCAGTGGGAGTGAGGGGAGCCGATGGCTGGAGTTGCCAGGTGGGAGCTGGCTAGTGTTGGGCAGAGTCTGTTTCCAGCAGAGACTAGAAAGGAAGACTCTCATGACTGGAGGAGGGCGGTCTTCAGGGGGATACACCCCGGACAGCACTGCGAGAAGGACAAGCGTGTCCCCTGAAATGAGGGACTCAGTGCAAGAGCAGGGCACGTCCAGGCTGCTTCTTGCCGTGAGGGCCTCCCGAGTTCCTCTGCGAACAGGAGCCGCTGCCTCCACCCTCACATGGGGGAACCGAGTTTTCCTCTGCAAACAACGTGCAGCTGGACCCGGCGGGCTCCCGGAGAACATGGGTGACGTATGAATCCCTGTACATGAATACGTCCGAGGTAGAAGCTACGGCACAGCCTGAGAGGGCCCACCTGCCTTGGCACGCACTCCCCGCGTGGAGTTGGTGAAGCTGCTCCCACCTCCCAGAGAGGTTTGCCATGAAACCACTGGGACAAGGGCCTCTCCCCTCCCTGGCAGGATCCAACTCAGTGTCTAGCAATTCTTTCAAAATCCTCCCAAAGAGCCTTCTTCACCCGCATCCATTTTCCTATCTGAAAAATGGGCCTAACCATTAGTGCCTTGCAGGGTTTTAGTGAGAATGACGCAAGATGCTGAATGTAAGACCAGGGCATGGTGCCTGGCCTGCAAGAGGAGCTCAGGAAAGGTTTACTCCAGTTCTCTGTCTTCCCTGGGGACTTACTTTTGTGGGATCTCTTCACTCTCTGTCTCTTTTTCTTTTCAAAATTTTTTGGGCCATTTTCATAGTGCAGCAGTTAAGCCCCGTACATAGGGTATTGGTTCCTCATGGTCCACCATGGCTCCAGTACTGGCCCTGGCAGTTCGAAAAATATGCTGGAAGCACGTGCATGCACACCCCAAATCCTGGTGATAGGGAAAGGTAGGAAGAGGATTGCAGGGCTCACACCTCAGTGGGGATTAGGTGTTTTTCTCCCTGTCTCTGCTTCTGTCTCTGTCTCTGGTTGAGTGTGAGTATCCCTCAACACACACACACACACACACACACACACACACACACACACACGGCCAGCTTGTGGCAGAGAGGTTAAAGAAGCT
Organism: Tupaia belangeri chinensis; assembly: GCF_000334495.1. Classification (NCBI taxonomy): domain Eukaryota; kingdom Metazoa; phylum Chordata; class Mammalia; order Scandentia; family Tupaiidae; genus Tupaia; species Tupaia belangeri. Next base: position 2,466,925 of record NW_006203500.1, read on the forward strand.
GGATCTCACGTGACTGACTTCATGGTTCGAGTCTCATGTCAGCTAGTTAGAAAATCACACTGGGCGCATGTGCATGGGTGCCCAGAATCCCGACAGGAGACGAGGAGAAGGGATTGCAGGTGGCCACGTTTCCCCTGGGGGTCGGGATGAGTTCGCACTTTCTCCTGCTCTCTAGAGAACGCACATTCCCTATAGCAAAAATTAGAAAGAAAAAAGAAAGAAAGAAAAAGAAAAGGAATCACCTGAAGATGAGCGTTGTGAAACGTCCGTCCTGTGGAAGCTGCCCCGGGCCACGGTCTGCACTCTCTTCCTCTCAGCAGCCCGTGACAGGGCCTCAGCCTGTGCTCACTGTTCCTCCCACCAGAGCTGGCGCTGAGGCTGACTGGCTCCCAGAGCAGCCCTCCCTCCTGCAGAGCAGGCCTCCAGCCCCGCCCCGCCGCAAATGAGGCCTTTAGTCAGCAGCTGCCACTGCCAGCGTGAGCGTGTTTTATTTTACCTCCGGCCTCCAGGCATTCACGCCACTTCCCTGCGGTGAGTGGGACTCCGTGAGCACCTGCGATTCCTTGCTGACCTCTGGGCGAGGCGGTCCTGTGAGCACACAGGCATGGAGGAAGAAAAACAGGAGCCACCTCTTCCCCAGCAAGGAGGACAGCAGGGGCACTGCTGCCTGACCAGTCCCCGCTCTGCTGGACCTTGGCTGCCGCTGGAGGGGCACAGGGCAAGGCTTTGGTGGCCAGGACCTCGCACCATCGCCGTTGTCTCCCCAGGGCAGGGCCCTGGAAACCAGAGCAGCACCGCGTGCTGGGCGTGGACAGAGGCCAGGCCAGCTGTTGGCTGGTGCCTGCCAGGGCCTGGTGGTGCTGGTGCCTGACTGCAAGGACCTTGTGGGCCGCTTCCCAAGCTGGAGGTGACCGCGGCCAGCCTGAGGCAGGGCAGGTACATAGTTTCCTTGGCGCATGGTTCTGGCGCAAGCACCGTGGTGACAAGGGCTCAGGCGCGGAGCTGGACGTCTGGATGCAAGCCCGTTCTGCCACCCACAGGCTGTGACACGGGCAGTGGCAGAGCCTCTCCGAGACTGACATGAGCGCAAGGTCGCTTGTGAGTTCAGGTGCCTCCCGTGCTCCCTCCGTCAGCAACAGTGAGGAGCAGTGCCTTCGGCTCTGACTACGGAAGTCCAGACCCCTTCCTGCCTTCTCAGCTCCACCTTCACTCCTCCGTGGTTGGGGCAAGGACCCTGTCCCGTCCTCAAGACCGCCCCTGGCTGGCCTCCTGCAGAGTCCAATGGGCTGACTGGACATTCTGTCCATCTGGCTTCTGCTGGGCGCCTGGCACCAATGGCGGTGATGCCAACAGAGCTAGGTAACAGGGAGTGAGCGTGTCCCACGTGACTACAGCAAGCCTGTGAAGGCTGGTGGGGCCCAGCGTCCAGCTGCCTTGTTCGAACTCTTGTTCAAACTCTTGTTTGCCTCTGGGATAAAAGGCTCCATTTCCAGTAGTTTCAGAGGAATCGTCAGACACAAGCAAGGTGAGGTGAACGCCCAACAGAACCAGCAATAAAGAAACTGTACGGGGTTAGACAGTGGAGCGGTGATAGCAGACTGGACCCGCAGGGGAACGGCCCAAGTTCACGACCCAAGGTCTCCCTCTACGTGCCAGGCATGCATGTGTGTGTGATCTGGGCTTTCTGGGCTGGAGGTGGATCGCAGCATGAGAACCTTGTTGGATACTCAATAGTTTCGTTTATTTTAACAGTAGGGTTTTCCATATACACTCTCTATCATGTTATTTTTACTTTATTGTTTTAAAGGATTATGTATTTGGGAACCAGCAGTTAGTGTAATGGCTATGTCGCTGGACTCCCACGTAGTCGACCGCGGTTCGCGTCTCGGACCCGGTGGCTTAAATCTCACGCCGGGCGCGTGTGCGTGCGTGCCCAAGATCCCGAGAGGAGAATGGAGGAGAAGGGATTGCGGCGTGACCATCCCCTCTGGGGGGTGATTTCTTGCTTTCTGTCTCTCTGTCTCTCTCTGTCTGTCTGGCGAGCGCACGCGCCCTATATTGAAAACCTCTCCAAAAAATAAAAAAATTAAAAAAAAAGGATTATGTATTTCATTTCATTCATTCATTCATTTATTTTTAATTTGACCAAAGAGAGAGAGAGAGAGAGAGAGAAAGTGAGAAAGCAAGCTACCAGGTCTGGGACTCGATCCATGGTCAGCCATGTGGGAGTGTCCAGCGCCTCAATCACCATGCCACCTGCTGATTCCATTATTTTTATTCTTAATTGGTCTTTAAAGACCAGTGATGATTAAGAACCATCAATACGGTTGAATTTTATCAAAGGCTTTCTTTTTTGCTTCAGTGGACATGTTAACATGGTCTTTCTCCTTAGTTCTGTTATTCTGGTAAACTACGTTGATTGTTTTTTCAACTGTCGAGGCAATCTTGCGCTGCTGAAATAGACTGTACTGAACATAGGCATTACACTTTTAATATATCTCAGAATTTTCTTTTACTTTTTAATTGCCAGAGAGCATGTGCGCTTGCCAGGGAGTGAGAGAGAGAACCTCCCCAGCTCTTGTTACATTTAAAGCATCATTAGGCTTTGTAGTAATGGCCTCTTTCTATTTCTGATACTGGGTTTTAAAATTGAATCTTCTTCTGTTTTTTTGTTTTTTGGTTTTTGTTTTCCTGTTCCTTTGATCAGTCTTTTCAAGTTTGCTTATTTATTTCTTCCATAAGAGACAGAGAGAAACATCCCCAACGGGGTCTTTCACACTGCAACCCACCAACACGTGCCGCTGGCACCGGCAGGGCGACCTCAGAATGCAAACCCAGGACCTTCCCGTGTGGCCTCAGCACCACAGGGTATGGTGCTACTGCTGTGGCCATGGATGACCCATTCACTTGATCAGTCTTGGGGGAGATTATCAATTTTATTTTCCCCTGTAGGTTGCATGTGCTCGCCAGAGAGAGAAAGAGAGGGAAAGTGAGAAATCATCCCCTAGGAGGATGGCCACGCCACAATCCCTTCTCCTCCATTCTCCTCTCAGGATTTTCGGCATGTACACACATGTACTTGGCATGTTTTTCAAGCCACTGGGTCCCGGACTTGAACTGTGAAGTCGGCCATGTGGGATCCAGCCCCTTCATCTCCATGCCACCTACTGGCCGGGACTATCGGTTTTATTAATCTCCCCAGACACTTCCCCTGGCATTGTGCCTTTTCTCTACTGCACATCTGACCTCTCCTCGTTCGGTTTCTACTCTGGCTTTGATTACACTCTTCCCTCCGCCTCCTGCAGGGTAGCTAACTGGGCGTTTTCCAGTTTCATGAGAAACGATGCTCATCATTGAGTTCTTCTATCCTAACATGGGCATTTCATGCTAAACATGCCGCTCAACACTTCCTTAACGACTTCCCACAAGTTTCAATGCGTTTATTGTCATTCGCATCCAGTTCAAAGTATATTCTAGTGGCCACTGTGATTTCTTCTCTGACCCCCGGGTGATTCAGAAACATGTTGCTTAATTTCCAAACTCGTGGGGACTCTTTATCTTTCTGTTATTCGTTTCTTGTTTAATTGCACTGTGGTCAGAGTGCACACTCTCGTGGGCTCCTATCCCTTCCGAACCTGCTGAGGCAAGCCGGAGGACCCAGCAGAGGCCTATTTTGGTAACTGCTTCTTGGCTCCATTTTTCCCTCTGCAGCCCTGGAGCCATTGTCATCCCGCAGCTCAGCGTTGACTCCCTTACTGTTGCTTTTGATGGCTCGCATTTCCACACACACACCTAGGATTTACCCTGTCCGGTTCTTAGTCCTTGCTGTGGTTCAGTGCCTGCACCGGGGTCCCTTTCCTTCAGCCCGGAGAGGTTGCACAGGGGTCTCTGGGAGTGAGGGTCTGCTGGTAACAAATTCTCTTAAACTTGTTGGAAGACTCTTTGTTCTTCATTGCCAGAATGTGTGCACCCTTGCCAGAGAGACAGAGAGAGCGGGAGAGAGAGAAAGCACCCCCCAATGGGGCCTAGTCACCCCACAATCCTGTCGCCATTTCTCCCTCCTGTTGGGACTTGGGCACAGCAGCTGGTGTGTTTTTCAAGCTGATCGGCTGGGATTTAAACCACAGTGTTGGCTATGTGGAATCTGCAACCACAAGGCCTTGGGAGACATTTTTGTTTAATCTTCATTTCTGAAAAATATGCCCTTCACAAAGGTCACCAGGGTCCATTTGTGTTTTTTCTTCAGCAACCTAAAGTGTCCTCCCATAGTCTCCAGGATTCTAACCATGCGAATTGCTTTGCTCGTGTGAGCATCACCCCCTGGGCCAGGCCTTCTTCCGTGTCGTTCCAATCCAGATAGACGCGCCGCCCAGACAAGCACATCGCAGCTTCTGGGCCTTTGTGCTCATCCTTTAAAACAGCTGCTCTTCCCTCCTGCAGGGGCATGAGGTTAAGGTGTCTGGATTTATGTGGCCAGAATTCCATGGTTGGCATTCAGACCTGAAGGCTTAAAAAACACCCTGGGTCAATCTGCATGTGTGCCCAAAAATCTCTAGAGGAGACTGGAGGAGAAGGGATTGTGGCGTGGCCATCCCCCTGGGGGAGTGACTCACCGTCCCTCCTTCCCTGTCTCTGTCCGATGAGTATACGCACCCTATAGCAAAACTAAAAAACAAACAAAAAATACCAAAAAAAACACCCAAAAATCCATTCTTCCCATCCCCTCTGTCAGCTCCGTGTCCTGAGGAGCAGAGGGGAAGAGGCCACACGCTCTCCAGACACTGTCTCGGTGTTTTCCGGAAGGGCCCTAGAAGTTAAGAATGGCCTCCCCCCAGGTTGTGAGCCTCCTGAGCAGCAATGCAAGGGAGAGGAGACGCAGAGCTGAGACCTCGCCCACCCCTCGCCACGGACGGGGCCGGACCGTGTCTAGGCATGGGTGGGTGTCTGGGACCAAGACGGTGCTCTCATTTTCCCCGCACGTTTTCTCCTGCAGACATTACAGTGTTACAGCCAATAATGCCCGCCTGGCAGACACGAGACCAAAACGCTAAGGACGAAGCACGGCCTTACCACACCAGGGCAGGGCTCAAATCCGAGCCAGCGGAGTGGGTGTCCTGTTCCCATCCACACCGCACTCCCCACGGACCAGGCTAACTAGACAGAGCCGAAGAGATTATGTATTCGTGTCTGTGAAACAGCAGCACCAAGCCACCCCTCCCTTGCTCCTAAGGCTTCAGCGATGCCAGCCTCTTGTTCCAGCCTTGCCGGGCCGGCCATCAGTACCTGAGTGCCCCCTGCTCTTCACCCGCCAGCTCTCAGCCTGCAGCTCTGAGTTTAAATGTTCCTTTTAAAGTTGTCTGTTCGGACCCCACCCTCGATTTAGGTCGGATCCCCTCATTTGGGGTTCAGAAAACGATGCCCCAAGGTGGTGCACGGGCACGGGCAGGGCTCTGAAGTATCTCAGAACAAGTGCTCTGGCCTCCTGTCCTCTTGTCTCTTGCCTCTCCTTCTCTCCTGGCACAAGTCACAGAATCCGGAGTCCCTGTTCTCAAAGGCAGGTGGTAGAAAGTCAAACCTGTTTCCCCCAAGGAAGCCATTACGCCTAAAAATATGACCCCAACACACATACACACGTTTCTTTGTAAGAGCTGACCGTGAAGAAATTCTCTGACCTCCCTCCTGTGATAATGGGTCACAAGACTCTGGTTTCTTTCTTTTTTGTTTTTTTTCTTTTTCTTCTTCTTCTTTTTTTTTTTTTTTTTTTTAGAAAATTTTGCTATAGGGCTTGTGCGCTTGCCAGAGACAGGCAGAAAGCAAGAAATCACCCTGGGTTGGGGGGAGTTGTGGTGGCGGTGGCCACAGCGCAATCCCTTCTCCTCTATTCTCCTCTCAGGATTTTTGGGAACACATGCACATACGCCTGGCTTGAGTTCTAAGCTGCCAGATCTGGGATTCGAACCGCAGTTGACTATGTGGGAGTCCAGCCATGTAACCATTCCGCCATCTGCTGGTCCCATCAATCCTTGCTTCAGCAGTGGGCCTGCCTTTGTCTGGAAGGAAGGAACACCACGTGGAGAGGCCCAGAGGACCGAGAGCAGCCTGCTGGTTGTGGATCAGACCCCGTCTAGTCACATTCCACGTGGCTGTCCTCTCCCCTGGCACCCCTTCATAATCATGGAAAGCTTCCCTGAACTTTGGGTCTTCGTCTGAAGGTTCTCATGTCGGTTAAATTAATCTGTTGTTTTTTTCTTATTAACTTGTCTTTTGTCATAGGCATATCTGCTGTGACTGTAACGATACCTGTTTTTAAAATCATATCCTTTTGTTTCTTTCTAGAACTTTCCATTCTTTAAACGCATATAATGAGTTTTGTATTTATGTAGCGTGTGTTGCCTCCTCACCGACTTTGTTCCTGACTGTCCTCTAGCCCCCAGCAGGCCCCCTGGCACGATCGTCTCTTCTGCCGGTGGACCCCTCCCCGTCCCGCTTCCTTTCCCATTTCCTGCTTCTCCTGTGGGGGCGGCTAAGGCAGCTGCTGCCCTCCTTCTCTCCGTCCTCCTTCTAGTGGCGACAAGCCGGGGAATTTCCGGGGAGCTGCGCAGGTGAGTGGAGTCGGACACCTGGCATGATCGTACTGGCTGGATCCTAGCAGGGCACCTGGCAGCAGGGCTCGGTAACACGTTGGCCTGAGTCATCGTTGGCCAAAGACCGCCAAGGCCGCCAGGCTCCAGGACAGAACATGTGTGTGAGAAATGCCTCTCTGCTTCCGTGGCACACCCACCTTGCTCTCGGGTTCCACCAGAGAGGCCGGGTGGATGGGTGTGGTCACTGATCAAGGAGTGGGGCGGGTGGTAGAGTTAGAGATTTCTGTGCCAAACACGGGCTGGGTCTCATGTTCGAGAAGCTTAGGAGAAAACCCCACTCATGTGAGAATACTTTTACCACAAATACTTTCATCATATCTGTGTGAAGTCAGGTCTTCACAGCTGGTTTCGGTGTCTTTGGAGTAAAAACTCTATTATCTTTTCCTTCTGTATCCCCTGAAACCCCTGTCCCACTGCTGGGTCCAGTAAGGGCTCAGAGAAACAGCCTTGTCTTCCAGCCCACGCTGGAACAGAAGTGGTAACCGGTAACTGCTTTGAGCCAGGCTTGCAGACAGCGCGGACACGATCCCTCACTTCCGACCAAGTGATCGTTCTTTCTTTGAACATCTATCTGACAAACGAGTGGCTCAGGGCCTGGCCTTGCCATCTCAGCCCCTCCAGTAAGAAGAGACCCGGATACTCTCCAGTCAGGGCATAGCTCCAGCCTCTCGACTTAGGGTGGAAGTAAAAACAGGGGAAAAGCAAAACCAAATCCAAGAAAGTGAGTCATCTCTTCATGACATGGAAAACTGTTACTCAAGGTGTTGAGATGTAAAATTGTGCCCCCTCTTCTGCACCCCGGGGCTTGCTGACAGGCGAGGTCAAGGCTGTGTCTGCAGGCTGTTTTCCACCCTGTGGGCTCCCTGGCTGGCAGGCTCTGCACCTGCAGTGCATCGGCCACACACATTCATCGCAGCGGGTGGCACTGCAGGCCCTACTTGTGCTGGGCTGGTCTCTCTCTCCAACTCCTTTTCTGGGGCTGTCTAGAACAAAACAAACCCCCAAACCACTAGTGAAATGGGATATAACAAATCAGTGAAAATACTGCAGGAGAGCATGTTTGCTTCTGCAAAATATTTCCAGAAACTCAGGCAGTTCCCAGTCCGAATGACTGGACGGCTGCTGGGGCTGGGGTGGCTATCGCCATGCCACCTCACGGGGCCAGCTTCCCAGGACTCAGGAGCCACCTGAGAAAGGTCAGAAAGTAAAGTGACTTTAGCAAGGTGAATTTGCAGTGCTCACATTGTGGCTGCTTCGTTAATTAATCACACCTAAGGAAGGAATAGCACCTTGAGCACAAATACATGCAAATACCCTGGGTGGCTTGCAGAGGCATGAATTGTTCCTCTACGGCTCTGCAGGGACAGGGCCTGGGCCCCGCTCCCAGCGCACCCCGAGGAGGGCTTTCTTGCAGCTTTGAAAGACTCCTTTTTCCTCCACCTTTTTGGGATGCTACTGTAGCTACCGGAGGCACACTGAATAAAATTCACATCTCTTTAGGGGATGACAAAGATTCTTTGCTTAGCCAAACTGTGACCAGTCTTCTGAATTTCCCCCAGGCCCATCTGTGCACTTTCTCGTGAAATCCAGCTTTAGCACCTTTGTGCCCCGGCCCCGGTTCTTCAGCCTCCATCGGCCCCTAGGTGGTCTGATCTCTGGCCTGTCTTCAGTGAGAATCCTTTAGGGTGGTTTAGCCAGGATCCTCCTGACCCCTGCTGTTACTCTTAGTAATTTTCAATCCACGAGCCCCATCTGCTCCTTGGCTATAAACCCTCACCTGCCCCCACTCAACCATCTGGGTTTGGGTTTCCTAAGACGCTTCTGGAAAGCCAGAGTCCCTTTCCTTTCCCCTCCCGTCCCCAGGCCACACGCTGCACCTTGGCTCCGGGGTCTGAGGTAAGCCCAGAGTTTGGTCAGATCCCAGGGGGATCTGGAGCCCCACCACAGGCCCTCAAAGGGCTGTCTCTGAAAGTGGGCATAGCCTGGGTCCTGGACCACATATGAGGTCACAGGAATGATCCCCCAAAAGACTTGATTATTTACTTTTTAACTTATTTACTTTTTTCTTTGTATAACAGAAGGTAATCACAGTGTATGTGTGTGCTCCCAAGAAAGGGACAGAAGAGCACTCTCCACAGGGTAGTCCTCCAGCCCACCAGGATCCTGGACACATGCACTTGCTCCTAGCATGTTTTGGGGTTGACCAGACGGGACTCGAACCGCAGTAAGCATGTGACTCAACTAGAAACATAGCACTGCCTCTTCCCGGCGTCTATGCAAAGACATCTTTGTTTTAATCATCCGCAGAGCCTCCCCCCAGGAACAGCCTCCAGCTCGACCCAGCAAAGCACACAGGCAGTGGCGAGGGCCACCAGGCTCCCAGGCCACTCCCATGTGCAGATGTGCAGGGCTCATGCGGGCCTGTGGGGCATGGCTCATTCATTCTGGGATCTGGCACAGAGGCCAGCGAGCTGGCATCTCCCCAGGAGAGTGGGAGTCAGCTCCGCTCCTCCAAACCACCCTCCCTGGCTAGATTACTGCACACAATTAATTATGCAATTATCTAGGTTGAGCTGAGAAGAGCAGTGATCAAATTGTCAAGATGGACCATGGGATAAGAGCCTTTCCACCAGTGCAGAGGGGAAACATTCCTTTCTCTGCTCGAAGTCCCACAGGGCTGGCTGCAGTTAAAGCGACAGCGCTCAGACATGACTGCATCACTTCCCAAACCTGAACTGTGGCTACCAGGGACCCACCACATGAGGGATTTTTGATGTATGTCTCAATTTCTCCCCCAAAGGTCGGCAGTTGACACACTCGGGCAGCGTGGATACAGAAGGGACTGCTTCTCTGGGAAGGTGGTTCTTGTTCCAGTCCAACGTCAGCGGCCAGGATGGGTGTCAGGCAGAAGCAGCTGCCGCTGATTCAGCCCCCAGACTTTGCCACTTCTGACCTGCCAGCGTGGCCTTTATTTCCCAAAGGATAAAGTTCCCGGGGAGGGGAGACCAAGGCTCAGGCCTGGTGGAAAGAAGGTTTGAAATTGGTTCAAGCACACTGGAGTCTCGGGCCTTTTAAAAGGACTCATATCTGGAGAGGCTTAAAGTGACTGTGCGGGAGGGGAGAGGAGGATGGGGCAGGGGCGGTTTGGGTCAGATCTCAACCAGAACTTTCAGGAACAAGGCCCCGAGACTGGAATACCTGAATGTGTGAGGCTCTGCCCCCAGTTGCTCCCTGTCCTGTAGGGGACAGATTCAAATGGATGTATCATAAGATCCGAGGAGCAAGTACCACAGAGCAGACAGATGTGCAACAGACGGGGAGGGACTGAGCAGACCCGGAAGCTGAGCAGGGGTCTTGGAGCAGCAGGCCTGTTCCTGAAGAGTTTTTAAAATGGTGGTGGAAATGCACAGCACAGCACCTGTTAGCCTTGTAGAAGTCTACCATCCAACACCATGGCTCCACACATGGACCCAAAACGGCATCATTCCAAAAACACGCTGTCCCATCCAACAGCCCCTCCCTGTCACCCCTGCTCTGCCCCGGCAGCCACCACTCTCCATCTTCATGGCCGTCCGTTCTAGGTGCCCCCCGGAGCGGACCCATGCAGCTCATGTCCTGCCATGTCTGGCTCACTCGCCCTACGAGCTCCATGGCCGCCCCGCCGTACATCCATGTTCTAGGCCGTGTCTGAATGCCCTTCGTTTCCAAGGCCTAATAACACTGCACTGTAGGTTGTTGCCACCTTCGGTTTATCTGCCCCCCTGCCAATGGACACCAGGCGGATGAACCTTTGGCCACTGTGCCTGATGCTGCCGTGGACACGGGCACGCAAGTACCTATTTCTTATTAAGTCACACAGCCATACCACGAGGATCCGAGGCCGGGAGAACTCCATTCCAGCTGGTGTTTGGAAAGATAATCTGGCAGTTTGAGAAGCACTGGACAGGGAGTGGAGGAGGGGGAATTGAGTCATCAGTGGGAAGGAATGAAGTGAGGCGAGTGAATGAATGAATGACCAAACGAGCAAGTGTGGATGGAAGCAATGGGACCAGACAGGACTGGGTCTCACAAGGGTCTGAGGTGGGATCCGGCGTGCTATGCCCCATGAGAGCAAACCGCCAGGGCACAGCAGGGCCTGGAGGTTAGGCAGCCAGAGAGAGGACTTGGGGTAGCCCACCAGCTGGGTCCGACCAGGCGTTACCTCACTCCGCACCGAGTCACCGTCCAGACTCAGTGCAGTGTGAACCACAGCACCAGACCACACGCTGGCGGAAACGCTTCCGGATCCTCCGGGAGAAGTCAGAGCTACATTTATCAATAGAGACTGTGAACAGGACTGGCTGACCGAGCAATCACTTCACCCTGACTTCTGTTGACCCCTTCCCATGTCAAATGTTACGTGGGAAGAAATGGGAGATCATTTGCTAAGAATAACATATTTGTTGATATGCTTGATTTAGACAATATACAGTGTACTCTAGATGGAAAATCTCATTTTGTATGCTGTAATGATGTACAGTGAATGAATGCAAATAAATAAATTGGGAAGAAAAAAAAATGATGGAAGAGAGAGAAAAAAAAAATGTTACGTGGGGACCAGCAGTTGGCATAACAGCTAAGTTTGCTGGACTCCCATGTAGTTGACCGTGGTTTGAGTCCCGGACTCGGTGGCTTAAGTTCATGCTGGGCACGTGTGCGTATGCATGTGTGCCCAAGATCCTGAGAGGAGAATGGAAGAGAAGCCATCGCAGTGTGGCCATCCCCCCTGGGGGGTTGGTTTCTCACTTTCTGTCTCTCTCTGTTTTTCTGGGGAGTACACATGCCCTATAGCTAAAACCTCTAAAAAAACAAACAAACAAAAAAAAACCTCGTGTGGCACTAAAGTACCACAGCACCACGGCTGGTTAACATACTCGTGCAGGAGCCGTGGATGGCACGGAATAGGGTGTGTTGAAAATGGATCACTTATCGGCACATGCCACAGCTCCCTAATGTCCCAGGAGGTTCAGTAATTAAGCTGCGGCTCCGGGAACTGGGAGTGGCTGCTGAGTCACAGCTGCATTTTCCAAGGGAATACAGCTGCGCCTCATCTCCTCTGCTACCTGCAGCCGCCGACCATGCCTGATGCCAGCAAAGCCCCGCTCAGGGCTGTCCCTTGCTCTACGCCTCCTCTGGCTGCAAGGTCCGGAGACCCAGTGACCATTCTTTAAAAAACGTTGTTTCTTTTGTTAAGCCGGAAGGCGTGTGCATACGAGAGAGAGAAAGCACTGCCCCATGGGGTCTGGTTATGCCCTGGTTTTTCTTCTCATTCTCCAGGATCCTGGGCTCATGCATGCCTGGCAAGTCAGCCACCAGGGCTGGGACTCAAACTGGGTCAGCCCTGTGGAACCTGGCTTCCAGCTGCTGTGCTATGGGACCAGCGCCAGGGACCTCTCGGAAAGACAGACCAGGGTGACATCTGAGACTCATACATGGAACTCAAGTAGGCCTTCATTTTGGAAATCGTGACAAAAGAGCAGTGTGGACTCATGGTCTGTACCAGTACATGACCGAGAGATGCGTAATTGAGCAAGAATTTTAAAAAGAGAGGCGTATGCCTGTCTGCATGCACCTACACACGCAGACGCAGAGAGCTCACGTCCCAGGGCTGCCGTTCCCACACACGGCGGCTCGACAAGACGAATCCATTCTCACACAGTTCTGGAGGCAGAAGCCAGAGGTCACAGCGCAGGACTGGTTCCCTTGGGGGCTCTGGGAGAACCCTTCCCACAGCTCCCAGCTCTGGTGGATGCCAGTGACCCTCGGTTCCATGGCTTGTGGACGTGTCACCCTTCATCACACGGTAACGTCACCTTCCCCTCTGGGTCTCTGTCAGATCCCTTCTTTCTCTTAGAAGGACAGCAGCCATTGGGTTTAGGGCTTACCTTTACCCCAAGATCCTGTACTGAGATCCTTAGCTTGATTGAACATCCTACTTCCAAATCAGGTCCCATTTGCAGTGGGGTGGACTTGGTCTTAACTTTTCAGGGGACACTACTGAATACCCTGCACTCAGACTACTAGTAGTTTGTTGTTGTTATTGTTTATTTGTTCTTGTCGTAGGACACGTGTTCTTACTGGAGACCGAGAGCATCAAAGTGAGAATTACTGCCAGAGGGGGATGGCCACACTGCAATCCCCTCTCCTCCATTCTCTTGGGATTTTGGGCACACACACACACACACACACACACACACACACACGCCTAGCATGATAGTCAAGACACCGGGTCCAGGACTTGAACCATGGTCGATCATGTGGGAATCCAGCACATTAACCATCATGCTACCTGCTGGCCCCTGAAGTAGTAGCTTTTAACTTTAAATTTCACTTCATCTCAGAAGAGTTGGGGGTCCTGAAATGTAGGTGCAGTGCCAAATCCTGCAGTTGTCCTTCCAGCCCAGGGCTGACGGAACCCCCTCCTCAGTCTCCTGCTCTTTGCTTTTGGCTTCAGCTGGTCTTGGAAGCCAGTGCACAGCGGGGCTGTCCCACCACGGGCCTCTTGCCTGTTCCTCTGACCATCTGCTGTGAGTTGCCCAGAGCTCTGCCTGGAACCTGGTGACTGTGGCTATGACCCTCGGCCAGCAAGTCCTGGGATGACCAGGGGCTACATTTGAAACACTTGCTGTGTAAGGGAGGCCATGCCCTGGGCTGTGTGGGTCCAGGAGAAACCTCGACTGGGAGACACGCCAGGGCTTGAAGGTAGAGGGCCTAGTCCCCAACCATTTGGCTGGAAGGTAGAGGGCCTACAGCCAAACATTTTGGTTAAGGGAACTAAATCCCGCATGGCCGATCACAGTTCAAATTTTTGCCCCAGTGGCTCAAAAAACACCAGGCACGTGTGTGTGCGCACTCTAAGTCCAGGATGGAGAAGTAGAGAAGGGATTGTGGTATGATCACACCCATGGACAGTGCTTTCTTGCTCCACCTCTGTTCTGCTCTCTCTCTCTCTCTGGCAAGTGCACATGCCCTTTGGCAATTAAAAAAATTCTTAAAAAAAAAAAATATTCATCTCAGCAGAGGGGGGGTACAAGCTGGCTCCTGGCTCACGTGCAGGTGGTGTGGAGGTTAAGGCAGCTGGCTCCCACACGGCTGACTAAAAGGTTCAAGTCCCAGACCTGGTAACTTGAAAATGCATGCCCAAAATCCCGAGAGGAGAATCGAGGAAAAGGGGTCGTGGCATGGCCTCTACCCCTGGGAAGTGATTGCTCACTTTTCCCCCTCCTCTCTCTTTCTGTCTCTCCCCAGTGAGTGCACATGCTCTGTAGCAAGCGAACAAACAAAAAAATACTCCTGCAAAACAAAAGGAAATGAAAGGAGGAAAGAGATCAAGAAAACTGCAGAAAGTCGGTCATCGTCGAAGTCGGGTGACAGGTACAAGCGAGAGGTTTTACATACGCTTCTCTACACTTCAGTGCCCTTCAGAGTCTATAATAAGAAAGACTGGCCTGCCAGAAAAGTCAGGGTGCATTTTTGCACAGAAAAACATAGGGGGAAAAAAGTCATTACTTTCCCGACAACCTCAAATCTTTAAAAGGCAGAAGTCCGAGATCCAGCTGCCCCTGCAGACTCGCTGATACAGGGTAGGACAGAGTCCCTGTGGGTGCTCTCGAGAGGGAAGCATGTGATCACCCTGGGGCGAGACAGGCGTCCCCCGAAGACAGCCCTCAAGTGGACCTGCAGGAGGCGGAGGAGGAAGCGTATGTGTACGTGTGTGTACACGCAAGTGTGCATGTGTGTGTACATGTGAGTATGCACGTGAGTGTGTATTAGTCTGCCGTGTAGCTAACAACTGAGTACCTGAAACTGAGTGATTTATAAGAGCAGACATTTATTCAGCTCATGCTTTGGAGGTCGGAGGTCAAGAGTCCATAACCGGCAAGGTTCTTGGTGGGTGCTGAGGCCACGCGGGGCTCGAGGAGAGCAGAGCTCGTCTGTGGCCGTGTTCCTGCCTGTGTCTCCACCTAACCCAGGAGTACCCAGTTAGTAACTGCCTCCCAAAGGCCCCACCTTTCAACATCATGACCAGACTGTCTCCTCTCTGCACCTTCCCAACACGACCACGTTCCAGTCCACGATCTCGGAACCCGAACCGCAGCAGTGCATGAGCGTGGGCATGAGAGTCTGAGCATGACAGCATGGTGTGTGTGTGTGTGTGGCTCACAGCAGGCCTTTCTTCAGCGAGTGCAGGGTTAGAGAGCACCAGTGAGCAGTACCGGCAACAGGCAGCTGCCTCCCTGGCCTGGTGAGAAGCTCTACCCCAGCGTGGATGGTGCCAGGAGCTGACTCGTACCACTCCCCTTCCAGGGTGAAGATGCGCCATCTCCTGCCACCTGTCTCCCAGGCATGAGTGAAGTGGGAAAGGTGAGTGGAAATAAGAAATTGCTGCTGGCCCCCAGACCACCTGGGTGAGCAGAGGACAGCTGGGGAAGCAGACGCGGTGTGTCCACTGTCCTGGATATGGATCTGAACTGGCCTGGGTGAGGCTGGCTGTGGCCCAGGAAGTGGCCCAGGCAGCCCCCGGCACCTGGGGCCCCTGATGACCAGCCGAGGGTCCTGCTGCTAAAACCAGAGCACACGAAATACTTGAGATCACCGCCTGCCTTTTTTTTTTTTTTTGTAAGGCATTTTTGCTATAGGGCGCATGTACTCACTAGAGAGACAAAAAGCAAGAAATCACCCCCAAGGAGGACGGCCACATCCTTCTCCTCCATTCTCCTCTCGGGATTTTGGGCATGCAGGCACACATGGCCAGTGTGAGTTTGAAGCCACGGGGTCTGGCACTAGAACCACAGCTGACCACATGGGAGTCCAGCAACGTAACCATTACGCCACCCACTGGTCCCGGGATCACCCTTTTCTAAAGGCTCCCCATGTCCCTCCACTTTTGCGGCTCGTTCACATCAGACTCTCACGACACGTGACATCCAACTGGAGCCAGCATGTCCTCTCCCACGTGTCTGCAACTAGAGTCCTGTGTACTGGGGCCCTGTATGCAGCAGTCTGCCTGCTGTATCATGTAATCATCCCACCTCACCCTCACCCCCTGTGACATACATAGAACATGCAGTTCGTTGTAGAGAAAACCCATGCTCTGAAACTTTGAGTAATGTGCCCAAGGCCACAAAACGATGTCTAACGAGGATCAGAATGCCCAAGAGGGACACTGTGGGAAGAAGTCACGCAGAAGCCAGGGTCCTGTGATCTGCCTGGTGGGGGCAGACTTGGGGCATGGGGCAGACTTGAATTCCCTCTCAGAGGGTGGGCATGGTACTGCAAATGACAGGGCGGGAGTTTTTCCACTGCACTGACCAGGCTCCACCCAGAAACTCAGGGAGTAGAGGGGGCTTCGAGATAGCCTTTTGGGGAGAAGCCCAGGCCCTATGCTGCTGAAAAACCTGAGGTAGCAGGGAGTCCCTTCTTAAATGACTTCCACACACTTGCCATCAGGAGGATCAGAAAGCTGCTTATTTTCCTTCCCACCTGTAAGAAAAGATGGAGGCAGGGTGCAGGAAAAAAACCCAGCCATTCCCCCAGGGAATATACTGGGGCCACCCACAAACCCAACAGGCTGTGTCTTTACCGAGGGATTTTCCTTTGTTTCAACAGAACTGCAATTTACCTTCTAAGTGCTCGCCAAGGCATTTTGTCACGCTGCTCTGGGGAGAAGGCATCATGCATTTATGTGCTATTCTACAGCAGCCATGTCCTTAGAATACACAAAATCTGACTCGCAAAAATAGTACCAAAATGTCAAATTCCATACAATCAGTGTAAAACTGGCCTTCGGACTGGCTGTCCCTGAAAAATGTCTTTCTTTCCTTGGTTCTAAGCAAGGCCCAGCCCACAGGTAGAAAAAGGGAGCAAAATTTAACCATTGCGTTAAAAAATAAGCAACGTTTTCAACCAAGCAGTTGAGCAACTGGATTCATTAAACACCAAAATACACCAGAGAAATGTACTCATACGGCTCTGCATGATACATGTTGGCCTAATGCTACGAACAAATACAGAACATTAAGAAACGTCAGAGGGGTTCAACCAAGTACAGGGCACAGTCGCTAGTGGCAATGACTTGGCCTGGGGGCACACCCTTGGCTGCACCATGGTCCAGCCCTCAGAACCAGTACTCAGAGACGAAGATGTGAACATTGACGACATTTCTGTGAGAGACTACACCCTCGACCACGTAGTTCATCTCCAGCTTCAGGACGGCGTGAAACGGACCCACAATGGGCCGCACTTGGCGTACGACACCTGTGGAGAGAGCAGAGGTGTGCTGAGATTAGCAAGGATTGTAGCAACACGGACATCTGGGAAATGGTTTCCCATCAGAGCTAGAAGGGGCCTTAGACCTGCTAGTTCGACCCTCAGCAGGATGCTCAAGTTTCTTGCATAACAAACTCTCTCGACCAGGTGGTCACCCTGGCTCTGCTTCTGCCTATAAGGACCAGTGACAGTGAACTCTCCATTTCCTGAGGCACCTTCCCATTATGCTGGGAGGGAAGCCGTGAACGAGAATGGAGTCGATGGCTCCAGTGCCAAAGCCAGCTTCTACCCTCTTGGAGCCAAGGATCCTTGCTCTATCATCTACCTGGCAGCCCTGCGAAGAGCTGAGACAAGGTTCTGGCAGGGTACAGATGCCTGATTGATGCCTGTCCCCCTTCCTGCTACCCACTGTACCTGGTTCTGACCCCAGGGAAGGTAGGAAGTGGAGGTATCCTCTCCGCCAATTAAGGACTGGGGGGGGGGTCCTAGATCCCCCTTTGCTAAGCAGAGCAGTCCTGATTCCCCATGGGACAGGTGCCCAACCCGTCACTGTCCACGCCTCTGTGAGGATGTCACCTGAGCTTACTGCCCAGTGTTTGTGGTAGCCAGGGAGCAAGAAGTGGCTTAGGTGCCAGAGACTCCGAGCAGGTCCAGCCCCAGCTGCCACAGAATGGCCAGAGCAGCCAGAGGAGGTAGGTGTGAGGAGAGGCAGGTGTCTGTTCCTGGAGAACTGCTAGGGCAGAGTGGGAGTGGGGAGAGGCAGGAAGTTCTGTCTGGACCATGCTCAGTGGCCTCCCCTGCTGGGCTCAGAGCACCGGGCACAGTGAAGCTCAGCTATGCCAGGGTGGAGGGAGCCACCCAGACATTGTGCAGGTGCACAGGGCTGGTCAGGTGGCAGGAGAGTGGTTTCTGCAGCTCTCCCTCTCGGACCTGGCCATCCGTGCCTCAGGGCCAGATCCTGGCGGTGCCACCTTGCCTCTGCAGGTCACCCAGAGTCCCACAAGCTCTCCTGCACTCTGGGGTCTGGTCAGGAAGACGATGGTCATTCTCAGGGGACTGCGGAGAGACCAAGGCCCTTTCTGGGCCTGACTCCTCAGTGAACTGACGATGCAACGTGCCTCTGTATTTGGGCAGTGCACCACCCGGATGGCTGAGCCGGCTCTGCAGCTCTGGGCTGCAGCCGACCTCCTGCCAGGCACCAGCACACGCCTTCCTCAGCCAGCAGGACCTGCTCACATGGTCACGGTCACGGTCACGGTCACGGTCATGGGGTAACTGACAGACTCCTGATTTCAAAGCCGGTGGAGGAACTAGAGTGTGAGCAGGTAAGTGTGCTCTGATAGAAGTCTGTGTGTCGTCCAGCGGGGTGGGAATGGAGGTGAGGAAGGCTGGGAGGGTCAGGACAGGTGCCGGGCCTGCAGACCCACTCCCAGGGCCCGGGGCAGAGCAGGCGCAGAACGGCAGCTGCACACATTTACGAATGATCTACCCCCAGGTCCCGCTCCCTCCCGTGCATTCTGACTTCAGACTTGCTGAAGGTCGCGTTGATGCAGGGCCGTGCTGGTCCGACAGCACCACACACGAATTTCAAGGCACCACCATGAGGTCACTGAAAGAGGAGTGTGCAAGCCGCACCTCTGTACAAGCAGCTCTCCTGAACAGGCGGGAGCTGGTGTGTGCTGGCCGTGGCGCACGCGCGTGGCTGCTCTGTGAAGCATGCACGGAGCCTGCAGCTCACAACCTCACACTGAGACATAGCCACGGCTGCAAATTGCCGACCACAGGCCGGGGCCCCGGACAGTGGCAAAGCCTTGGCAGAGAGCTGAGGGGGCGCAGGCCTCCTGCACAGTGGGTCAGAAACATCAAGGTCGTGCCCTGGAGGAGAATTTGGTGAATTGGGACTTGACGTCTCTCCCTTCCCCTCCCTGG
The DNA here is from genome assembly GCF_000334495.1 of Tupaia belangeri chinensis. Taxonomy (NCBI): domain Eukaryota; kingdom Metazoa; phylum Chordata; class Mammalia; order Scandentia; family Tupaiidae; genus Tupaia; species Tupaia belangeri. Next base: position 2,485,806 of record NW_006203500.1, read on the forward strand.
GCTTATGTTCCAAAACTGAACGGCCCAGCGGCGGGGCAGAATTTCAGCCCGTACCCCCCCGA
>NW_006203500.1:2488219-2500020 GCF_000334495.1 Tupaia belangeri chinensis
GTTCCAAAACGGAAGGCCCCGGGGGCGGGGCAGAATTCCAGCCAGTCCCTCAGCGAACGAGCTTCAGCACCGACGTAGCGGTAAGTCCAGGCTCTTAGCTGTCACCACCCTTGCCGCTCCGGCCATGCCGCTGCAGCTTTGCCTAGTCTGAAAGCTCAGAAACATCTCCACTATTGGCAAAGGACCCGGCCTTTCACCCTTGGTTTGCCTGAGGGCCCTGGTGACGGGGTCACTCCGCCAGCTTGATCCTGGGCTGGGTCTGCCTGGCGTGCTGGTGCAGCCTAACGTGTTGAACCCCAACACTTGGTGGCCGGCGAGGCTCCTCTGCCCAGGCCTGAGGACAGGGACAGACAGAGCACTCTGTGGGTGCGCAGGGGGGAGGCAGGGGAGTGGTCCCTACAGTTCTCAGGTCTCTGCCCAAAGGCCCCCAACTCTCCCACCCCAGGGAAAGGGGCGGGGATGGCTCTATCATCCCAGGGCACCACGGAGACACCGAGACCTCTGTCAGTCCCGGAGTCCTCGGTGAGCAGAGGAGCAGATGACCTCAGCCACTGAGCCCCGCTCCCTGATGCCGGCACCCATCCTGGCCCAGAGGGGCTGCTCGCTGCCCTTCCCAGAACACAGAGGTTTGGACTTGAACAAGAGGGCGAGTGGCCGGCGGGTGGGCCACTGCCGAGGGTGCAGTCAGGTCTGCCTCTCTGTCGGTCTCTTACTGTCACGTCCCGGTATGTTACATATTAGGTGGTCGGGGAAGTCATGACGTATTTTTCTGTTTTTCCATGCAAAAATGTGCCATGACTTTCCTGATGAACCAATAATTATTATAAACAGAACATAAATACGTAATTACTGTGAATATAAAACATTATAAAAATCTATTATTTAAAACAGATCATCTATACTTTATGTATAAACACTCTTATTTACAATATATATTAAATGTATATGAATGTATTTTAGTATTTTACATACAAGTTTGTTTCCCATTATGACAGAGAGAGGGAGAGACAGGGAGACCATGAGGGAAAGGAAGAGAGAAAGAGACAGTTATTTTGGACAAGGTCTCGCTGGGATGTGATCCTCCTGCCCCATCTCACAATTAGCCAAAATCACAGGTAGGTGCCACTGCCCCACCGGCGTGTTCAGGTTGGCCCAGAAACCAAACCCAGCCCTCCAGTGGGGCCTCGCGCTCCCTGGATGGTGGTGCTAGCTGTGTACCGCCTGGTCGGGCCTAAAATAGACTTTCTATAAATTTATATATGATCATATGCAAAATATAATCATTTATAAAACATAATTTATATCATTTGTATGTAAATATACTTACATTTACTATAAATTCTCTATATAATATGATAGAATAATTATCTTACTGTGAAATGCACGTGTCTCCATTTAGAGTCTACATCCTTATTTAAATAAATATTCCTGGCTTCGTAGGGGACCCTCTGTGTGGGGCAGCGAATGTTCAGCTACACACACGTGTCCATGCGTGCCAGGCTCGGGCCACACAGGGCCAGCATGGGAACAGAGAAGGGAAGAGAGCATGTGCATGAGCGTGGTTGGGCCAGGGCGTGGTGTGGTCATTTCGGGTGAATTCCTGAGACCGGCAGCTTTGCAGGACACAGGGTTTGTGCCTCACTGACTCAGGTCTGCAGCAGGACCCAGATGAGTTATTTAATCTTCCTGAGTCTCCATTTCCTCTTTCACACACAGGGATAGGAATTAAAAATGGCAACTTTCAAAATCAGATGCAAAACAGGGAACCAGCAGTTAGCGTAATGGCTATGTCGCTGGACTCCCATGTAGTCGACCGCGGTTCGTGTCCCGGACCCGGTGGCTTAAAACTCACGCTGGGCGCGTGTGCGTGCGTGCCCAAGATCCCGAGAGGAGAATGGAGGAGAAGGGATTGCGGCGTGACCATCCCCCCTGGGGGGTGATTTCTCGCTTTCTGTCTCTATGTCGCTCTCTGTCTGGCGAGCGCACGCGCCCTACAGTGAAAATCTCTCAAAAAAAAAAAAAAAAGAGAAAAAAAAATCAGATGCAAAACAGGGAACCAGCAGTTAGCGTAATGGCTATGTCGCTGGACTCCCATGTAGTCGACCGCGGTTCGTGTCCCGGACCCGGTGGCTTAAAACTCACGCTGGGCGCGTGTGCGTGCGTGCCCAAGATCCCGAGAGGAGAATGGAGGAGAAGGGATTGCGGCGTGACCATCCCCCCTGGGGGGTGATTTCTCGCTTTCTGTCTCTATGTCGCTCTCTGTCTGGCGAGCGCACGCGCCCTACAGTGAAAATCTCTCAAAAAAAAAAAAAAAAGAGAAAAAAAAATCAGATGCAAAACAGGGAACCAGCAGTTAGCGTAATGGCTATGTCGCTGGACTCCCATGTAGTCGACCGCGGTTCGTGTCCCGGACCCGGTGGCTTAAAACTCACGCTGGGCGCGTGTGCGTGCGTGCCCAAGATCCCGAGAGGAGAATGGAGGAGAAGGGATTGCGGCGTGACCATCCCCCCTGGGGGGTGATTTCTCGCTTTCTGTCTCTATGTCGCTCTCTGTCTGGCGAGCGCACGCGCCCTACAGTGAAAATCTCTCAAAAAAAAAAAAAAAAGAGAAAAAAAAATCAGATGCAAAACAGGGAACCAGCAGTTAGCGTAATGGCTATGTCGCTGGACTCCCATGTAGTCGACCGCGGTTCGTGTCCCGGACCCGGTGGCTTAAAACTCACGCTGGGCGCGTGTGCGTGCGTGCCCAAGATCCCGAGAGGAGAATGGAGGAGAAGGGATTGCGGCGTGACCATCCCCCCTGGGGGGTGATTTCTCGCTTTCTGTCTCTATGTCGCTCTCTGTCTGGCGAGCGCACGCGCCCTACAGTGAAAATCTCTCAAAAAAAAAAAAAAAAGAGAAAAAAAAATCAGATGCAAAACAGGGAACCAGCAGTTAGCGTAATGGCTATGTCGCTGGACTCCCATGTAGTCGACCGCGGTTCGTGTCCCGGACCCGGTGGCTTAAAACTCACGCTGGGCGCGTGTGCGTGCGTGCCCAAGATCCCGAGAGGAGAATGGAGGAGAAGGGATTGCGGCGTGACCATCCCCCCTGGGGGGTGATTTCTCGCTTTCTGTCTCTATGTCGCTCTCTGTCTGGCGAGCGCACGCGCCCTACAGTGAAAATCTCTCAAAAAAAAAAAAAAAAAAAGAGAAAAAAAAATCAGATGCAAAACAAAAAGTCACCCTTTTTCTTTCCCCCTCAAAAGTGCTACTAGTAACCCCCAAGCATCCCAATATTTAAGTGTCATCTAATTTATATATTTTTCTCTTTTTTAAAGAGGTATTTTTGCTTCAGGGGTCATGTGCTCGCTGGAGAGACAGAAAGCAAGAAATCACCCTGCAGTGGGGATAGCCACACTGAAGTCCCTTCTCCTCCATTCTCCTCTTGGGATCTTGGGCATGCACACACATGTGCTCAGCGTGAGTTTTCAGTTGCCAGATCCGGGACTCAAACTGCGGTCAACTACGTGGGAGTTCACAACGTAACCATTACACCATCTGCTGGTCTCCTAATTCCTACAATATAAGGCTGAGGGCCCGTGGCTGGCGTGGAGGTGAAGGCAGCGGGATCCCACATGGCAGAGTGTGCATTTTGAGTCTCAGAGGTTACGACAACTTGAAAAACACACAGAGCTCATGTGCCTGTGTGCCCAAAATCCCAAAAAAAAGGTGGAGGAAAAGGGATTGCTGCGTGGCCATCACCCCACAGGGCGATTTCTCGCCCTTCAGTCTCTCTCTGTGTGTGGACCGTATGCTAAAACGAAGATAAACAAAGTATGCTGAATCCCTGCAGGACTGACACATGGAGCATTTCAATATACACTGAAGCATACGGAAACATGTTAAGGGTTTCTCTATGATTGCTTTTGACACTTGAAGGGTAGGAAACTCTTACATCCAAATATGCCACCTGGGGCACTTTAGGGGGTTTCCGTTCTCAGGGGCTAAAGAGCAGACTCCACGCTGTGGTTTTACGCAGTCTACAAACAGCTACCGGGGGCAAGTAACCCTGCCCGAGCGACGGTCTGCCCTGAGAACGTCACCGAGGGGGCTGGACAGGGGGTGTCTGGCTGCGGGGGACGACTTCAGGGCCTGGATCGTCTGGAGATCCCTGTACTTAACAAGAAAAATGACTAAGATGGAACAAAGACAGACACTGCAAGGGTTAAACAAGAAATCATACGAGTGCGCACAGTAGGTGCTCCAGGAATGTGTCAGTCCAAGCACGACTTCCCGCTATTCGCCTTTACTGTGACTGAGCTCAGGCCGGGGCCAGGTCAGACTTCAGGAAGATCTAAGCAGTCTGTGGTCCCCAGTGCCAGGCAGGTGACAGATGCCAAATGAATGTCTGTAGAACCCATGGTTGGTTCTGTTCATCCATTCGTTCATGCAACACCCACCCGTAGGCCCATCTGCTCTGCCGCCCACCCACCCATTCATCCCCCTGCTGTTACCCACTGTGTATGACTATGTATGTGTATATCAGAGGCTACCCTACACAGGCTTTCAGAAAGACTGCCCTGAGGAACCGACATTCCCACTGGATTTGGAAGGACACACAGGAGCACGGAAGCAGGAAGGTGTGTGCAGAGCCCAAATGTGTGAAGGTCCTGGCTGGCTGTGGGAACAGCGTTGATCCTGGGGAGAGAGAGGCAGAGAAGCCTCGGGTGGCAGTAAAAGGCTGACATGGGGCCAACAGGTGGCATGGTGGTTAAGGTGGCCGGATCCCACGTGGCCGACTATGCGATTTGAGTCCCAGACCTGGTGGCTTGAGAAACATGCCAGGCACATGTACACGGTGCCCAAAGACCCTAAAAGAGAATGGAGAAGGGATTGCGGCATGGTGATACGCCTCGGGGGGCGATTTCTCTGTGTGTGTGTGTGGGGGGGAGTGAATGTGCCCTATAGCAAACTGAAATAATAATAATAATTTAAAAAGAAAAGTAAGGGCTGAGGTGGCAGCGGGGACCTGGCCCCACCCATTGGCCTCACGGCAAGCACTAGAAGGGTCCGGCTCCCGCCCCGATTCTCAGCACTGTGCTTCCGGAGCCACCGACCGCTTCTCTACTGCAGACAGCCAAGGGAGGCCAGGGAGGAAGCAAGGGCACTCACCCCCTCGTGTGGCTTTGCCAACGTGAGACCGCCTCACCGGACCCTATTCTTCTGTCCTGTCAATGTACCCAGCGTCTGCTCGCCTGGCGCCTGGGCCAGCTAGACTGTACAGCCTCCCCTGGCCTGCCTTCATGCCACCCAGCACCTGGTCTCTTTCCACTGTGACACTGCTTCTGCCCATGGAGGGGACATTCCCATTGGACTCCCCTTGCAGGGGCAGGGTCTGCAGGGTGCTCATCTCAGCCCACTCTCCTGCCCCCAGGCCTGGCCAGGCCTGGCAGGAGCTCGGCCACCATGACAGAGTGAGAGGGGGGCAGAAGAAGGCAGGATGAGGGCCAGTCGGGGCATGGTGTCTCCCACATGACTGAGTTCATGGTTCACACACACACACACACACACACACACAGAAACACGTGTGCCCAAAGTGCCAGAGAGTGGAGAAGCGGGGATTGCGGTGCGGCCATTCCCTCTGGGGATGCTTTCTCACATTCCCTCTCTCTCTGTCTCTGTCTCTTTCTGGAATGCAGTCATCCTATAGAAAAGGGAAAAACAAAACAAAGGGAAAAAAGGGAAGAAAGGCGAGATGGAGGACGGAAACCAGTCCTACAGGCCCCACTCTGTGGAGGGAGACAGAGGTGTGTCCAAAGGAAAGGGGCCCCCAAAGGCTCTGAGCAAAGTGGCTCTGTTAGGGGGGCCCCATCAGCAGCAAGATGCAAGCCAGAGCTGAGGCGCGTCCCCACTATGCCTGCTTTGTCCGTCCCTCCTGCAGTGGTGCTCCCCTCCCACCCTTCCACGCGCCCCAGGAGCAAAGAAAAGAGGCCGCGACGCTGCAGTCAGCCTTGCTGGTCCTCCAAACCCTCGTCCCTGGCATTCCTAACCCTCGTCCCTTGCAGTCCTGCTTCGGGTCTCAGACGCGGCTGGTATTCCTTGGCGTGTCTGCACCTCTTAAAGATATAATTAAGGCCTTTTTTCCTGTTGAGAAATGCAGGCCCCTCGGGCACCTCACTTCATGCCTTGGCTGTGCCTAATAACTCGCAGCCCATATGCTGGGGATCCAGGACCTCAGAAGATGCATGCAGGCCCCCTGGGAGACCTTCGGGCCTCACGGGCTCCTGAGGCTGCCTCCCAGTGCCTGCTGCTCACAGTCACATTCTGTTACCCGCCAGGTATCTGCCATGATGAAATCACCACAGACTTCCTGCATAGGTCTCAAGTCTCCGACTGGTGACAGATCTCTGGAGACCTAGACTCTCAGGCTCAGGTTCCAGCTCTTGTGCCTTGACCCTCTTGTGACTCTGTGCAAGCCACGGCCGTTCAGAAGCTCAGCCTCCAACTCAAGAGCCCTGTGGTCTGCAGCCCGGTGTCCAGCGCTCACCACACCATGGGACCGAGAGTCCAGGAAGTGCAGCTGACAGACGGGTCAGAGGGCACCCCCACAAAAGCACAGTGGGTCAGAGGCTGCACACTATCCCGTGCCAGAGGAAAGGAACTGCGTGCATTGTGAGGGACAGCCACTTGGATTAGAAAAGCCCCGTGTGACACCAGAGTGACGAGCTACCGCTACATAGAGCTGGATTCTGGAGGTGGTTCCCTGGCTGCTGCCAGTCTCCCTGCTGCACTGCACCGAGGCCCCAGTCCTGTCTCTCGGGCCCCTCCTACATCTCTGGTTCTCAGAGCACAGCAGGCCCTTGGCCCTACCCTATGCCTAACACAGGCGAGGCCCTCAGTCAAGGGCAGCCGGATGACTATATTGTCTTGGTCTGTTCTTGGGTTGCCAAACAGAAATGTCTGTGGTGTTGCACACTGAGTGATTTATGAAAACTGAGGTCTGGGGCTGGCAGGTGGCATGGTGGCTAAGATGCTGAACTCCCGCATGGCCAACCACAGTTCAATTCCTGGACCTGGGGGCTTGTTTTCTCACTTTCTATCTTTCTCTGGTCAAATTAAAACAAAAACCAAACCAAACCAAACCAAAACAAAACAAAACAAAACGAAAACAGGTTTATTTGACTCAGGATTCTGGTGGCTAGACAGTCAAAGATGTCACTGAACGGCAGAGGGCCGAGCAGCGTGGAGCGTGGTCTGTGCCCGTGCAGCCTCAGCCCACCTCGTTTCCTCTCCTTTAAACCACCACGACTCAGTCAAAGGGACCTCACCTTAACACCCGATGACAATTCCCCTCCCAAAGGCCCTACCCTTCCACAAATAGCCGAATCAAGGTTTTACCTCTTAATCCATTCGGCTGGCTCACCATGTGTGCGTGGGGGGTTCTGACCGAGCACGGACGAGCTAAAGATGAACGCACTGAGCACGACTCACCAAGCGGGCAACAGCCGCCTGCAGATGGAAGTACTGGGCAGGAGTGGGAGCTGGCCGGGGCCCTGAGCTTGCTGGTGTGACCCGCCCGGAGGCAGAAAGGATGACCAGTGAGAGCCAGGCCCGATCCAGGTGCGACTCAGCACGGGCATGGAGGGAAGCGTGGGCCATGGGGAAAGGGCCGGAAGGGAGACGCGGAGTTCAGAGGAGACCCAGGGGCCTGGCCGTCACAAGCGTAATGAACGACTGGGAAGAACCGGCCCACGTCTCAGTGCCTTTGGCGGGGTAGAAAGCCCAGTCCCTGCCAGCGAGGCAGCCAGCAGGAACAAAGGCAAAGAGGAAAAACCGATTCATGGAGGAATTCCGTCGGTGTGTGCAGAGCAACATGCCGGTGTGGCTGGCTGGGCAGGAGGCTGGCACAGGGCTGGGGCTCCACCTTCACTGTCCTCGGAGTGAAATGGGCCATGTGGCGTGTCCCCGGTCACACGGCTAACAGGGCCGGGGAGGACAGGCTGGCCGCGGGGGGCGCCAAAGCTCAGCTCTTTCCACCCCACTGCGCGGCCCGCACCCTCACTGTGCACCACCCGCAGACACCCAGAACGTTCTGCCTGCCCCTAGCCAAGTCAGACTGTGGAGGGAAGGGCAGCCAGACCCAGGAAGGTGGGGCACTCACGCAGTCACTAGTGGACAGAGAAGGACCGGGCCTGACACCCGGCCTGTCCTGCGCGCCTCAGAAACACCGAGCGCTGGAAGGAGGGAGGACAGGGCCTGGCTGCATATTTAAAATACCAGATGTCACTCAACATGCCTCGGCAGAACTCATCACCCGCACGTCACGATGGTGGTACACGCGCCCCCACGGGTCTCCCGCGAGCTAACCTAGTCCGTCCATGGGGATGGCTGTGGGTAGCTGTTCCAGAGAAAGCCCCAGAGGGCACCTTCCCTGGGGAGGAACATGACCAGCCCTCTTCAGCCTCACCGGGGACGTGGGGCCAGACATTCCCGCAGCACGTCGCCCACAGGCCTCGCTGACATCTACTGCCCCTTCCCTACTTAAACACCGCTGCCGAAGCTGTGTCCCTGTCACCCGTGGTTCGGGGTAGTTTAGCAACTTGCTGAAGGTCACACGGTGAATGAGTGGCAAACCAGGACCACACCCAGAACTGCACTACCACCCTTGCCAAGCTGTGCGGCCTTGCCGAGGAGAAGGCCAGGCAGAGTTCCAGAAGAATCTGTTGCACCTACTTTGACCACGTTGGCCTAAAATGTGACAGTGACGGGGGCGGGAGTAAGAAGTAATTTCTCCGGGGCCAGCCAGTGGCATGGTGGCTGGATCCCACATAGCTGGTCACACGGTCGGAGTCCTGGACCTGGGTGGCTTGAAAAGCACGCTGATGTGTCTGCGAACATGCCCAAAACCCTGAGAGGAGGATGGAGAGGGATGGGGCACGGCCATACCCACGGGGGATTTCTCACTTTCCCTCTTCCTCACTTGCTCTCTTTCTGTTAAGAGACACACACACACCCTATAGCAAATTGTTAAAAAAAAAAAAAAAGAAGTCATTTCGCCTCCTCTCTCTGTTCTCCCGCCTGGACCTCAGCCTCACCCACCCACCTGCTGGAATCCTCCCAGGCCTCAGACCCAGACTCATCAATCCACTTAGTTCTCTCCAGGCACCCCCACGTGACAACTCGGCCACACGCTGGCCCCTCCCCTCCCCAGGACACCCAGGTCCGTCCCAATGCAGCCTTTACCACGGGACGCCTGTTTTCGGGCATCTCTGACGCTCCCCGCCCCACATCCTGCCGCAGTCCAGGCTTGGCGGCTCCCCACACCATCCTCCTGGCCCCTGCGCTGCCTCCTCCTGCCTGATGAAGGTTCCCAGGATTCAGACAGACTTCAGGGCTGGGTCAGGCCTCAGAGACTAGGTCCCTGCCTGCCCGAGGCCTGGCTGCGGAGAGAGCATGGAGGCCCTTCAACACGTTTACGGTTCCAGGCGAGGCCGTGGGAAGGTTCAAACATCACTAGACGGTTTTTTTTTGTTTTTTCCTTCTAGTTTTCTTTTGCACAACATACTTCTACCACTATTCGGCTAAAACACTTGATTTTGAAAAAGGGTCATTTATGAGCATGCCCGGCAATGTCAGAGGCCTTTCAAAAGGCACACAGCAGCCGTAACAGCGTCACATCATTTGGGCTGGCCAGGCTGCTGAGAACCCCTGTGTGGCGTGATGCTCAGAGACACTCAGGCTGCTGGCTCCAGCAACCCGGGTGGCTCCAGACTCTATGGGGGAGGTGACCCTGCAGGGCCTGCCGAGGGGACTGCGGTAGACTCCTAGTCTGCTCTGTGTGTGTGCGTGCACACACATGTGTGCAAGGAACAGACGGGCTGACTGACGGGAGCCCTGGTGAAAGCCCCTGCTCACTCTCCCTGCTAGGCACGCGACCCAAGGGACAGGAAGGCACAGGATCCCCCCCCCCCCACCCCATCCTCTCCTCTCACGACAGCCTTCCCGCACAGACTTCTGCCTGCTCGCTCCACGGCCTTTCTGGGAGGAGCTCCTGGGCACACATGTCCTTGGTACCCTGCAGCCCAGTACCAGCCTCAGTGCTGCAGAATCCAGTGAGATCCGCCCGTACCCCAGCAGGCTAGTGACATGGCCAGTCCCCAGGAGCACCTCCTCTTGGTTCCCAGGACGTGGCGGCCACAAGCCCCTTCTGCCCCTCCGGCCGCTCCTCCTGGTCAATAGTGCCGACCTGTTGCACCCTGCCCAGCGCCCTCTGAGAACTCTGCAGTCGGAGCCCTGCGCACCGCCCCGGGGGAGAGCCCCATGTGCGCCTCTGGGATGTCTGACTGCACCTGAGTCCAAAGCCCAGGGGAAGCTCTGCTCTCCAGTCCTGCCCGGGGCGCCCCTCGCCCTCAGCGGACAGCAATGCGGTTTCGCAATGGCTCAGGCCAAGAGCCTGGGTCCCACCTGATTTTGCTCCCAGTCTCTCAGCAACTCGGCCCCACCTTCCAGTCCCTTGCCCCGTCTGACCCTCTTGCCTCTGCACCAGACCTGCATGGCTAAGCTGCCATCACCAGCCCGATGGCTCAGCGAGCCGCAGGCCTCCCAGTCTCTACCTGCTCCCTGCACCCAGAGGCGCCTCCACTAGTGGCCGGGCATGTCTTTCCTCATCCTGAAACCCCCGTGTGGCTCCCAGCTCACTTGGCAGAAAGCCAGCAGCAGGACCGCGGCCTCAGGACCCCGGCCTCTGCTCCAGCCCCGCCGGCCTCCCTGCCCCAGCGCCTCTGCACTACAGAACCCTGCCTGGCGCTCTCCTCCCCAGATCTCTGCCCACCCCCTCCTCAGCTGCTCTGTGTCACCGGGCACCAACGTTGAGTGGAACCACCATCCCCCTGCCCTCCATGTGCCCCTCTCCCGCTGTTATGCCTGCGCGCCCACCCCACCTGACTGCATGGCATCTGGCTTCCTCTCACTCCCACCTGGAAATAAAAAGCATGCCAGGCTGCGACTCATGCCTGCCTGCCTTGGAAACTGCTGTATCTCTTACTTGTTGGAAGAATTAGTACGAGGAGCGTTCCAGGCACCGTGGGGACACAAAAGCAGGAGCTGCACGTGCTGCACGTGGGGGGCACAGAGAGCATCCACCAAGGGGGGATGGCTAACCTGGGCTTTTAGGGATGAATAGGAGTTCACCAAGAGGAGAACAAGGTGAAAATCACGGCTAAAGGCCGAAAGAAGAGAGGGGCCTGGGGCATGGGCCAGAAGACTGGGGTGGTGGAGAGAGGAGGGGAGAGGAAGGGAGGGGAGGGGAAAGGAGGCATCTCACCTCAGCCTGACAACCCTGAGTGCTGGTCCCTGGGGCAGGCCCGACTCTAAGAATCCAACAGTGGCCAAGACAGACAGACAGACGTGAACCCCCACCTTGCACGTCTTCACTGCAGAGGGCAGGGGAGGGGTAAGACATGTGGACAGCAGGGACAGGTGTGAAGGCAGGAGTCAATGCGTAGCAGTGAGAGTCACCGTGGCTGCAGGGGTGGGAGAGGGAGCCGCTGTGTCCCAGCCTTGGCTCTAGGAGCCAGCGCTGTACCATGACAGGCGAGTCTACTGAGGCAGGAGAGGGGTTCTGGTCAGGCCCGGCCATCGGCCCATAGGCCCCCGCAGCAGAGTGAAGACCCCTGGGAGCTGGGAGCTGGCAGCCCCAACTGGCAAAGGCAGTACTGTGGGATGTGCCAAACTCCTCCAGACACATGGTCTCACCTGAGCTGCACCCAAGGGCCTGGACAGAGGGTACGGCGGGCCCAAACCGCAGCCGGCGGGGCGTCTA